>NC_133655.1:118663838-119005117 GCF_009905375.1 Apium graveolens
CCAAGTGACTTAAGTGGTGAGTCGAGATCATCCAAGCCTAGTGTTGCATTACGGTATATATGGTGTTATTTGATATTAATATACGATATGTGATTATGTGGCTACATGTGTATATTTGAAATATAAAGGTGGATATAAATTAGGTGCGTATAGGCCTAAGTGTCATCCATGTTTAATTTCGGGTTGTAAATAGGTTAAGATGGTATGAATATATTATAATGAGGATTATTATTATTTATGTAGGATCTCGAGACGAGGGAAAACTTGCCATAAAAGTTGAGTGAAGCTCCAGTTGCTCCTACTAGTCAGACCAGATCAGCCTATCTCAAGGTAAGTAATTCAACTTGACCTTCATATTTACTATAAACAGTTCATATATATCGATGCAATCATCCTGAGTCATTTTGATATGTTTAAATCAAGCGTATCTCTCGCTTATCTTTGAATTATATAGAAATGCCATGAACCCTCGAGTATGTATTGCAAGTCGTTCAAAAGTCTTTTCATGATAGTTAAATGCCATGATAAAATAAAGAGTTGTTATATTACTTGATTGATCCTCTTGATTAACATACTGATGATTCCTAAGTATTGATATCTCATCCTGATACTTGAATCCCTATAGAACCTTACCTTGATACCTGAAAGCCAAATATTTATCAAAGTTGTCCCTAATTGATTGATACCCCTCTTTCTTATCCTAAAGCTTGTCAATTCTGATATATCCTGAGCTAAAAATCATTTCTTCATACCTTAACACCCTTAGTATTCATGAAGCCTACATACTTGATGATCCAGCACTTGAACCTTGATGAGAAACCATTGCTTTAAGCCCAATTTGGCACTTCCTTTCATGATATCCAATAGCCTCACTAAATTCCCTTGTCCAAACTTTGATACATGAAAACCATTCAGTTACCCTAATAGAGTTTAGTTTTGTGAATCATGGCTCTGATATTTAGTACCATATTTCCCGTGTTTCGAGTTGATCTATAATCCCTTGATAAAAATGTTTACTGTTAAAAGAGACTTTGTTATAATTCGGCATCAGTTTTTTTTGAAATAAATAAAATGTAGGTTTTCAGTCCCAAAGGGGGATAAATGTTTTTTCTTTGAATAGTGGATCTGGACTGAGACGCGAGTCCTTTCCACACTTTTATTAGGCTTAAAAGTTACCTAGGGATTCCCGTTAATGTTTTAGAACACAGCGAGGTTCGCGATTACTTCGCGGCTGATCACCGTCTGTAATCCGTAGCGTCATAAAATGATTTTGATTAATACATGATTTTAAAATTGTTTTGATACAAGCAAAATGATGCCATCTCACATAGTCTTGTCTCTCGTTATCATTAGTTATGTCTTTTTATTGTCATTCTTAAAAGTATATCTCAATTTATGTTTTATGTCATACTGTTAGCACTTGTTGAGCATTTGGCTCACTCCTTGCTTTACCCTGATATTACAGCTAGCAGATATGGTTAGATTCAAGCAGACTGCCCGTAAGACTTGTGATGGTGATGCTTATGTTCGAGCTTAGGTAGAATAAGTAATAATAGCTGTGTGAGGACTCGGTATTTGTAATCAGATGTAATAGTTGGTATTGTTGGGCTGTTCCAAACCCTAAAATGTAAGATCTTGGATTTGGTTGTGTATTCTTCATTAAAATGATGTAATAGCTATATTTATTTTGCTGTTTAAGTTAGGGGTGTGACAGGTTTTGGTATCAGAGCTACGGTTTAGAGTCCCTGGACAGCCCAAATAGGTTATAGGATTTGTGTGTAGGTTATAGATATTATGCGAGAGAGTAGGTTAAGTAAATTATTATTAATACTCCTCTTATTGGTTGTCAGCAAAGGGCGCATTCCTCGTCATCCTCTGGGTCGGACGAAACTATTGCTTGCTCCGTGTATGCTGAGTTGAGGCGCGAGTTCGACATGCTTCAGGGCAAGTACAACCGACTGATAGACCGACTGAAGAACGTGTATCCGGACAGCCGAAACTACGAAGGGAAGCCCAAGGAGCAGATGACTGCGAGACTTAAGACCTTGGTTCAGTACGTCAACACTAAGCTTGAAGAGATGCTAGCACACCGGGACCATACCAGCCAGTATGTCATTCAGATGGTGGTGGATGAGCTCCAGAGCATTGTGAAGACGCTTCGAGAGGAAAAGACTACCAAGCCCCATTCAGATGGAGTGGAACCTTAGTTCTTTCCATTTACCTTTCATGTTGTTGTACTATCAGACTCTATGAAATCCCCAGTTGTTTCCGTTGTTTCCTTTAAATAAGCCTGTTATTCCTAGAATCAGACTTTGTCTCAATCCTATGTATTGTGACCTTTAAAATTTCAATAATTATGTGCTATTGTTCCATTTGCTCTCAACTGTTATTTTATGTTTTTATCATCATATCTGCTTAATTTGGAAACTTGACCCCATATGTAAATGAGAATGCTATGCGATACCGTCGAATCATTTTATCATTCATATCTGTTTTGACACAACTCTTATTTCAGGATCATGCCTCCCAAAAAGAAGAACTCAACAACCACCTCCACCACAGACCCAAATATTCCTCGACTACTGGAAACCTTGCAACAGCAAACCAATGCTATAGCTCAACAACAACTAACTCTTCAACAACAAATTGAAAACCAAGATAACCGTGAGCCACACCAACCACCTGAACCACCAGTACCACCTAGACAAATTGTCACTTTCAAGGCTTTTTAGAATGTGAATCCACCTCTATTTCATGATACCACTGATCCAGTGATAGCTAACACATGGATCAAGGAGATGGAAAGGGCTTTTGAGTTTGTACAGTTAGGAGACGATCAGAAGACGCTGTATGCTACTTACTTCTTGAAGGGAGAAGTCATCTATTGGTGGGAATCAGTAAAGGCTATGGAAGTCACTCAGCAGGTTTCTTGGGAGAGATTTAAGAAGTTATTTCTAGACAAGTATTACCCTAAGTACATGCAGAATCAGATGGAGCTAAAATTTCTTGAGTTGAAGAAAGGTAACATGACTGTATTGGAGTATGAGAAGAAGTTCACTGAGTTGTCAAGGTTTGTGACAAAGTATACCAGCACTGAGGAGAAAAAAGCAAAGAAATTTCAGCAAGGATTGGAGCCTTGGATCAGAGATAGGGTGGCTATGTTTGAGCTTGAAACTTATGCGGGAGTAGTACAGAAAGCTGCTTTGATTGAGAATAATGGGATGCAGTCAAGGAAAGAGAGGGATAACAAGAAGAGGAAGGTTCCATTTTATGGAGAAAAGTCTGAAGCCGGAAGTTCGCAAGATCGGAATATAAAGAGGATTGGTAAATTTTCAAAAGAAGGGAAATTTGGGCAAAAGGCAAGAATCAAAAGGGAACAACCAGGCAAGCCAAGGGCAAGTTGGAGAAAATAGGTTCCAGAGACCGGAATGCAAGCACTGTGGAAGAAGGCACCCCGGAGTATGCAATAAGGTGAGCATGACCTGTTATAGGTGCAATCAGAAGGGACATTTGGCAAATGAGTGCAAGATGCCGAAGCCAGGAGTTACGTGCTACAAGTGTGGGAAGACTGGACACATGGCTAGGGAGTGTAAGGCAACCGGACCAGTCAAAGCTCTGATGAACATGGCAAGTACCAGTGCAGGCGTGCCAGCTGAGGTATTGGCATTACCTCCACCACCTACACCAACCCCACAAGCAACAGCAAGGACATTTGATTTGAAGATGAAGGATGCTGTACAGAATTCGGAGGTGATAGCAGGTACACTTTTACTCAATAATGTCAAAGCTAAAGTATTGATTGATTCGGGAGCAACAAGATCTTTCATATCAGAATCTTTTGTTTATAAGCATCAATGTGATAAAATGGTTATGAGTGAGGAAGTAAATGTGGTAATTGCGAACCAAGAGAAGATTCATGTGAATCAATTTTGTCCAAAGTGTGAGATTTATATTCGGGGTATAAGTTCTCAGCCGACTTGATACTCTTCAAGTTGGGAGAGTTTGATATAATTTTAGGAATGGATTGGTTAGGAGAGAATAGCGCTCAGATAAATTGTAAGACCAAGAGAGTGTATTTAAAGAAGAAGAGTGGAGAGAAGGTAGTATTTAAGGGGCAGAGGCAAGAGCAACTATTTCTTACAATTGTTCAGGCTAAGAAGTTACTTAGAAAAGGCTGTGAGTCGTTCCTGGCATATGTAGTGGATTCAGAGAGAGGCAGCCTCAGCATGGAAGATATTCCTGTAGTTAGCGAGTTCCCCGATGTGGTTCCCGACGAACTACCAGGCTTACCACCAGATCGACAAATTGAGTTCGAGATCAACCTTGCTCCAGGCACGGAACCAGTTTCAAAGGCCTCGTATAGGATGGCACCAGCAGAAATGAAAGAGTTGGCGAGCCAGCTACAAGAATTATTGGATAAAGGAGTGATACGACCAAGTACGTCGCCATGGGGAGCACCTGTTCTGTTTGTAAAGAAGAAAGATGGGAGTATGCGTCTATGCATAGATTACCGGGAGTTGAATAAGGTGACGATCAAGAACCGCTACCCGCTACCAAGGATAGATGACCTTTTTGATCAGTTGAAGGGAGAAAAATGCTTTTCGAAGATTGATTTGAGATCGGGATACCATCAATTAAAGATCAAAGAAGAAGATATTCCTAAGACCACATTCAGGACCAGATATGGGCGTTATGAATTCCTAGTAATGCCATTTGGATTGACCAACGCTCCGGCCGCATTTATAGATCTGATGAATCGGGTATTTAAGAAGTATTTGGACAAATTTGTCGTGGTATTCATTGATGACATCCTTATTTATTCTAAGTCAGAAGAAGAACATAAGCAGCACCTCTGGATAGCATTGGAGATACTCCGACAAGAGAAGTTGTATGCCAAGTTTACCAAATATTAGTTTCGTTTAAGGAAGTTCAATTTTTGGGGCATGTTATTGGAAATGAGGGAGTTAAAGTGGATCCGGCAAAGATTAAGGCAGTTATGAGTTGGGAGAGGCCAAAGACTCCTACGGAAGTGCGAAGTTTTCTAGGATTGGCCGGATACTATAGAAGATTCGTCAAGGATTTCTCGAAGATCGCCACGCCATTGACCAAGTTAACCAGAAAGAATCAAAAGTTTGAATGGAGTGCAGAATGTGAAGATAGCTTTCAAGAGTTAAAGCAGAAGTTGATAACAACTCCGGTGTTAGTGCTTCCAGATGATCAAGGGAATTTTGTAATATTCAGCGACGCTTCACATAAGGGTTTGGGTTGTGTGTTGATGAAACACAGTAAAGTGATCGCATATGCGTCAAGACAGTTGAAGCCGCATGAGTTAAAGTACCCGACGCATGACTTGGAACTAGCCGCCATAGTGTTCGCACTCAAGATTTGGAGACACTACCTCTATGGAGAGAAGTGTGAAATCTACACGGATCACAAGAGTTTAAAGTACATTTTTACTCAGAAAGAGCTCAATATGAGGCAGAGGAGATGGCTGGAATTGATCAAGGACTATGACTGCTCGATAAATTACCATCCTGGAAAGGCAAACATAGTGGCCGATGCTCTGAGTAGGAAGGAGAGATTGAATATGATGATAACATTAAAAGAGTTATCTGAAGAAATTGTAAAAATTGGAATTGGAACTTTGTGCTTATGGAAAAGTCGAGGAAGTTTGTCGTGCAATGACCTTTCAGCCAACACTAGTGGAAAAGATAAAGAAGTGTCAAGAGGAAGTAATGGAAAAAGAGAAGAATCAGTTATCTGGAGAGGAGATTAATACTCAAAGGGATGAGCAAGGGATACTAAGGTTTTCATCCAGAATATGGATTCCTCATGTACCTGAATTAAAGAATGAGATCCTCCATGAAGCCCACAATTCGAAATTTTCAATCCACCCGGGAAGCACCAAGATGTATCGAGACTTAAAGAAGAACTTTTGGTGGCCAAATATGAAGCGAGACGTGGTAGAATGGGTTGCGAAGTGCTATACTTGTCAGAAAGTAAAGGCAGAACATCAACGACCAAGCGGATTAATTCAGCCCCTGAAGATTCCAGAATGGAAATGGGAAAATATCGCTATGGACTTTATAGTAGGACTACCGCGAACGAAATCCGGACATGACGCAATATGGGTTATAGTTGATCGTCTTACGAAGTCGGTGCATTTCCTTCCAATAAATGAGAAGTCGTCACTGGACAAGTTGGTTCATCTGTATGTGCGCGAAATCATACTAAGGCATGGAGTACCTGTATCAATAGTTTCAGACAGAGATCCCCAATTTAATTCGAGATTCTAGAAGAAATTTCAGGAATGTCTTGGCACGAAGTTGAATATGAGCACGACATACCACCCGCAGACTGATGGTCAGAGTGAAAGGACAATTCAAACAATCGAAGACATGTTGCGCAGTTGTGCAATCAATTTTGCAGGAAGTTGGGACGATCACTTGCCGTTGATTGAATTCTCTTACAACAATAGCTATCATTCCAGTATCGGCATGCCACCATACGAAGCTTTGTACGGGCGAAAATGTAGATCACCAACAAGTTGGGATAAAGTAGGAGAAGGAAGAATTCTCGGCTCAGATTTGGTACAACAGTTGCATGACTCGGTCAAGTTAATTCAAAAAAGGTTGCTTGCTGCTCAAGATAGACAGAGGAAGTATGCGGATCTAGCACGTAAGGACGTTCAATTCCAAATTGGCGAAGCTGTGTTGCTGAAGGTGTCACCTAGAAAAGGGTTGATGAGATTTGGCAAGAAAGGGAAGTTAGCACCTAGATACATAGGTCCTTTTGAGATTTTGAGTCAAGTAGGAAAGGTGGCCTACGAGTTGGCCTTACCACCTCAGTATCCGCATGTGCATAATGTGTTCCGTGTGTCGTTGCTTAAGAAGTACAATCCTGACGCTAGCCATGTGATAGAATATGAACCTGTAGAAATTCAGGCAGACCTGTCATTTGTGGAGCAACCGGTTAAAATACTTGACTGACAAGTAAAGAGTCTTAGAAATAAGTCGGTAAAGTTGGTAAAAGTGCTTTGGAGGAACCCTAAGGTCGAAGAATCGACTTGGGAGTTAGAGTCTGATATGCGTTCCCGGCATCCTCATCTTTTCTCTTAGATTCCGGGGACAGAATCCCTTAAGGGGGAGAGGATGTTACGACCAGCATTTTATGTAATATTATTTGTGGATTTGGTATAATATTAGAATCAAATGAAAATATATTCAATGATTGTACGCTAGTGTGAGTGAAAATTTCTGTATTATAAATTTGCTTTGTGTAGTATATGATTTTTCAAAGCAAGAGTTTATTTAATTTCTTTATTTTTGATTTATAAGGAATATTCTAAGCTTTGGAAACATTTTCTTTTAAAAAGTATTTTGTTCGCAAATTTTGAAAATGATTTTATAAAGTCTCTAAATATCCAAGTTATTTTATGGTATAAATTTTATAATTTTTGAACTTTTATTTTATTTTATAAAAATAAATCATTATAAATTTTAGTTGTCATATTTATCAAATTACATAAGAGACCATGCATGCAAATCACCCTTCTATTCTCTCAAAGGGCAAATAAGACTTTTCCAACCCCACTAACTCATTTGATTATTACGAAATTACTACATTAGCCTTGCATAGAAAATGGCCTAACTTTAGCTAAAGGACATTTTTGTAAGTTCTCACTTCCACTCATTATTTGTCAACCAAAAAGCATAAAACAAAAAAAATCAAAGTGGGAGAAATCATTCCACTCATTCCACACTCCAACACACCACAAATTTTCTCTCTTTTCCCCCTCCCACCTTCCTCTCGGCCGAAGGCCAAATCCCCCACCCCCCTTCCATTTTTCAATTCATTCTTCATCTTCCCAAGTGTAAATCTTTTACCTACATTCATCTTATATCCTTTCCAAGTGTTTTGAGACTTGGAAGTTGAAGTTCCATGGATGCATGTGTAGTTCTTATGTGATCTCCAAAGAGAAACTCTTGATTCTTGTGAATTCAAGAGCTCTCTATGAGATATATTATGTATATGTGCTAACTAAGTGTTTTATGGAGATATCATGCTTTAAAATCCTTTTCATGCTACTGAAATTTCATTATATATTTATGTTTAGCCATACATTCTAGTTTTAAGACATTAAAATGATGATCAACCATGTTTTGCATGCTATTCTTTTCGAAATCATGTTGTTATGTTTAAAAATATATAAATGCGAAATAGGTGTGCTTAAAATAGATTGTTTCCATGATAAATTTCTTATTAATAATTAAAAGAAGTTATATTTCATGATTATTAAGGATGAGTATTAGGTGCAAGTCGATTTTGCAAGCATTTAAAACTTTATGCATAGCCGAAATCTTGTTATGTGCTTTCCATGAGTTGCATGTTATATATTTAGTTGCATGTTGTTGTTTTTGGTCATGGATAATCTCACCCAAGATTATTTTGAGAATAAGGGAGTTAGTTCAGTAGATTACCATGTATAAGTCTTGGTTTAAGTATTGAGTTATTGTTAGTGAGTTTGTCAAGTCAAAACCTTGGAAAATGAGAGTTATAGTTTCTGCAGAAAATCAGTTTAGTACCCTGAGGTTTAGAGTGAGTTTTGACCATGTCATTGATGTGCACTTTGAGGCCCAAGCCACCAGAAGTTAGTATTGGGAGTATACAAAAGGTTTTAGGAGTTGGTTGGAGGTTTGCATGTCATTTGGTTAGGTGCACAAGTAGAATAACAAAATCTGTCCAGCAGGGAACAGTTTGGTTGCAACTTAGAAATAAGGAGATTTGACAATGTCATGGGTAGGCCCTCAATAGGCCCAATTGGGCCTTAGTTAAAGGGAGTGTCAGAGAAGTTTGTCCAGCCATAGTTCATAGGATATGAGCTAGAACCATGTGTCACAAGTTAATTCAAGTCAGGGCGTTTCCTGTCCAGAAAAGCAAGGGGACCTTGGACTTTTAGCTTAGGCCCAAGAAGGCCCAAGCCAGGCCCTTGAGCCACATCAAGCTTGTGAGATGCCCTTAGGTCAGGAGAGTATTGTGTAAAAGTTTTGAAAGAAAACTTGTAGTTTAAGAGTGTCTAATGCACTTAAGAAACTATAGCTGTCATTCTGAAATTTGCACCAATGAGCACTTTCACTTATCACGTAGTTTTAGAATACTTAGAAGTGACTATTAGGTCGACCACCATAGTTTTAAGATGGTATAAGGTCAGTAGAGCAAAAGGCACAAGTGAGGGTCAATAAGTTTTGGATAATTTAAGAAAGGCACATCGAGTTAGGGAGCCAAAATTTGAAGACTTTGTTTAGTTTAGCGACCAAGTGACTTAAGTGGTGAGTCGAGATCATCCAAGCCTATTGTTGCATTATGGTATATATGGTGTTATTTGATATTAATATACGATATGTGATTATGTGGCTACATGTGTATATTTGAAATATAAAGGTGGATATAAATTAGGTGCGAATAGGCCTAAGTGCCATCCATGTTTAATTTCGGGTTGTAAATAGGTTAAGATGGTAAGTATATATTATAATGAGGATTATTATTATTTATGTAGGATCTCTAGACGAGGGAAAACTTTCCATAAAAGTCGAGTGAAGCTCCAGTTGCTCCTACCAGTCAGACCAGACCAGCCTATCTCAAGGCAAGTGATTCAACTTGACCTTCATATTTACTATAAACAGTTCATATATATCGATGCAATCATCCTGAGTCATTTTGATATGTTTAAATCAAGCGTATCTCTCGCTTATCTTTGAATTATATAGAAATTCGATGAACCCTCGAGTATGTATTGCAAGTCGTTCAAAAGTCTTTTCATGATAGTTAAATGCCATGATAAAATAAAGAGTTGTTATATTACTTGATTGATCCTCTTGATTAACATACTGATGATTCCTAAGTATTGATATCTCATCCTGACACTTGAATCCCTATAGAACCTTACCTTGATACCTGAAAGCCAAATATTTATCAAAGTTGTCCCTAATTGATTGATACCCCCTCTTTCTTATCCTAAAGCTTATCAATTCTGATATATCCTGAGCTAAAAATCATTTCTTCATACCTTAACACCCTTAGTATTCATGAAGCCTACATTCTTGATGATCTAGCACTTGAACCTTGATGAGAAACCATTGCTTTAAGCCCAATTTGGCACTTCCTTTCATGATATCCAATAGCCTCACTAAATTTCCTTGTCCAAACTTTGATACATGAAAACCATTCAGTTACCCTAATAGAGTTTAGTTTTGTGAATCATGGCTCTGAGATTTAGTACCATATTTCTCGTGTTTCGAGTTGATCTATAATCCCTTGATAAAAATGTTTACTGTTAAAAGAGACTTTGTTATAATTCGGCATCAGTTTTTTTTTGAAATAAATAAAATGTGGGTTTTCAGTCCCAAAGGGGGATAAATGTTTTCTTTGAATAGTGGATCTGGACTGAGACGCGAGTCCTTTTCACACTTATATTAGGCTTAAAAGTTGCCTAGGGATTCCCGTTAATGTTTTAGAACCCAGCGAGGTTCGGGATTACTTCGCGGCTGATCACCGGCTGTAATCCGTAGCGTCATAAAATGATTTTGATTAAGACATGATTTTAAAATTGTTTTGATACAAGCAAAATGATGCCATCTCACATAGTCTTATCTCTCGTTATCATTAGTTATGTCTTTCCATTGTCATTCTTAAAAGTATATCTCAATTTATGTTTTGTGTCGTACTGTTAGCACTTGTTGAGCATTTGGCTCACTCCTTGCTTTACCCTGATATTACAGCTAGCAGCTATGGTTAGATTCAAGCAGACTGCCCGTAAGACTTGTGATGCTGATGCTTATGTTCGAGCTCAGGTAGAATAAGTAATAATAGCTGTGTGAGGACTCGGTATTTGTAATCAGATGTAATAGTTGGTAGTGTTGGGCTGTTCCAAACCCTAAACTGTAAGATCTTGGATTTGGTTGTGTATTCTTCATTAAAATGATGTAATAGCTATATTTATTTTGCTGTTTAAGTTGGGGGGGTGACATTTATCCTCATAAAGCTAAAAACAATAAGAGCATAACAAAGCAAGAGTGAGCCAACAATGCCCATCAAGTATCATAGTTTGGTTTCCAGGTATTTTTAACAAGTAAAAACTCCCGGAAACAATCTTTAAACGATCTTTATGAACATCTTTATTCATTTAAATAATTGAGTGAATAAAACATTGACCTTTATTATCTTTTAATCATAAATCATACTTCTTTGAGAATGAACAACGAACAATTCTTTGATACTTGTTCGGTTTTGTAATCTTGAAACTTTTAAAGAAAAAATGCCGTTAATATCAATTAACAATAAATTAGACTAGACACTAGAACCAATATATGTACTATACTTTACTAATCAGTCAGAATATAGTACGGACCTATGCCCATCCGCATAGAGCCACCATCATATCGGGTACCCAGGCACTTTGGCCTAATAAATCATAGGTCTAGTCCATCCCTGGCCCTTAGAGTCTAGTCCATCCCTGACCCTTATCGTAACCATTCAGTCCGTAGAGTATTTTGATGAAAAACCATTTTGGTTAAAACATCACAATTCAGGGTTCGCAAATAACCCAGAACAATAGGTATTTGCTCAAGAGATCATAAATAATAATAACAGAACAAGAACAAGGGATACTTGCACAATTAAGATTCATTGCAGCGAATTATAAAATATTTAACTATTCTGTTTAGAATAGGGAAGAAAT
Organism: Apium graveolens; assembly: GCF_009905375.1. Taxonomy (NCBI): domain Eukaryota; kingdom Viridiplantae; phylum Streptophyta; class Magnoliopsida; order Apiales; family Apiaceae; genus Apium; species Apium graveolens. The sequence continues at coordinate 118,675,576 of NC_133655.1, forward strand.
ACTTGCCTCAATTTATCAGCTTTCTACTTTTAATCACCATTCTATGTTCAACTCTATTCTGTCTCCACTCATCTCATTTACCGTACATAATCAGGCTTTCTTTTATTTCTCCACATGGCCTTGAATACCTCAAACTATGTGTATATATCATAAAAGATGCTATTTCAATTAACCAATAATATATAATTGTCTAGCTTAAACATTTGTCCTTATCGTCTACCCACCCGATAATAATAGATAAGAATCATATTTAATCATATAAAGTTTAATAGACACATGAACTCACAATTTACATAACATGTAAACACATAGGACATGTATCACATATTTCATATAACACATGATTCCAGTTCGTGAAAATATTCGACTCGTGTTTAAAACTGAAATCGAGTCGAAATACGACTTTTCGATAGTTACGCGACTCAGAATTGTTTACAAAATCAAGTGACCTTTCAAAATGAAAGATTTTATGTCTCGAAAGTATTTTTAATAGAAGCAGAATATTTGAGTCTAGACGTGTTAGTCCCTTAACAATATGACAAGAATTACAGAAGGGGGGTTGAATGTAATTCTTGAAACTTTTTCTTGAAATAAAAATGTTCTAACTTGAATATATATATAAGTGTGAATTGATTAGCACAATGCGGAATAGTTATTTAAGTCAATCAAAACACAAGTAATTAAAAACAAGAGTCTTTAAAAACTTTCTGGTGGATTTGAATGATTTCACCAGAGATATATAGTATATATCGAGAGAACCCTATGTGCAAAATGCTCACAGCTGCTTACAAGAATTGAACAACTAAGAATACAGAGAAATGCTAAGGATTCTGCTTACAAATGTTTCTCTGCTTGTTTCTTAGATTCGATAGTTCCTTAGTTGCTACTTCTTGGTTTATATATCACCAAGATTACAAAGTAATGAGACAGGATAATAAAATAAAACTATCTAGTCTATTACAATGCTACTTCATTACTTTATTCCAGCATCTTTGAATATCTTCATAATAGCATGGAAATGGCAATGCTTCTTTGTTCTCGAAAACCCAGTTGAATAGGCTACCACATTCCATTTGCATCCACTCGACGCATGTGACTGAGTTGTCACTGTCAACAGATATTTGAATTCTTTATCCGTCGGGTTATTGATCATTCGTCGGGTTATTGATCATCCGTCGAGTTATTGATCATCCGTCGCGTTGTTGATCATCCGTCGAATTCACTGTTTGTTCATCCGTCAGGTAGCAATCAGGCACTACACTTCATTTCACTTATGCAGAATTACAAGACATCATCTATGTATAATTAATCAACCTATTCTGCATATCTAACTAAAGTCAACATGACTCAAGTACTACTACAGATTCTAAATAATGTGTATGCAGAAATGTGCTTCAGACTTATTATTACATAATCTACTCACTCGACGGATAATAAGTCATCATCTGTCGGGACTATATTGAGTCATCCGTCGGGACTTTAAACCTTATCCGTCGAGTGCTACATGATTTCACTAAGTAAAATCTACTAAGATGTTTTGTTCATGTAATCATCAAGTGCACAACATATACACAACAATCTCCCCCATTTTTTGTCTACTGGAATTGTAGCCATAAATTAAGAGACACTTAATGATAACAAAACATCTTAACAATACAACTTTAAAAGGAAATAGATATTACTGAAAAGTACTTCAATTAACAAAATGTACAAAGTTTTTGCTCACAGTCATTTTCAAGATGCTCCTCTAGCCTGAGCATATTTATCTAGTTCCTTGAAGGTCTGGATCTCTTTCCAAGCTTTTTGTTATTTTCCTCAATCTGATTTTGGAGCTGCCTGTGGAATTCCAGTTCATCAGATTCTGAGAGATTTAGCTTTCCTTGCATTTCCAAAAGAGTCTCATTGCTAGAGATGCTCAATCGGTCTTTTAATCTGAAAAATCTTCTCACTCATTTGTCATCCATGAACTCCATCAGCCAGTAGGGCCTTAGATGCACTCTTCTCCCTGTGTAGGGGATAATTAGAGTCTTTGGGAGTGCATCTTTGGCTCTAACACTCCTTAGTTCTTCAATCTTCTTCAGTACTAATCTTCTTGCAGTAATATTGAACCCAAAGTTCTTCTTGAAGGATGAATAAACTTTAATCAGTACAGCTTGGCTTTCTTGAAGGATCCTGTGAAATGGCCACTGAATCTCCTTTCCTCCTTTGTACTTGAACACTAACCTTTCAGGTAGGTTTCTGTATGCATCAATTCCTCTCACTTCATCTAGTTCATCAAGATAGAGGTTTAGATCAGAAAATTCTTTGATGTCACACAAGTACATGTAATCTCCCTTACTAACTTTAGATTGAGCTTTGACTAGAGATTTGGATTTGAAAGGTGACAACTTCACTTTCTTCACTACTCTTGACTTTGTTCTCTTTGGCTTGTTAAGGATTGGCAAATAGAATTCAGGAATTGGTATGTTTTCCCATTCTACTGGTTCATCCTTAGGCACTATAGGTTCACCATGGATGTTCCTGTAAGGATCCACCACTTTGATATCTTCAAATACCACAGAGGGTTTTGATGCTTGAGTTGTGGTTGGAGCGGATTCCTTGGGAAACTGATTCTCCAATTCCTTATCAACCATGTCTAGTTTCTTTTTAGTTCTTTTAGCCAATTCCTTGATTCATGGAGATTTCTTCTGTTGTTCAACTTGCTTCTTTGATTCAATAACTTCAGATGGCTGAGAGGGAATTTGTTGTGATAAATTTACAGCATGTAGCTTGGCCAACATAGCAATTTCCTCTTTCTTTTGTTTAGACTTTTTAGCATCCAGAGCAGCTTGCTTCTTTTTCTGCTTCAATCTAGCCTTTTCTTCTCTCTTTGCTTGAGCAAAATGAGGATGTCCGGCCACCACACAAATTTCTTTCCCATTCCTGAAAATTTTAGCAATTCTTCTTTTTGAAGCTGAATCAGCTGGATCTTTGTAGAAAACAATTGATCTTGACAGAAGCTTCTTCTTATCAGGCTTAGGTGTCTCATACACAGTATCCAAAGGGTTCTTCAATGATGATTTTGAGTAGTTTACCCTTGGTTTCAGAATTGTTTCAGCCTTTGGAGATTTGATGCAGGATGGCTGTCCACTTTCTAGATAGTTCATGCTCATCTCATTCACACTGATTTGCTTGAATTGAGAGTGATGGATGGCCGACTTAACTGGCTCCTTGACAAGTTCAAATTTCTTTTGTATTTCCTCATCAATTTTCTCCCAGTTGACTAAACTCAACTTCTCCTTATCAGCTGCTCTTATGTTGGCTGTTGCTGCATTGATCAGATAAATACTGTCTGTAACTGGTGGCTTAGAGATAGTAATTGAAGGCACAATTACTTTACTGATTTGAATCTGAAGCCTCTCCCCCTCACTTGGTCCTTTCTCCCCCTTTTTGTTATCATCAAGTTGAGTAGAGGAGGAGGTTTGAGCAACCACCAATTTTTGAAGTAGATATGTCTGTTGGACTTGATGAAGATGAATGGTTGTTAAAGATGCTTCCATGGCTGACATTCTTGTGTCCAAGGAAGCTATCTTGGTTGACAAATCAGAATTTTTCCTTAATTGCCTCTTGATGTCAAGCATTATAGCTTCTGGAAGTTTAGAATCTATCTTGTCTGAAAGGGCCTTCTTCATCTCCTCAATATCACCCTTCATGGTGTTTACATCCCTAGCATGTTGGAAGCCCTGGATTTGTTAAAGTTGCAGGGAGGCTAGATATGCCTGAAGAAGCTTCTTGATACTAGCATTAGTAGTGGTTTGAAGAGCAGTATTTGTTTGATTGATTAGTTGGATCAGGGTGGTCTTGAAGTAGTGCTCATCATAGTGCTTTGAGAAGGACCATGATGGAATACCTGCATTTCTCTAGTTTTCTCTCTTTTGTTGTATCAGGGTCTCACCCTGGCTCCCCACCCTCACACCCTCACCTTCACCTACTAAGGTGGGACTCCTCTCACTCTCTTTTTCCAATCCTGAAGAAATGGATTGCATAGTGTCACTCATTTTCTCTCCTTTTTCCTGGGAGCAACCCAGACTCTCACTCAAAGCACTCTTCTCTCTCAATCCTAAGAGTGACTGTACAACCACTAATTCTTCTGCACTTGAAATAAATGAAGTTTGAAGTTGTGCAGAGATACTCGACGGATGAGTGATACCATCGAGTGAGTGGATTTGCTATCCAACGGATAACTGCTGTCAAGCTTATCCGTCGGGATATAATCACTACTCGACGGATGAGCAATATCCGTCGAGAGAGTAGAAATGAATGAGATTGGAATATAAACTATTGTTGACTCTGTGCTGATTAAAGATATTTTGGGCACAGATGATATAACAGTTCCTGAAAGGATTGGCAAGTGAGCCAACAAATCATCTAAAAGATGATGCTCACTTGTATTAGATTTTGGCTTCCCCAACAGAGTTAAAGAAGGGGAATCAGGAATTGATGTGTTTATCATATCCACATCCAGAGAATTTGTTGGTGAGTTTAGTGTCCGAGGTGCTTCTATAACTAGAGATTTTGGCTGTGACTCCACATTTATTGGAGCCACATCAAACTGAATTTGTGAAGGTGCAGTGACTGTGTCTGTTGCACCAGTTTACATTGTGTGTGTACCCTGTGCATCCCAAAGGTTTTAGATTTCTTCTTTATGGCATAAGTTTGGGGTGAGCTTGTGTCCCTCACCCTCTTGGCCTGTACTCTTGGTTGAGAGCTTTGTTCAATAACTGCATCCTTTTGGGAGGATGCAGCTAGAAATGAGCTTTTATCCTTTTTAAGCACTGCAGTTTGTTGGAAAACTGCAGTGTGGCTAGGCTGGGATCCACTCAACTCTCTAACCTTATTCTTGGGGTTTCTTTTATGTTCACCCCTTCCCTCACCTAACTTGCCCTCTTTCACAATCCCCACTTTGGGTTTAGTGGATTTTTCAACTGGCATCTTTTGGGAGATACCAGAGGGGGCTTTCTTTGATTTGGGTTTGAAAATTTTTGTAGTTTTGGTAGCTTGGGTAGGCAACTGTTTGGTCATTGACACAGTTTCCATAGCCACACTAGAACTCAAAGAAATTGTTGAGGTTGGAATAGTTGTAGGGATAGATGAACTTACCTCACTTACCTGAGGTGGTTGCATTATAGGAAAATAGAACAATGGCACATCCTTGTGATGATTGGCCATGTTCAAATCTGCAATGAGCCTTCTCTCTTGAACCCAACAATCTAGTTTGTAGTTAGGGTTCTCAAGCACAATCTCTTCATAGAGGTGGTTAGCTAACATTATAAAGAATCTAGCATAATACACATTTTTACCTCTTTTATTTAATTTTCCTAATTTAAAGCCTAACTCAAACATGACAAGATCACTAAAATTATAGAATTTATCTGTAACTAGCATGTATAGCATGTTAAGCATTGAGATATTGACTGAATCAAAATTACTGACTTTACCTGAAAAGACCTTTGTCACAACATCACACATAAAACTCCATTCTTTCCTAAGACCCATTCTCCTAATATCACTTAACTTAGAAGTAGAAAGAGCATAGTTCATGGAATTAAGCATATTGATAATATCAGTGTCAGTATGTGGTGAGGTCACAGTGTTATCAGGAATCTTGAAACATGCTTTTATAACATCACTATTAATACAGAACTCTTTACCTTTAATGGTGAGTGTGATTGTCTTATCTGTTGAGTTGTAGGTAGCAGTGGTCCACATCTCTTCAACAACTTCACAGAAGATTGTGGATGATTCCAGCATGGCATAATTGAGTTTGAAATTCTTCACAAAGTCCATCATCTTGTGATAGTCACCGGATTGCTAATACCCTTGTTAACCAGTGCAGTGAAATTGTTCTTCTCATAAATGAACCCAGTTTGAGACATAATCTTTACAACATGTGCCATTATTAAAGAATAAGAGCTTGAAGAAAAAGAGAGTAAGTGCTTTGAGAGAGAATGAAATTAGAGCAGTTGAATTGAGAGTGATAAAAGAAAAGTGATTAAAAAGAAATAAGCTTTTATACTCTCTCAAAAATAACTATAAAAAATAATAAAGTAAAATAAAGTAACCAATAGAAATTGCCTAAAATAGCCGTTTAAAAATTAACTGTAAAAATTTCACCCATTATCCATCGTGTTATGCTTACAAACTGTAAGTATACTCGATGGATAATGTACAGGGAATTAACGGCTAAGATTAAGAAAATTCGACGGATGAGGATAAATGGTTATCCGTCGAGTCATAACATATTCCAGAAAAATAATCGATTTTTATTAGCAAATAGTATTCCGACGGATGATCAAACTCGATGGATAAAGATCATCCGTCGAGATGTAAATTTTGACTTGGCCAAAATTTCATCCTTGACTGAGAAATCAATTAAATTTTTGGCTGCATTTCAACTTGCAAATTAACTCATATAGATTTAAGAATAATTAAGCATACCTAACTCACTTACCAACCTTGAGAAGGTGGATTCATCCAGTGGCTTGGTAAAGATATCTGCAAGCTACTTCTCACTTGGAACAAAATGTAGCTCCACAGTACCATTCATTACATGTTCCCTTATGAAGTGGTTATTGATATCTATGTGCTTTGTCCTTGAATGTTGTACTGGATTTTCAGTGATGGCTATTGCACTTGTGTTATCACAGAAAATAGGAATCCTCTCAACTTGCAAACCATAGTCTAGCAATTGATTTTTCATCCATAATATCTGTGCACAGCAACTACCAGTAGCAATATATTCAACTTCAGCTGTATAAGTGGAAACTGAATTCTACTTTTTACTGAACCATGACACAAGCTTGTTTCCTAGAAATTGACAGGTTCATGTTGTACTCGTTCTATCAATTCTACAACCTGCATAATCTGCATCTGAATAACCAGTTAGACTAAAACCAGAATCTCTAGGGTACCAAATGCCAAGTTTTGGTGTTCCCTTGAGATATCTGAAAATTCTCTTAATAGCTATTAAGTGAGATTCTATAGGATCAGCCTGAAATCTAGCACATAAACATGTAGCAAACATTATATCTGGCCTACTAGTTGTTAAGTACAGAAGTGAGCCAACCATGCCTCTATAACTTGAAATATCCACAGACTTTTCTATAGTGTTTAATTCAAGCTTAGTTGCAGTGGTCATGTGAGTTTTTTCAGATGTGCAATCCATTAGATCTAACTTCTTTAAAAGATAAAAAATGTCTTTAGTTTGACTAATGAATATTCCATCACTAACTTGCTTAACTTGTAAACCAAGAAAGTAAGTCAGTTCTCCCATCATACTCATTTCATACTTACTTTGCATCAATTTGGCAAACTTTTTGCAAAGTTTCTCATCTGTAGAGCCAAAAATAATATCATCTACATAAATTTGAACAAGTATACTAGAGCCATTAATATTTCTGAAAAACAAAGTTTTATCTACAGTACCTCTTGTGAAGTGATTTTCCAAAAGGAACTTTGATAGAGTGTCATACCAGGCTCTAGGTGCTTGCTTCAGTCCATAAAGTGCTTTCAAAAGATAATAGACATGTTCTGGAAAATTTGGATCTTCGAAACCAGGAGGTTGACTGACATAGACTTCCTCCTCCAAGTCTCCATTCAGAAAGGCACTTTTGACATCCATTTGATAGACCTTGAAATTGGCATGGGCTGCATAGGCTAAGAAAATTCTAATGACTTCAAGTCTTGCAACAGGAGCAAATGTTTCATCAAAATCTATTCCTTCTTGTTAACAATTGCCCTTAGCAACCAATCTAGCTTTATTCCTGACTACTATGCCATTTTCATCCATCTTGTTTCTAAATACTGGTGTCTATTGGATTCTTTCCTTTAGGCTTGGGCACCAGCTTCCATACATTATTCCTTTCAAATTGGTTTAGCTCCTCCTGCATAGCTAAAATTAAATCAGGATCCAACAAAGCTTCTTCTACCTTCTTTGGCTCTTCCTTGGAAACAAAGCTACTGTATAGACATTCTTCTTGAGTTGCTCTCCTTGTTTGAACTCTAGAAGAAACATCACCAATAATAAGCTCAAAGGGGTGATCTTTTGTCCATTTTCTTTGTTTAGGTAGATTAGTTCTAGATGAAGAGGCCTCATTGTTGTCTTGATGTGTGACTGAGTTTTGATTGTTAGAAACTCCCCCTGAGTTTGTGGATCTTTGATTTGAGAAAGGGAAACTTTCTATAGGTGATCTATCTTGATTTCCAGCTTCTCTTCATAACCCGACGGATGGTGAGTTTTGAGTACCGATGGATGAAGCTGGCTGTCTCCCGACGGATAACGCAGATTTCCTCCTAACGGATGAAGTATTATGCAACTCGACAGATGTTGAGTTTTGTGCTTCATTGGTAGTGGATTTATCTGCATTATCCTTAGATACAGTTTCTTGATCACTTTCATCATCACTATCATCACTATCATCACTATCATCACTAACCATCTCCACATTGTCGAATTTGAGGCTCTCATGGTAATCTCCATCTTGTAGTCCTTCAATCTTTTTATCATCAAACACAACATGTATTGATTCCACAACAATGTTGGTTCTTAGATTGTAGACTCTATATGCTTTACCAACAGCATATCCAACAAAAATTCCTTCATCTGCTTTAGCATCAAACTTTCCATTTTGATCAGTTTGATTTCTCAGAATATAGCACTTGCAGCCAAAGACATGAAGAAAATTTAGGGTTGGCTTCTTATTCTTGAACAATTGATATGGGGTCATGCATCTTGCTTGATTAACCAGAGAAATATTCTGAGTGTAGCATGCAGTATTAACAGCTTCAGCCCAGAAATATGTTGGCAGTTTAGATTCTTCAAGCATAGTCCTTGTAGCTTCAATAAGTGATCAGTTCTTCCTTTCCACTACTCCATTCTGTTGTGGAGTTCTTGCTGCTGAAAACTCATGCAGAATCCCATTTTCCTCACAAAATGCTCTCATGATAGAATTCTTGAACTCAGTTCCATTGTCACTCCTGATTCTTCTAACCTTGAAATCAGGATGATTATTGACTTGCCTTATGTGATTGATGATGATTTCACTAGCCTCATCTTTAGACTTTAGGAAACATGTCCAAGAGAACTTTGAGAAATCATCTACAATTAATAGGGAAAATCTTTTTCTTGAGATGGATAACACATTGACTGGTCCAAACAAATCCATGTGTAGCAATTGCAAAGGTTCTTCAATTGTTGAATCAAGTTTCTTCCTGAATGATGCTTAAATCTGCTTCCCCTTTTGGCAGGCATCACACAATCCATCCTTGGAAAACTCCACTAGAGGAATGCCTCTAACCAATTCTTTCTTTACTAGCTCATTCATGGTCTTGAAGTTTAAATGGGATAGCTTCTTGTGCCATAGCCAACTTTCATCGTGACTTGCTTTACTGAGAAGGCAAGTAACAGATTCTGCATTAGATGAGTTGAAATCAGCTAGGTACACATTTCCTTTTCTCACACCAGTGAGAACCACTTTGTTGCTTCTTTTATTAGTCACAACACAGGCTTCTAAGTTGAAGGTTACTGAGTTGCCTTTGTCACAAAGCTGGCTGATGCTCAACAAATTATGTTTGAGACCATCCACTAAGGCAACCTCCTCAATGATGACATAGTCCTTTGAAATCAAGCAATATCCCATAGTATAACCCTTGTTGTCATCTCCAAAAGTACTACTTGGGCCAGCTCTTTCCTTAAACTCTGTGAGCAGGGTAGAATCACTAGTCATGTGTCTTGAACAACCACTATCCAAGTACCAAAGATTCTTTCTGTTTCCCTGATTACTTGAAGAACTTGTTTCTGTCTCATCAGACTTGGCCATTAGGGCTAGATTCACATAGCTGACATCTTCATCTTCATCCAGACCACTGCTGCCCAATCATTTTCTTGTGTTATGAAATCCTTTTCCTTCTATTTGAGCAGTTCAAAGTATTTTTGCTTATAATCCACAGGCTCAAACTTTTTCTTACTGGAATCTGACTTCCTACACTCACTGGCAAAATGCCCTACCAAGCCACATTTGAAACATTTGAATTTTGATTTATCCACCATGTTTCTATTTGGCTTGGCTGCTCCAAAGTTCTTTTTGAACTTGAGCTTGGAAAATCTCATGGAAAGAAATGCTAGGTGTTCATCAATGTCCTCCATGTCATCTTGGCTCAAAGAATCTTCATTTTCAGCTGCAAGCCCCTTACCCTTGCTTTCACAGACCCTTGAAGTTGACTCAACAGCTTCCATCTTCACTTCCTTCTCTTTTTCCAACTCAGCAACTAGTGTAATGGATCCTCCTTTCTTCTTTCCTCTCTCCATCCTCTCATCTTGCTTTATTTCAAGCTCATAAGTTTTTAGGATGCCATACAATCTCTCCAAAGTAAACTCCTTATAATCTTGTGAGTTTCTTAATGAGACTGTCATTGGTTTCCATTCCTTTGGAAGAGATCTAAGGAATTTCAGATTGGAGTCTTTTGTCTGATAGACCCTTCCATGCAACGTAAGAGCATTTAGTAGTTTTTGGAACCTACTAAAAATGTCAGTGAGAGACTCACTTTCTTCATTATAAAAATGCTCATATTGCTGAATCAGGAGTTGCATCTTGTTTTCTCTAACTTGCTCAGTGCCATCACATATGATCTGTATTGTATCCCAAACATCCTTGGCAGTTTTGCAGTTGATAATGTTGTCAAACATATCTCCATCAACTCCATTAAACAGGATATTCATGGCCTTTTTATCCTTCCTGACTTGTTCAATGTCAGGATCAGACCATTCATGCCTTGGCTTGGGGACTAATGGCTCGTTTCCTATTGCAGCTCTCATTGGAACATGAGGGCCTCTTTCTATGCAGTCAACATAGGCCTCATCTTGAGAAAGCAAATAAAGATGCATCTTTACCTTCCAATGATGGTAATTATCTTTATCTAGAAAAGGGATCTTGACTCCAACATCCTTCTTGTTCATCTTGCTGTATTGTTTTGATCTTTAAACTCTTTATAAGTTAAGAGCTTGCTCTAATACCAATTGTTAGTCCCTTAACAATATGACAAGAATTACAGAAGGGGGGTTGAATGGAATTCTTGAAACTTTTTCTTGAAATAAAAATGTTCTAACTCGAATATATATAAGTGTGAATTGATTATCACAATGCGAAATAGTTACTTAAGTGAATCAAAACACAAGTAATTAAAAACAAGAGTCTTTAAAAATTTTCTGGTGAATTTGAATGATTCCAGCAGAGATATATATTATATATCGAGAGAACCCTGTGTGCAAAATGCTCACAGCTGCTTACAAGAATTGAAAAACTAAGAATACAGAGAAATGCTAAGGATTCTACTTACAAATATTTCTCTGCTTGTTTCTTAGATTCGATAGTTCCTTATTTGCTACTTCTTAGTTTATATATCACCAAGATTACAAAGTAATGAGACAGGATAATAAAACAAAACTATCTAGTCTATTACAATTCTACTTCATAACTCTATTCCAGCATCTTTGAATATCTTCATAATAGCATGGAAATGGCAATGCTTCTTTGTTCTCGAAAACCCAGTTGAATATGCTACCATATTCCATTTGCATCCACTCGATACATGTGACTGAGTTGTCACTATCAACAGATATTTGAATTCTTTATCCGTCGGGTTATTGATCATCCGTCGAGTTATTGATCATCCTTCGGGTTGTTGATCATCCGTTGAATTCATTGTTTGTTCATCCGTCGGGTAGCAATCAGGCACTAGACTTCATTTTACTTATGCAGAATTACAAGACATCATCTATGTACAATTAATCAACCTATTCTGCATATCTAACTAAAGTCAACATGACTCAAGTAGTACTACAGATTCTAAACAATGTGTATGCAGAAATGTGATTCAGACTTATTATTACATAAGCTACTCACTCGATGGATAATAAGTCATCATCCGTCGGGACTATATTGAGTCATCCGTCGTGACTTTAAACCTTATCCGTCGAGTGCTACATGATTTCACTAAGTAAAATCTACTAAGATGTTTTGTTCATGTAATCATCAAGTGCACAACATATGCACAACAAGACGCGTTCGTTTCGTATTAACCGGATGAACGGTCTATTTATTATGAATAACTTAAGAATAATTCAAATAATAATAATATAAATTGAATTTTAAATAACTTTATATAATTTTTAAAAGCTCAAAAATGATTTTTAAATCATTATTTTTCTTAAATCTAAATAATAATATTTTATCTAATTATTTATAAATAAAATTATTTAATTGAATGAATTAGTCAATTAATTAAATCCATAAATAAATAATTAAAATAAATAATAAATAATTAAATCAAATTTAAATTTTTTTTGAAGATAATAAAGAAAACAATTTTATGGAATTTAAAATAATTTAGTTAATTATTTTAAATAATTAACTAAATTAATTTTGAATTTAAACAATTTTTAGAATTTAAAAATGATTTCTGAATTAGTTTTAAAATAGGAATTCAGAAACAGTTTTCAGGAATTTGAGTTGGGGCTACATGGATCAAAACCGGGTTTTCAGAATGGGTCAAGGTAATAAACAGGTCAAACCCAGGTCAGGAAGAACTACCGGAATCCGGCTGGAACTTCCCAGAAACGGGCCACCGGAGTCCGGCCTCAAATCAACAGGGTTCTCATTCGTTTCTGCTTCAAAATCATTCAACAGCTTCCTAGAAACAAAAACAAAACAACAGCATAAACGGAAGAACGTTATATCGTCGATTCCGATCAAAAGCTCGAAGAAGTATGACGACTTCTCCGGCCAACAAATGATTTCAGTCCATTTTGAACCAAAAGCCATGATTCTGGTGGCAAAATAAAGCCCATAGCTTCTATAATCTACTCATATAATCAAAATCAACCGATAATCACAAATAAACTCATAAGATCGAATAATTTTTTTACATAAACACATTAACTCGACCAACAACTTTCGATAAACGTTTGACACAAATAAGTGTATGAATCAATTGCAAATCACATCAGGAATCTTAATCCAGCATCAAAATTGATCAATAACACCTGAATCAAAAACACTCAGATTTGAACACAAACCCTAAAATTTGATATTAAAAGTCACTAAACGGAGGTATGATTCGATGATATAATCTGATAAAGCTCTTCATGGCATTCGATTTGACTACAAACATGACATGATTTGCTTTCTAGATAGCTTGAAAATCATCGATTAATTCCAAGAACTGTTTTTGAAACCCTAATCCTAATTTTAGAGAATTTTTTGAATTTTTTAATATATTTTCTGATTTTTATATAATTAAATAATAAATAAATTCTATTTATAGTTACAAAAATATTACCCCCAAAATTATTTTGGGCCTAATTATATCATTTAATAAAAGTAATTAGCCCAAAATTAATAATTAACGGTGGAAAATTTTAATCCAATTAATACAAAAATTATGTCAAAATTTCCCAAAAATTACGAATTATACAAAATATTTGATATTTGGCAGTCCCAGAATTTTATAAAATAAAAATGCGATTTTTGTGGGCTTTGCCGTCCCGGTAGGGGCCCGGTAAAATCATTTTTCACGAAATGAAATATTTTCTAAATTAACTAGATGTTCCGAAAATCAGTATAGTAATTATCGTATTACGCGAAATAAGGCCAAACGCCCTACACACAATAACGACTATTAAAATTGATTCTCGATAGCATAATATTCAATATAAACCCATTTAACACGTAATAAAATAGATGAAAAATATCCCGAACCACACTACAGATATATAGCACATAACATAATATTTTATGATCAATAATAATTTATAATATCATAAATCACATAATACTCATTTAATATAACACATAACAATCGTAATTTCCCAGTTGTTACATCCTCCACCCTTTAAAAGGATTCTGTTCTCAGAATCAGGCTAAGAAACATGTAATAATACCTTTCAAGCATCTCACTTCCAATTCTTCAGGTTAACCTCTAAACCTTACAATTTCTTCATAAAGTTTAACTCAAAATATCAATTATTTCTCAAAAGCCTCTTGCTGACATAATATTCTATCAGTTGTTCATACAACCTAGCTTTAGTTTCCATCATATATATAATGAAGCTAAATTTCTCCTTTTGAGTATAAACATATAAACATACTATAAACATGCTATACGTGTGGCGGTAAAACCAAATCACTCACAATCTTCCCGCATATCTTACTATCTCGAAAGGACCAACATAATGCATACTAACTTTCTTTTCTTGTTAATTGGAATCAATCGTGTTCATGAACGCTTTCAACATTTACAGGTTTTTTAACCTCATTCTCCACGTATTTCTTTATTTAATCATCCTAGCTTGTATCGCTTCCAAGCGCATTCAAAGTTCTTTAATCGTTCTCTTACTCTTTTCATCCATTCGTGAATGGTAAACTGAAACCCTGGCATATTCGATTTCTAACGTTCTCGAAATTAACTCCAGAATTAAGAATTAAAGGGAAAATCTCAGCTGGATACGATTGACGTACTAATTTTTTATCATCCCATAATGTCCTTTAATCACACATGAATTTATTCGTCGAGCAAAAATCTTATACTATTCAGACGAAATATACTAACCTGAAGACATCACCTATAATACTCTAACTTGTGTTATCATTTGTTTTGGTTCTAGGAAGTCCCCATACGAAATTTATTACAATGCTCTTTGTTGATGTTCAGTCACATATAACTAGGGCTGAGCCGAAAAAATCCGAATCGAAAAACGCTAAAACCGTTAAAATCTGAATCACAAAAATCAGATCCGAAATCGAAACCGCAAAATTAAAAACCGAAACCGAAACCGATTTTCCAGGTTCGGTTATAGATGAAAACCGAACTGAAAATCCCCGATCCAAACTGATAATTAAAAATAAATAAATAAATAATATATATTTTAAAAATTAATAAATACATAGTATAATTTAAGTACATAGAGTGAAGGCCAAATTGTAATACTGCAGAACCATTTGCATGATTAGTTTGGCCAACTCAAATTAAAAGTCTGTTGTTTATGATGTTGCAGCCATTCTGTAGGAGGTTAGTAATAGACTTATGGCAGCTAATGGGTCTGTGGTCAGTGGCCATGCATTGCTTGTTGCTGCTCACTTCTTGTCAAAATTTATGTTAGATTTTTGTAATTCACAGATTAATCTAGATTTTTGTAATAAATTATGAAAACCTTATAATATTATTTTGGAACAAATTTATTTTGTATTTGTAATTTATATGCATAAAAATTTAATAATCGCTTTTATTTTTTTTAATTTTACTGGACGCGATTTATAACCGAAACTGATCCGCTAAAAACCGAATCGAGGTTTTTAAAACCGAAACCGAACTGGTGGCTTCGGTTGTGGTTGCTGTTTTAAATTTTAAAAACTGAGGATATGCGGATTCGGTTCCGGTTTTATACAAAACCCGCCCCGATACGCCCCGCGCTCTCCCCTACATATAACATTTATTCCTTTCTTCATGCCATATTATCAAAAAGTCTTCTTTTACATCTATGTTCTTTATCATATTCTCGGAACAACTTGAATCTCTCGAGTTATTGATGTTTAGCCTGATTCCTATCTTTAGTCCCTATCTGGTGCCCGTTCATTCATGGGTGATATATACTATCCCGGTTCAACATGGTTCACAACATTCTCATTACCTCTGCCAACATCTTAAATCAAGTAATAATATCGATCAATTATAATCAATACTTGAATCTGATGACGTGCCACAATTTCTTTTAAGAAGTATTGAATTTACTTATCAAGTAAACTGTTCATTAATAAAAGAGAATGATTAGGTTTTGTTAACCTAACAATAATAATTCAAATAACCCTTTCCTCGACTTTGGTTCTTAAGTGATCTTACTACAACGCCCTTTAACGAGATGTACTCGTTTTTGAAAAGGTTACAATAATATATTCATCCTTTGATGTTGGCCTTCATTTTTCGGTAGATATAACATTTACTTACATGTTCTACTATTTCCTTTCTCATATCAAGTAAATCAATATTTCCTTTTTACCCTCGGTAATTAATCGTATTCTCAGAACGAATTCCCTATCTGAAGTTGTAGACGTTTCATTATGTTCTTTGATTTAGCTCTGGCATACATGACGTCCATAACTTACTTATATCCTGGAAAACCTTATAGAATTTCTTTTTCATCCTTTTGATTCCATTTTCTTTCTTAGTTAAGATTTCCATTTCCATGGTTCATTATTTATTCTTAACATATGCAAATCTTTCTTCCCAATAGTACTGACTGGTTCATCATTAAATAAACCATTTATGTGGTGACTCTGAAATGAAAGTTTTCAAGTTCTAACTATTCGAACTCTTTTACTATCCTTGCTAAAAAAATCAACCTTCCTTTTCGCAGAGGCTCTCAGCTACTTCATTAGCCTTACTCAAATGATTGTTAATCGTGCAACTATCATCTCTAATCAGTTCCAACTATCCTCTGTCTCATATTTGACCTTTTCAAAATGAAGATATATTTCAAATTATCGGGGACTGTGTAAATTATATATCTTCTTCCTAAATTAATAATATCTCCCCATCTTTAATTCACATGCTATTGTTACCAACTTCTACCATACATCGAATACTTGTATTCGCGAGTTTTCAAGTATTTTGGAGTATTTCTCATTACTTTGTCGTTTTATATTGGTATACATCCAAGTCCTTCATAAGAACATTACTGCAGATGATTAAATCTTTTTGATCGTCTATCAACATCCACATTGGTGTAGTTACCAATCTCTTCTTTATTCTTTCTCCCTCTTTATTTCCTTCTTCCTTCTCTTTGCTCTATATCGAACCTTTAGTTCTTGAATACGTTCTTCTCATGTGCATATACGAATAAACTTTTCATTTCTATTGTCTCTCGCAAAGAGGGCATACCTAATTAGTCAAAATCTCGAACAAACTTATGGTAATATCACCCTATTTCATTAGACTTCTGAATCTCACCGATATCCTCTCTTTCTCTCCAAATCCCTAATTTTTTGGATATCGGATCTGAAAATCGCATCTGGAATTAACTTAATCTAATTTGAATCGATCTCCATCTAACTGACCATTAGTTGATAAAATTAAACAATTAACTCTCTTTAATTGATCAATTGAACCAAGTGATGACTAGCTAAATAAAATCAAAAACCCATTTTATGAAGTCAGTTTTGCTATAAAAAGCCTTTTTCATAACCAAAATCGCAATCATTTGGAGTGTCAAACATGAATATCAATAACACATGGAAGTGCGCTTTATGTTTTAAAAGTTTAATATTTTAGAAAAATTTGGGGCAGCATCTCCCCTATATTATTAACTTCTAGTCAGACTCAAGCCGACACCAATAATCAACCAAATCACCAATAAATATAGTAATCAACTGCTATCATTCAATTCCTCGTTTCACGATACCGTAACATGTAACATACCGATGCACAGATATATTACTAACCAACACAACAAACACCTTTAATCCAACTTAAGATCATAAAGAACCATTAATTAATACAACCATACCTTTCGTCATTCTTTTCGAAATATAACAAAATATCACCAATGAATATCATTAGAAAATCTCACATTGGGTATGTCCAACACCATATACATTTACATTTACTTGTGTTTTTGACTTTGGTATTGCTATACCTATGATCAACGATATGTGATCATCAGTCAACAAACACACCAGTCTTAATGCATTGTTATTGTCCCTTAATAATAATACTCGACTACAGAGCTTTAGAAATATTGATACTATTCTCATAATCTCATTTCTAAGTTACGTACTTAGAGATATAAAATTCATATCACATTACAAGGACATTTATTAATCTAACATTTATATCGCATTAAATTAAGACATAATAAATTATATAGGGAATAATCGATACAACATAAATATTAATAATCCAAATGTCTTAAACTAAAACATCATAATGTTGTCTCCAAGGCACAAACACTAAAAATCAAAGCCTGTCTTCTTCGAAGTTAACGCTCTTAGTATTGTGTCAAACACAAAGGACCACTCCATTCTCAAAATCTTCTTCTTGATCATCCTGGCTAAATCAATCTTTTCAATGTAGTTGATGAAGTCCATAAATCCTGAGATTTCCAATGAGTTGAGAGCTTCAACTTGGTTCCCTGTTGAGATTACCAAAGCTTTGTTCAAGTCCTGATTCCTAAATTCCACAGCTACTCCCTTGATGTTTCCTGTCACCATCATAGACATCACCTAATTTTCATTTATATGAGTGGAAAGCACAATACTATTCCAGAAGTGATTCAACACATCCAAGTACTGGGTTGGATTGACAGTGAGAGCTCCTGTAAGATACGATTTAGTCTCAAAATTTACAAAACACTTAAAATTATCAGGTGACTGTGTTGGGTCAACAAAGGCCAGTAAATTGGTGCCATCCTTAAGGATTACTGCTTTTGTGGTGTTGGTGTTGGATGTCATTTGCAAAATTGAGAAAATGAGTGGGTAAGTGTTGTGAAAAGAAGAAAGCTGGTAAATATATGTAATAATGGAAAATCACTGTAATAAGGTCAATTGAGATCTCAAAAGAGTAAAGAGGGGTTATATGGAGATGTCTAGTTATTTATAGTGTAGAGATGTGACCCACGATAAGAGAAGTAGAAATGGTAAAAATTATATTAATAACTCACATGGAGCTTGTAGAGGACTTATATCGAGATGTCATTTTCTTGACTCTTATCGAGAAGTAGATAGTGACATATCGATATGTTATACAAATACCTAGTTTCCCTATTAGGACTAAATTTATTTTAATTTATATAATGAAAACAATATAAAATTAAAATTTATTTGATATCAAAAGTATTTTTCTCAAGATAAATTAAATGAAATTATCCTAGTCTAAGTTATCGAGAAGTCTAGATTTCTATTGTAGAGAAGTCCATATTGATAAGTATATCGAGATCTCTACAAGAATTATCGCGAAGTCATAAAAAGACTTATTGAGAGCTCTATCGAGAAGTGAAAAAAGGCTTATCGAGAAGTCAGAAAAGACTTATCGAGAACCTACTTCTCTATATACTTTTATTTTATGTTGATTCTGTCTTATATCAATATCAATTAATATTTGGATAGTTTTTCTTAGAATTAGAAAAATTCTAAGTTAAATTTGTTAGGCCTCAATGATACTATAGAAGGGGGTTGAATATAGTATCTACAATCAATTCGATTATAAACACAAGTATATAACAGAAAACAAGTTTATTTAATATATCAAACTCTGTTACAGTAGGTTTAATCTACTCTCCTAGTGATGTATGATATCACTAAGAGCTGCTAGTATTACAATGAATAATCTTCTCGTGAATGATAACACTTATAGTGTAAACCCTAAGCTGTGTTTATATAGTACACAGTTATAAGATATCTTCTAATTGATATGAAATATATCTCTTCCTAAAATATATCAATCAGATATTATCATTTTACAAGTCTTCTGGTCATCCAACTCCTAAAGCATATCTTCCTTTGTTTAGTCTAGATCATCTCCTAGAAATCAGCCGCACTTTACTTCTGAAGCATATCCTTCCTTAAGTTCTGATATTACAAATTCTGATACCTTAAGTTCTGATAGCTTCCCGTCTTCAGTAAATCCTAATTCCCAGCTAAGTCCTGATAAGTCCTGATATTAAGTTCTGAAACTAAACACATCAGATTAGTCATGACATCATCAAACATATCTAACAATCTCCCCCAACTTGTATATTATGAAAAATGTACAAGTTATAAACCTGGTGATGTCAAAAACATTTAAGTACAAATGCAATGAGAGTTTATTTAGACAACTAACTATAACTTATAGTCCTTGCAGCTTTTACCAATCTTATTGAATCAATCTCAATCCAAAATGATTCTTGACAAAGTTTGATATCAACTTCTCTTCTGCATTTCTCAGGACTTGAGCTAATTTAGCCTTGACTTGCTTCAGTTCTTCATCTTGACTTCCAATCTGGTAGATGGCAATCCTAAGTGCTGAAATATGATTTCTTTCCAATCCATCACCAAGTCTGATTACCCTTGGATAAGAGGAGTCTTCATTGTAGCATAGACATTTCTCTTTTAGAATAACTTTTATCTTAGCAGAATTCTTCTTCATTGGAATTTCTCTT
This sequence comes from Apium graveolens, assembly GCF_009905375.1. Lineage (NCBI taxonomy): Eukaryota > Viridiplantae > Streptophyta > Magnoliopsida > Apiales > Apiaceae > Apium > Apium graveolens. The sequence goes on from NC_133655.1 coordinate 118,695,800, forward strand.
CCATCATCTTCAACTATCTTTGGAATAAATTTCGCAACCCTTGATCCAGAGATTCTGGCTTTATCCCTTATGATCTTCATCATGAAATTTGACCATTTTCTGGTAACCTCAAACTTTATCTCCAAAAGATAATGAATGAATTGAAGTTCTTTAAGAGATTTGTTCCGCACATCTGATTCTGACATTCTGTATGTTCTTCCATCTTTAAGAAATAGAATCAGCTTTTCCTTGACTTTACTCTTATCATGAGTATCCATTACCACTTGAGCAGATATAACCTTGTCAAGGTGTTTCTGTGTAATTTCCTCAAGGTTTGTCAGTTAATAAAAATGGATCTTTAATAGTTACTTCAACTCTTATTTTTTTTCTTGGCTTGGCTTGATCCTAACCCAAATCTGTCTCTTGCTTCTCTGGCATTCATTCCAACAGTCATGAAATCATATAGCAGTTGACTTTTCTTAGGATCTGATGGTTTAACATTTTGCCATAGGAATTTCTTCTTATCAGCAATTGTCATCTTCCCCAAATCAACTTGAGCTCTGTCAGAGGTTGATATCTTGATGACTTGTTTAGGATTTGCAGATTCTTCTGTAGTTGGCTGTTCTGAAATTTTTTCAGGATTTGTCAAGTTCTGAACTTCTTCACTATAAACAACTTGAGCTATGTCAGAGGTTGTCTTAAATTCTTCTGTCATCTTTCTTCTTTTCAGAGTTTCAACAGTTTCATCTTCTGCAGCAGCATCATCAAAGACTTGAACCATCTTGCACACAGGATCCATCAGAATTTGAGAAATCTCCATTTTCTGCTTCTTGACTGTCTCCCCAACTTTTCCTTTTCCCTTGTATTTAGGATCAGTAATAGTTTGAGATCTAGTACTTGATCTAGGAATCTCTGTGGCAGATCTTTCTTTTACCATAATCCCCTTTTCTTTTGGACTTAGTGGCTTTTTAGCATCAGAAGCTTTTGACTTTGGTTTGCTCTTCTTAGCAACAAATTTAGCTTCTTCTTCTCTTAATTCCTCTAAATCCACTCCTGGATTATCCTTAAGAAATAGTCTCTTGGCCAGTTCTTCATCAATAGTTTGAATTTTGGGATACTTGTAAAAGAATGTTGCTTTCTTTCCCTTGAATTTCAAAGTCTGCAAAAACTTCTGTGAATCTTGGCTTCCAGCTTGAATCATTATATCAGTAGTAGTTGTTATAACTTGATCATCAGAATTTGTGATCAACAAAGAAACATCATGATTTGTAGGCTTCTTTCCTTCCTTATCCCTCCTTTGAGTAGAACCAGAAAATCTTTGATGAGAACCTGTCTGTTAAGAAGGAATCTTGCTTAATTGCTCTCCCTGACTGTGACCTCTACTCTTATCAGACTTTCCCTGGTCATCACCATGATCATCCTTTTTTCAGTGTCTTGATTGGTGAGCATTTGGACTTAACAACCTTCTCCCCCTTTTTTGCATCATCTGTCAGGAGTAGTGAAAGAAGAAGTTCTACTGAAGATTGGATCTCATTTAACTGAGTCTGTTGAGCAGCCTTATTTTGTAATACCTCATCCAGTTGGTCCTGCTGCTGGACTTGAACAAGCTCAATAGCCTCTATTTTTTTCATGAATAGGTCTGATAAACCTCTTCTTGTATAACTTTTATATCATTTCTAGCTTATTAGATGTCTCTTTAAGTTTATCAACCTTTGCATGAGTCATGGAGTGTTGTCCTTGTAGAGTTCTAGTACTGAGAGCTGTGACTTTTAGTTGATGTTTGAAGTCAGAACTTGTCAGCAACTCATCAGCTTTTGAAATATGCTCTGAGAGAACATGTGGGCTAGGAATAAAATTAGTATCATTCCATTTGTGCATCCACTCAGCCCCTCTGAAGGTTTCCTCCCATGGAACTGGAGCCTCTTCCTCAAACTGGAACAAAGCCTCCTTTCATGTAGGCAATGAAGTATTTACTGGAGCTGACTCTCTAGAACTTGCTAGAATCTCCTCATCTTCAGATAACACCAAGGTGTGTGTGGCTGTAGGAGACTCTGAAGCATCTAAATTCTGATCTTCAGTATCTATATCCAAAATTGGAGTTGATGGTTTCTCAGCCTGTAGAATTGGTGAAACAGGAGATGTTGGCTATTTTGCTGGTGGAGCTTCCAGATAGAGAACATAAGGTATATTCAAATTATGAATATCTATTTCAGGACTTGTCTCTTGTTCTTCAACATTATCTGTAGCTTTGATTGGAGAGTGAGGTGGAGAAGTCACAAATTCTTGTACAGGTTCTGATCCGTGACTTCAGGGATTGTCAGAAACCTGAATCAGAACTTATTCAGCTGCTAGCAGGGCTTCAATCACAATAGGTTCTGATGAGATCAGAGATTCCTGATCCCCTTCCTCAGCATCTTCGGTATCCTCAGATTGAGTTTGTGCAAAATGCACACCTGCTCTCACCTTCCTTGATTTTCTAGATGGAGGAGTGCCATGATCTGTATCAGATGTTGAAGGTCTTTTCCTTTTCAAAATCCTAGAACCCTCAGCTTTATTCTGCATCTTAGGAGTTACCTCTTCAGCTTCTATTGTCACGGGTTCTGATGCAGGAACCTGGACCTGTTCTTCCTCATCTAATTCATCTCTCAGAATCAACCTTCTCTTTCTCCTTGGTGGAGATTGAGGAACATATTTTGCTCTTGAAGATTTGGGTCTGGATGTTGTAGCAGATTTTACAATTGGCACCTTTTGAGAAGTACCAGAGGTTGGTTTGGTTTTGGATTTGAAAGTGCTGACAACTGGTATCTGCTGAGAGACACCAGAAGTGGATTGTGGTGGTTGAGAGGGTGCAACTTCAGGAAATTTGGGTGTGTATGTGTTGGGGTCAGAATTTACTAAGAGCTGTTTTACAGATAGAGGAATTTGAAGAGGTCTTAGTATGTCTTTCTTATTATCAGCAGATAACAAGTCTGTGAAGGCCCTTTTATGAAGTTAAAAAGGTTGAATCAAGTCACTAAAGACTTGGAGCTTATCAGAACAACAAAAACTGTAAATAAGCTGACATAACCTAGCAAAATAAACAGTATTTGGGTCCTCTTTCATCCTATCCCCAATAAAACCCAAAATAGCAGTAGCATAATCAAAATGAGTTTGATTAAGAAGTGCATACCCTATTTGCTGACTCAGAATTGGTATAGCATCAAAATTGGAGCATTTGTTGGCAAAGGCTCTGGTGATACAATCAAAAAAGAAGCTCCACTACCTTCTGATATAGGGCCTCTTCAGTTGTCCTAGCTTGGACAGACTTTTCTCATAGCCAAGATTGGCCATCATGCTCTATAGAAGTGGATCCCCAATCTGAGCATTAAAAGTATAATTTTATGGAAAATGCAAAGCTTGTCGAACAGTAGACAGGGTAACTAGGTGCTCATCTTCCCCAGTTGTGAAAATGATGCTTGAAGACCCATCTTCTCCACCATTATCATAGACTCCAGACCTCCAAAACTCCAGTATTTGTGTTCCTGAGAGTGCTTGTGGTTGGGTCAAACCATACCCAATCTCACTGCGAGCAAGAAAATCTTAAATGAAGTGAAGATCTGAAGGAGCATCGTCCTTACTGAGAATAGCCATATAGTTGTTGGGGACGAACTTGGCTCTATTAAAGATAACGTCCTTTGGTGCCATTTCTGTGAGAAATTAAGTGAAATAATGTGTGTGTAGAAAGTGTTTGATAAAATGCCTGTAAGAAAGTAGCGTCAGAAAATAGTAAGAGTGTAAGAAAATAAGAGAGATGAGAAAAGAGTGAGAAAGTAGGTAAAAGATTGTAAAATCTTTTATCTCTCATATATATACGCTCCACTTATTACAACGGCTAATTTATGAAGCTGAACTGAACTTTTGACACCTAGGGGCATGTAATCAGTCAAAACATTATTAGTGGGCACGGTAAATGTGCAGTAATAATTGTGCACATCCAGTTGTCAAAATAAACACGTTTCCCATTAACCAAAAGATTAGCAATGTTTTTATCTCACTTAAGTATTTTCTGAAAATATGACAGTTACAGTAAATATAAAAAATAAGTCAAGTAAATAAATAATGCCACGCAAGCATCAGGATTTGCATCAGAACTTGACTATTATCAGAATTTAACGATCATCAGAACATGGCTTCTGTACTAAAAAAGGTGAATGACTATTTCTGTGTTTCTTCACACAAATACTGACTGGCTTCTTCAGAGTTTAATCATCAGAAGATAATCATAACTTGTCCTCAAAATTTATGCAAATAATACTTAATTGTTTATCAGAAACAACTTGATCACCACAGTAATTTTCATCATTCATATGGAGTGATATCGTGTGTATTTGCAAATGATCAGATAAAGATTAAAGTCTGATTAACTTCAGTATATCTTAGAAGTAAGGAATAACTAAAAAAAATGCTTAAAATCTGTCTTGAATTGAAGTCTATTGTAGAATAAAGTTATGCAAGAATACACCTCAACTGTTTGTGCTTATTTTATGCATCTTTTGAAATTCTTTTGACAATGGCTTCTCAGTGTAAATGAGTTACAACTTCCATCAGAATTTATGTTGTTATCAGAATATTTCTCCAGTAATCAGAGAATGTGAAAAGTTACCAAGAAAAATTAATTTGCTTTTTTAATACATATTACTTAATACTAGCAATGCACTTGGATCTTCCCTTTCACATATTTACTCTAGATCTCAAAGGAGTACCTGATTTCAATTTCTTTTCTTTTATTTTCTTCAGATAAGTGAGCCTTATCAAGCATGTAGTTCATCCTTAAGAGTTACTGACATCAGAATTTGACAGATAAGAAGCAATAATCTAATTTGTGACTTAGTAATAAGATACAGGAAGTAAATTTGACTAAGATTAAAATCAGAATTTTCTTGTGTTATTGATTTCCACATAAATAACTAATTCAAACATGGGATACATAGTTTGTTAAAGACTACTAAGTCAGCATCTAACACAATAATCCTCATTGGATTGAATAGTCACAAAACATTCAAAACACTTTCAGAGTTTATAGAATCACATCAGATAATATGCAGTGTTTAATATGTTACAATTTAAGCACATATTACATTGAGATAAGAAAATCTGTAAACACTTATCATAAAGTCTGATGTATGACAACAAAAACTAAACAGATTTTGAGAAAGAACCTGAAACCATTCCAAGTTCATTTACCATTCTTGTAAAAGTAGCTTCACATAGCGGTTTTATGAAGATATCTGCTAGTTGTTGATCTGTTGGAACAAAATGCAATTCCACTGTACCTTCCATCACATGTTCCCTTATGAAATGGTACCTAATGCTGATGTGCTTTGTCATTGAGTGTTGAACTGGATTTCCTGTCATAGCAATAGCACTTTTATTATCACAGTAAATAGGTATTTTAGAAAATTCTAACGCATAGTCCAGTAACTGATTCTTCATCCATAGAATCTGTGCACAACAGCTTCCTACATCAATATATTCTGCTTCTGCAGTTGATGTGGAAATTGATTTCTGTTTCTTACTAAACCAAAAAACCAATCTGCCTCCAAGAAATTGGCAGCTTCCACTAGTGCTTTTCCTGTCTATTTTGCATCCTGCAAAATCTGCATCTGAGTAACCTATTAGCTTAAAATCTGATTCCCTAGGATACCACAATCCTAGATTAGCTGTACCCTTGAGGTACTTGAAAATTCTTTTCACAGCTATAAGATGAGGTTCTCTTGGATCAGCTTGAAATCTTGCACAAAGACAGGTAGCATGCATGATATCTGGTCTACTTGCTGTTAAATAGAGTAAAGATCCAATCATACCTCTGTAGTTAGTAATATCTACTGATGCTACAGTATCTTTATCTAACTTGGTGGCAGTGGCCATGGGATTTGATACAGTAGAACTGCCTTGCATTCCAAATTTCTTGAGTAAATTTATGGTGTACTTGGATTGATTTATGAAAGTACCTTCTTTAGTTTGCTTAAATTGAAGTCCCAGGAAATAGCTAAGTTCTCCCATCATACTCATTTGATATCTTTACTGCATTAGCTTAAAAAACTTTTTACAGAGTTTGGCATTTGTAGAACCAAAAATGATATCATCAACATAAATTTGGACTAAAAGTAAGTCATTGCCATGGTTGATATAAACAGAGTTTTATCAATTGTGCCTCTGGTAAATCCACTTTCCAGAAGAAATTGTGCCAGAGTTTCATACCATGGTGTTGGAGCTTGCTTTAGGCCATAGAGTGCTTTATCAAGTCTGTAGACATGATTAGGAAATTTTGGATCCATAAATCCTGAAGGTTGTTCAACATATACCTCTTCCTCTAATTCTCCATTGAGAAATGCACTCTTTACATCCATTTGAAAGACTTTAAACTTCTTGTGAGCAGTAAAAGCCAAAAAGATTCTTATGGCTTCCAATCTAGCAACTAGAGCATATGTTTCATCATAATCAATACCCTCATGTTGAGAATATCCTTTAGCAACCAGCCTTGCTTTATTTCTTGTAATTATGCCATCACTGTCAGTTTTATTTCTGAACACTCATTTTGTTCCAACAATGGATATGTTCTTTGGTCTTGGCACTAGGGTCCAGACTTTATTTCTTTCAAATTCATTTAACTCTTCTTGCATTGCTTGCACCCAATCAGCATCTTGAAGAGCTTCTTCCACTTTCTTTGGTTCAGTCTGAGATAGAAAGGAATGATAGAGACACTCATTTATTGTTTTTGTTCTAGTTCTGACACCTGCTTCAGGATCTCCAATTATTAAGTCAAATGTGTGTGATTTAGTCCATTTCCTTGCAGATGGAAGTTGATCTCTAGAATTGGATCCTCCCCCATGATCCATGCTGTCTCCATTAGCATTTTCTGATGCTTCCCCTGAAGTTATGCTCTCCGAGATTCCAGAATTTGAGTTGGATCCTTCAGTAATTGAAGAATTAGAGTTTCCAGAATTGTCAGAATTTGGCTTATCAGAACTTGATGAATTAAAACTTCAAAAGCCAGTGACTGGTTCTGATGCTTCTTGAGAGTCTTGAGATGTGGTATGATCATCAGCTTGCTCCCCCTGAATAGGTCTATTTTCCTTTGGAGCAGTTACCACAGTTTCAAAGACATCAGAATTTAACCCGTCAGAACTTACAGGATCAGTATTTAGGTCATCAGAAATTACAGAATCATAATTTACATCTTCATTTTCAAATCTCAGCTGATCATGATCATTGAAATCTTCAAGTTCGGTAATCTTTTTATCATCAAAAGATACATTGATAGATTCCATGACAACACTTGTTCTTAAATTGTACACTCTGAAGGCTTTTGTGGAAAGTGGATATCCAACAAAAATTCCTTCATCAGCTTTTGGATAAAATTTTGACAGCTGTTCAGGATGAGTCTTAAGAACAAAACAATTGCATCCAAATACATGAAAATATTTCAGATTTGGCTTCTTTTTCTTCACCATCTCATATGGTGTTTTTCCATGCTTGTTTATGAGTGTAGCATTCTGTGTAAAACAAGCAGTTTGCACAGCTTTAGTCCAAAAATAGGTTGATAGCTTTGCTTCATCAAGCATAGTTCATGCAGCTTCAATAAGAGTCATGTTCTTTCTTTCTATAACTCCATTCTGTTGTGGAGTTCCAGGTGCAGAAAATTCATGCTTTATTCCTTGCTCTTTGCAGAACTCTTCCATGATTGAATTCTTGAACTCAGTGCCATTATCACTTCTTATTATTTTACAAAATCTTTGACAAACTTATCTAGCTGTCTGATATGATCAGTTAGAGTAGATGCAGTTTCATTCTTCTTGTGCAAGAAATACACCCAAGTGTATCTTGTGAACTCATCTACTATAACCATAACATATTTCTCCTTTGCAATAGACATGACATTTACTGGACCAAACAAATCAACATGCAGTAAGTGATAAGGCTCAAGAATTGAGAATTTAGTTTTGCTCTTGAATGAAGATTTTCTTTGTTTTGCCTTTTGACATGAGTCACAAAGACCATCAGGAGCAAATATTGATTTTGGCAGTCCTCTCACAAGATCTTTCTTAACTAGCTCATTTATGTTATTGAAATTTAAATGAGAAAGTCTCTTGTGCCAATTCCAGCTTTCTTCAATTGATGCTCTGCTTAACAGACAGATTGCAGAACTATCAGAATTTGTTGAAAGTCTGGCTTCATATATGTTACCATGTCTGTAACCTCTCAGAACCACTTTGTAGAATTACTTACAACTTCACAGTGTTCTTCAAAGAAATCCACATGATAACCTCTGTCACAGATTTGACTCACACTTAACAGATTATGTTTAAGTCCTGATATAAGAGCTACTGATTCAATTATGACATTCCCAAGATTGATATTGCCATATCCCAGAGTCTTTCCTATGTTGCCATCTCCATAAGAAACTCTTGGGCCAGCTTTCCACAAAGTCTGATAGCAGGGCTTTATTTCCAGTCATATGTCCTGAACATCCACTGTCCAGAACCAGGATGTTTTTCCTGTTGCCCTGCAATCACAAAGAACACTATTGATTAGTTTTAAGGACCTAGACTTGCTTGGATCCTTGGCCTTGTTAAGTTTGTTAGCATTTTCAGCGGATTTAGTTTCAGAGTTTATGCTAACATGCTTTTTATCAAACTTTATATCAGACTTTGCATCAGAATTTACACTAAAAGGAATTACACTTACTTTCTTTAAAGAAGGTTTTATTTCATAATAATCATAGTACAAACTATGATATTCCTTACAAGTATAAATAGAATGCCATAAACTACCACAATGAAAACAAGGATTTCGTGGCTTAAACCTAAAAGAATGACTCTTAACTCCTGATTTAGGAGGTAAAGAGTTTATATCTTTATTTTTTCTGCAAAAAGAAGCAAGATGGTTAGAGTTTCCATAATTATAGTATTTCTTTCTAGGAGCATTAGGAACAGGCATATAATTATTACTTTTATTCACACTTTCCTTTCCATTCCTATTTTTCCTAGCTTCCTTTACCTTGTTCACATTTTTAATCTCTTTCAGCTTATACTTAAGCTGCTTCTTTGTCATTAAGACAATGTTTACCAAAGCTGGTTTATCCAGTTTTAATTTGTCAGAAGTTGACTTTTCTTTGACTTCTGTTTTAGAGTCTTTCATCTCTTCAGAATCAGACACAATAGTTTTTGGAACAAATTATATAGGATTTACCTTTGGCTTAATTGGCAAAGTCCCTTTCTCACTTTTACCATCTTTACAACCTAACCCCTTTTCCAGTTTCCACTACTTAGAATATTCTGAGTTGTTTTGCCTGAGTTAGTCCAAGTCCTAATGATTTCTCTTTCCTTTTTCTAATTCAGTTTTTAGATAATCAAATGGTTTAAGCAATTCATTCTTAACATACACAACATTATCTCTCTCTGTTTGAATAGTGTTCATCTTGACTAACTCTTCTTCAAGATAGCTATTTCTGTTTTTTGTACTTTAGATTTTTAGATTTTAATCTTTCATTCTCTAAAGTCTGATCTCTATAGCTAATATAAATGTTTTTCAGAAATAAAATCAACTCAGTAATATCTTATGTATCAAAAGCAAGAGTTGATAGAGGTACCTCTAGTTTAGCAGCATCAGAACTGCTATCAGCATTTGCCATTAAGGCATAGTTCACCTCTTCTTCAGATTCTGAAGTGTCTGCCCAGTTTTTCTTATTTTTGATAAGTTCCTGGCCTTTATCACCTTTTCCATCCTTGCAATCAGGAGAGATGTGGCTTCTTTCACCATAATTGTAGCATTTGACATTTGAGTTGTCTCCTCTGTCAGACTTTCCTCCTTTGCCTTCAGTCTTTCTGAACCCTTTCTTGTCAGATCTTCCACCTTTCCAGGAAAACTTCTTACCCTTTCTGAATTTCTGGTAGGCTATCTTTGTGATACCCTTCACCATAAGAGCACACAGTTTCATCATCTCTGTATCAACATCCACTTCAGATAAATTTTCAGGTTCTGAATCATCATCATCAGAATCTGATGACTCTGAATTAGACTGTATGATGAGAGCCTTTCCTTTTGCCTTCCTAGAGACAATTGGATTTTCTTCAGCCTTTAAAGCAACTGTCTTAGACTTCCCCCCATGCCTCTTCTTTCTTTGCTTCATCTCAAGTTCATGAGTTTTGAGCATCCCATAGATTTCATCAAGAGACATATCAGCAAGTTCATAGTTGTCTTTTATTGTAGTAGCTTTCAAATCCCATTTTTCAGGAAGAGCTAGAAGGAATCTCAGATTTGAATCTTCTGGATCATATTCCTTATCCTCTAGTGACAGATCATTCAACAGTTTTGTGAATCTGTCATATGTATCAGTTAATGACTTATTAGATTTTGAGTCAAAGTGCTCATACTCCTGCGTGAGTATAACGACTCATGTATTTTTCTTTTTATTTCTAATATCTAAGAGTGTAATAGTGGAATAAACAATTAAATAAATGTGTGTATTGATTTTGGCAGCAGTTATTGATTATTATTTATTTATTTGTGATCTATTGATATGTGGGATTGGATTGTGTGATTTATTATTGAGTTATACGATTTTATTTCGCTTGTAAAATTGATTTTATTATAGTTTTAATTCCATAAATATTTGAATTGTTTCTAAAATTGGTTTTACAATTTTATAATTTCAATAATTATTTTAGGACTTTATAAAATTGAGAAATCAATATTTCATCAATTATTCATCTTTAAATGATTTACTGATGGCGTTTATTTGTAAAATCCATATTTAATTCAGGAAATCTTTAAAAATTATGAAACTCATATTTTATTAAGTTCGTATTATTCTGAGAATTTTAAAATTATTTTGGAAATTTTCGGGATTCGTTTCACCCACGCGTCGTTTCGTTATTTGTTAAAAAACGGGTATAAATGTGCGCTTTAGAAATTGTTTTTAAAATTTCAAAAACTATGTTTTCAATTATTTCAGAATATTTCTGATCTTTTCAGACTAGTTGGGATTTATTTTGATACGTTTTCAAATATACATTGATCGCTAAAAAAATTGTGAAGTCGGGATTAAAATTGGGTTCCGGGAATTCAGGGACACGTGTTAATAAATTAACAGGTATCTTATTTTCCAGGACACGTGTGGCTGTCATATTAATTCATGAACATCAAGCTCTCTTTGCTCTAGACTGTATCTCTCGAATTTTGTCGATTCTTCCTCTCCTTGCTTCGTTTCTTTGATTGTTTCTCCTCCCTCCTCTTTCATGTTCCTTCTTCGTCTCTGTTCCTCTGTTTCTCTACCATTTCCGGTGAGTTTCGCCGCCGCTATTCTAGTTCCTTTTTCCGACTGGTGCTCGGTGCTGTGTCTAATTGATTGTGAGTATATATATGTATATATGCATGTAGTCAGTTGAGTATGGATGCTTAGTACCTTGTTTCTCCTCTTTGTTATTGTTGTTGATTCCGGTTGCCGCCGCGTAAGTGTGTGTGTGCGTCTATGTTGTGTGTGTGTGTGTTTTGTGATATGTGTATGTGTTTTGTAATATATGTGTGGTTCGTGCTGTGTGTGTGTGCGCGCCGGCCGTGAGGCCGTGTGTGTGGTGGCAGTGGTGGCTGTGTTTTTGGACTTGGGCCTTGCAGTTGGGCAGTGATGTTGTTCAGCTCGACTGTTGGGCCGAATTTCTGCAATGGGCTCGATTATTATTATTATAAATGATTAATATTCATTAAATAAAATCTTTTGGTTGCAGAAGAATTATTTTAATCGGAATAATTTATTTGGAAACCCGTAATATAACGGGCACCAATAAATTATACCGCCGTTGACGATGAAGTTCGGTGAGTCAACGGTGGACGGTGATGACGTTCTGATTCCTAAATTTTATAAATAAATAAAATGATTTACGTAAATATTATCGGACTTAAATAATTAATTACGAATTGTGTTATGGTATAAGTGATATGAGAATGGTGAACTTGATGTTGTGGATTGTTGTGATTGTTGACGTTGATTGTAATCGACGGGTAGGCTTATAAACAAAGGAGTTGCTGCCAAAATTTTCTAATAATATATTTTTAAAACGTATGTATTTATGTTATACGTGTTACCCCTATTTGTGTTCAAATTACGTGATTACGTGATTATTTGTATAATAATTATACGAGTCGGGTTATCAGATTGGGTTATTAGGATTTGAGGATATCAAGCATGTCGGTATAACTGATTAGGGTACTCTATATTTGTAGATCCCATTCGAGTTTCCCCAGGACCGAATTCAGCGTGAAAGCTACTTAGGGTTTTGTTAAGCGTTGTAAGGCAAGTACCCTTGACCATTCTTTTATGGTTCAGTACGTATGAATAGCTAAATGTTTTATTCTCGTAATGGAACAGAAACGTTTTAAGTTACGTATCCCCTATAGTTATAAATCACTGTTTTCAAATTGTTTTGGGGAAAAGTAACTTCGGAAGGTACCTATCTCGAATGAAATGATTTGCAAAATGGATTTTATATGTGTGCTGGTAAAATGAATGATTTTGAAAATGAGATAGGTACAAGTGTTTTGAAAACGGGATAAAACGATCAGATATGGGATACATTGGGGCAAGAGTAGGCCTATTGGGGTGGCATAAGAGGCTAATTCAGTTGCACGCACCCTATAACCGATTAGTCCAGCAGGTCAGAGACCTAGCTAGTCTCTGAGTTCCAGAACAGGTAAATGGGATGGCAGTTAGAGCTGTCTGATGTTGATAGCCTGATCAGCTGTCTTCACATATCCGTTACGTATCTGATTTGGATTTGTGATTCCCGTAAGGGTATAAGTAGTTGATACAGCGGTTTTATAAATGTGAATAGCATGCTAAAATTGGATTCTGGTACTTACACAGCACACTACTACTTGTTTTGATAAAGCATGCTAGTTAGTGATATCCAGTTATCTCAGATTTTTATTATATAATGTTGTTGACAGGATTATAGCTCTGTTCCTACTATTGTTTACATTAATGTTTTTATTCCGTTATTCATATGTTGGTACTGCTGAGCGATTATGCTCACCCTTGCAAACTGTTATGTATATATCACAGATGCCAAGAAGACCTGTCAGACATACCCGTGTTCCCGCCCCTTCAGGACCCGGCTCCTCTGAGGTAGTTTGTATCAGACCATGAGGTCTGATGAGTTGCTGAATAAAGTTAGAGTGAGTTAAGTATTGAATCAATGGTTTGTAATAATGTGAACCTGAATCATACTTGAACCTGTATCGGATCTTGGTTTGGGGTCAAGTTAGTATATATTAATAATATTCTTGTTGTATATATTTTGGTAATTGTGTTTGGTGACATCAGCTTGATCAGGTACCCATTGCACCTTTCCAGGGCATTTCTGCCCCTTCTCCTGAGGTGCAGGCCCGTGTGCGATCATTGACCCAGATGGCTGTTGAGAGGGCTAGTTCCATTGACCGTTTCATTAGTTCAGAGTTCAGGGTTGTGCAGTATCAGGACCTAGTGAACTGGCTAGTGTTCGAGCTAGGTTCCATCAGTGACAGTGGTAGTGGTTAGACCAGGTTTGCAGCAGAGAGATACAGAGCTCAGAGTTGGCTTCCAGGAGTTTTATAGTTGTTTACCTTGTATATGTATATTATGTTGTGATAGTTTGTAGTAGGCGGAGTGTGACGACCGAGAATTTTGTGACATAATTAAGTCAATAAAGTATGATTTATGTGATGTGATTATAAAATATGTGATTTATGTGATGATTAATTGTCCTTATTGTATATTAGCATCTGGGAGCATAGATAGACGCGTTCCAATTTAAACAGTCAGCTTAGGAATTAAGCTGTGTTGTCGGGCCGTCAGGTAGAACGGAACCCGTCCTAAAAGGGATTAAATTATTTAAAATGTGAAATATGTGTTATTATGTGAAATGAATGTTTAAGTGATGTATTGCGTTCTAGTGACGTGTCGGTCGATAATAATATGGTAAAGTGTAATTGAAATGCTGAGCGTCGGGCCGTCAGACAGAACGTGACCCGATACGCGAAAAGAGGAGTAATGATAAAAAAGGAATTTTTTTTATGATCAGACATGAGTTGTCATGTGTCAGTATATGTGCTTACTTGTCTGTATACGCGATTACGTGATTAAGGGAATATTTTATGGATTTAAAGGAATCATTTGATTTAGATTTTCTTGAATTTGTTATATATATATATTATAACAACTTGGTATTTATGTGAGTGACTGTGTGCATGTGTGTGTTAATAATGTGGAATAAATAATGAACAAACACAAACATATATTCAAAACCTAATAGTTGTATTCAGTTCGAATCTTGGTACAACCTGGGTTTATAGAATAGACACAGCTTTAGTTTTCTCATAAAGTTTCTAAGTACCTTGCAAATCTAAAACTCTTGAAAAACTTGGATACAAATTATGCAAAATTCTTACAGCTATAAGGAAGGACTAGTAAACTTATAAAAACCATGCACAAGTGTGACGCCCCCAAATCCGCCTTTTCGTAGATTCGGGTCGCCACGATATCAAACTTCGCACACCTGTATTATTATTATTACAAACATAGCCAAATATGTCATTTATAGTGAACACCATTCCACAGCTCTAGGATCGAGTCTCCTTCACAATCTGATTATTACATAAGCCATAGAAAAACCTACTACAAGTCTGGCTAGCAAATTAACATTCTTACAATATAGAAATTAAATAGCAATCCCCTAGCGGCGGTCATCGCGAACATGATCCTTTCCCTTCCCCTGCCTTGATTGATCAGATGTTCAATCCACTTCATTCTTCACTATTTTGATGAATATAAGTATAGCAAGAATGAGCAACTGAGTGCTCAACAAGTAGAAATGACATAAAAAAAATTAAGTTGATGGTAAAAATAGGTTCTAAGAGCAATAACATTTTAAAGCAAGGAGAGATAACAACACATCACGATATTATCAAAGAAGCTCTTATCTGGCACAGTGCCATCGAATTCAAGATTAACTAGTCATTTTTCATCCTCGGTACATCAATGATGCGATCAACTATCACAGTGTACTGTCCTCCTGTGAATCTTACGCTCACCCGATCACGGCTCATCGTAAGAATGCCCAACACACAGTTGCTAGCTTAAAAAAAGGGTTGACGTCTTAACCCTTGGCTACACTCGAGCCAAATAACATGTCCACACATCAGACTTGTCATATTATCGGTACCGTGGTTATTGAATTCCACGTTGACCAATATAGATGTACACATCCCGAATCAATTTTCACATCACACTGTTCAGAATTTCATCACTAAATCTGGTTTGAAGTATAAACCAATTTTAACGCTTGTAATATCATTGTCACATCGATATGAATGATATATCGACGTTTGTACAGTATAAGGGTTATCTCGATTAATGAGAATAACCATGTGAAATGAAGTTCTCGAATGTCTTCATCAAGTGAATAGTTCTGAAGAAGGTAGTATACAAACAGGGAAAAACAATAATATTTGGTTTGCAAGTTGTGAGTTTTGGAAAGGATTCAATGAATTGATAAAAGATAATTCAGATTTAAAGAGAATTAATTAATCAATCTGACTGACAATCGATGCAGATTCAAGAATGATTTAAACGATTATAAGAATTTAAGTTTGTCTGATATGGAAGAGATAAATGTTCTGAATGATAGAACAGTCGGGAATCTAAGTCAATAGAATTAAGATTTAGAATTATCGGCAAAAGGAAATAATCGTAAATGAGGTCTTTAAAGTTTAGATCCATAATATTCTTCATTAATGAATAAGACATATAAGTCATAAATAAGAATAGAGCAGAGAAAACTTGTCTTGTCTCCAATAGTAGCAGTGAAAATTCACCTTTCCGAGTTAAACAATTTCATTTCAGGTATTTTCTAAAATAATAAATCACATCAAAATCGCTTTAGTATAAATATTTCAAAATATCTTTCCTCGTAAATCGTAATGCACATTATCTATCTCGAAGAATTATTTAGTATTCCAAAATACTCAAATGATTTTAATGGTGCACTCACTTCCAAATATATTTATTAAAGATTCTATTGCTTTTTGTTGAAGAAAATATCCCAAATTATCAAATAATAATCACTCATAAATTTGAAAATTGAGTTCAATACAATGCTATTTTAATTAGTGTAAAAGGGTTAGGAATATTACTATCTCTCTGTTATAAATTCTACTTCGATATATATTATTACCCACTCGTCAATTAAGCGATAATAACGACAATTATTTAATAACGCATTCTAACGAATCGTCATTTGCTACGAGTTGTTTACTATATAACGGTTCGCTCAAATATCGATATTAAAGCAACATTTATGCTTTTAATAAATCTTAGGAGTAATTTTAATTAATCAACGTCATTTGCCCCTTTTTACTCCATTTTATTCCTAAATGGAATTTATGATTAAAATCCTTTACTTACTCCAATTTATTAAAAATCTAAAATTAATTTTATTTCATACAAAAATAGAATCCACTAATAGATCCAAGGGTATTATTAAATCTTTTATTCCTCCACTAATTGTTCAATAAATCAATTAACCAATAATCACACAATCTATTCTTTTTATTTGATTATTTAGTAAATCATTTAACCACTCCTTTTATTTTAATTTATTTTTATTTATTTATCTATTTATTTCCATCATTCTTTAATAATTAATTAATCAAAGTGTTTTTTTCCCCTGGCTCCCCCTTTTCTCCTTCTTCCTCACTTAACCCACGTCACCAGTAACCATAGAGGTTTTCGGCGACGGACACTAGCCGGCGGTGGTCCGACCAAACGCCGCTGCCCCCACCGCCACCGTGGTGGTTCCTCATTCCAACCTCTGAACACTCTTCCGCATTCCCACAAATCAATTCCACAATTTTACAACCAATTTATCCTCCAAGTATTCAATCATTCACATTTATTCAACTAAATAACCAAAAACAATTATCTCTATTCTAATAATACTAATATAGCTAATTCCCTTTTTCCCCAAATTCATTCTTAGAAATGGGCCAACCCATATTATGGTCCAAACCAATAATAAGGCCCAGCAGAATTTATTTCTGATTAAAATGACTAAAATTTATCGTTTAATTAAGAATATACCGAAGTAATCGAATAACTTAATCGCAATCACACCATACTAATTATGTCGTATCCCTATATCCCTAAATTAAAATTAATATCAAAAAATAAAATCTAATTAGTAGGCTCAACACAAAATCAATTTAGTAAATAAAATGATCATGAGATTATTACCTTGAGCGTAGAGTGATGCTCAACCCAATTTATGATCACTTCAAAAAAAATTTATTCTCTTAATGATTCCTCCAATAATCCTTCTTGCTCCCATGATTAGAAACACTAATTATAGATATATACTTGATCACTCCCTCTCTCACTAATTTCGTTACTAAAGAAATCTATAATTCTTGTGCTAATGATCTTATTATGAAGAAATATATAGAGATTTTAACTAATTAACTAACCATGGTTAATTAAATAAAAAAACTAAGTAGAAGCTTCTAGTTTACTCTTGAACCAACTAGAAATAGCTAGATAAAAAAATTCATAAATAATTAAATATTATTTGCTACCTCATTTAAAAGAATTTTAAAGAAAACACTTTTCTTTTCTAAAAAAAATTCAAACTAGGAATGACCTTTGATAATATTATTAAGGAGGTAAAATAATAATAATAATAATAATTATTATTATTATAATAACTCTAAAATAAAAATAAAAAAATAGAATAGTGATGAGATATTTACGAAAAAAATATCCTCCTTTAGTATTCTATAATAGCAAGTAAATACTAAACTCTTTGAAGAAATAAATTCTTAATCGAGAGGATTTTTAAAATATTGAGATTAAATATTTGCAAATAATTTTTTTTAATCATGGGCATAATACTTAGTTATGCAAGGAGACTCTTGAAATAGTTTATTTATTAAACTACTTTGATCTCTTGCCATCAAAATAATATATATAGTAATTAAGGTCAAATCACGTAACGATATCGAATCACGTTTAATAATAGTAATTTAATACACTTCTTCAGAATAGAATTCGTAATCACTTTACTAATTGCATGCTCCTGTTAAATTTCTAAAATACTCAATAGCGAAGAGCAATGAAATTATTACGCAGAATTTTTTTAATATTATGTTGAAATAATAAATTTTGTTACTCTTAATAACAAGGTTTCCTTTTCGATTTTTGGTAAAACTTTTAGGAAATGCAGTAAGAGTGTCCAAACTACATCACTAAAAGTAAAATGGTCGGCACTATGTGACTCCGCTCCTTTTTTCCACAAGATGCCATATATTTTCCTTATATGGTTTTCCTTAAATCACACTCCAAGTTAAGTCGTACACTTCCCATACGAACACTGTTCAGTGAAAGATCATTCACAGATTAACAAGTTGATTATCATTTGTCCCTGAAAAGCTTTCAATTATTCTTCTTATTATGACCCTCAAGATTTTATATGTACGCCATTTGATAACTCTCAGTAATCTGTTAGTGAATTATATTTCTTGAGTCAACATTGCAGGATATCTCGAATTGGATTTTTGATGGCTTATCAATGGCCTTGAAAACTTCCCAAATCAAGCTCCTCTAATCGAATTCCCAAACTTCTCGAATAAGCTCATTCTGCAATTCTCAAAATAGTATATCGTGTACTTGTCGAATCAGTACATCTTGCACTTCTCAAATCAACACTTTATGCATTTCTCTAATGAGCTTGTAGACTTCCGAATAGTACATTTTGGTACTTCTCGACTGGTTAAGTCTGGACTTCTCGAATTAGGACTTATTGAGACTTTTACTCCTTTCTGCAACTCCTTTATTTGATGTCATTCTTGAATTTCAAGTCATGATCAAAGATCATCTTCCAGAAATATTTCAGATATACATCTTTATAAATTATATACAATTATCCTAATTTAGTCTAAACTTGTTCAAAGACAAGGATTCCATAATTAAATGGTCATATAAGTAACTTACAAAGTTACTATTTAGGTAGACTTGTTTAAAGATAATATCAGGCATGCCTATGTTCCTAACAAAGTTTATAAACCATCAACCCTCTTTGTTGATGCTACTAATATTATAACGATTAAATAATTATTTTCCAAGTCAACTTGGGGTATAAGTCTATATCGACTTTATAAGAATAGACCTATTAAGCTCTAATGCCCAAACAATATCGCATAAACACCACAAACTAACATTCACCAAGTGACCCTTCTAATAAGGAGCAAACATAATAACATGCAAGGTTAGAATGTAGAAAACTCCCCAAGGCATGAGACTTTGCACAATCATTGAGTCCAATTATTCAACCTCCCTTAGTAAAATATGTATGAAGGCAATTTGTTTTGCTCCCAAGGAACTCGTGATGTATAATTCATTTTAACAATTTATTACATTAAAATTATAGGTAAAAATCATTACAAGAATAACGAATAATTCTCACCGATAAAAAATTGATGAATTTACCTCTTTTTTGACTAAAACCATTTGAATATGGCACAAATTCGACCCAAACAAGATTAGTCGTATTAAGGTGGGTCACAGATTAGAATATCATCGAAGTAAAGTTGAAAATGACGAAAATTACTACAAATGATACCACAAATTCAAATTTTGTAATATACTTTGAAAAGAAACACAATAAAAAGTATAGAATGACATAAACCAAAGTTTTTATAAAATTGATTAATAGTGAATGAAGGCATTCAAATCAGTTGTATAAGCTCACTGGGTGAAATGCTAAATTTCAAAACTTCCCAGATTTTGATAATTAAATAAACTTCAATAGTACGTCATATGACAATATAGAAATGAAATGCTGCATTGCATATAGTTTTACGAAAAACCTAGTTCAACATTATTGTTCTGAAATATTATTGCAAAGGAATAAAAAATTAATTAACAGGACCGTCAATCACGATTTCATCACAAGTCCTCAAAGGCCAGGGAGGGCTTTTTCAAAGAAATTCCAGGAACCTTAGCTTTGAAGTAATTTTCCATATGCTTCAATATTCGCATAAAAAGACTCCAAATCAGCTTTCCTATAATGATGAGGGATAATTATCAGCAAATAGAAACAACTAAATTTGAAAAAAAAATTGAACAATTATTATATCCTAATTCAAAAGTATATTAAATTGATGAAGGCATTATGTTATTTCTAATGACTATAATGGTAAAACCAACTCTTGACAGTAAGTAGTTTTGTGTATATTGTAACTAGAGATGGATGAATATAAACTTTGACTTACCCATTCGGAGGAACACTTATGCTAGATAAGGATCCTTCCCCTAAACTCTGAAGAGAATGGTTATCAATGCTTTTTTGGATACCTAAAATGAATACACTTATTTTTTAAAACATTAGATAAAAAACCACACATGCTACACTAAATTATTTATATGTACATCGTTATTGTCAAAACAATTATATGTACATCATAAATTAATGGAAAATGAATGGTTTAAATATTGATAATATGATGTTAGGTTATTGATATACTGATAGGGATAACACTATAATCATTAGAATTTGTATTCATGTAATCTTATCATGATTATTTTGCATTGATATTAAGGACACAGACCTATATGTATTCAAAAAGGTTAAAAATAATAAAAGATATATTAAAAAATTATATAATTGAAAGGAAATGTATTAAGGATCATACCTTGAAACTTAGTTTTCTTTGCTTCAGTATTTCGCACCTTCTACGTAGGACATTTAAACAATAATAACAACCATCATTGTAATGGAAAAATATGTAGGTATTAGTTCTCATAATCAAACCAAAATGAACCTAAAGGTGAGATTTTATATGCTCAAGTGTCAGCCCCTTCACGTTCATTCTTTTCCGTATGACCTTTGGTATGGCACCTTCACATTAATATAGATGGATTAAAAAATTGTACACCGAATAAAATTTAGTAGCATGCTAATTATTGTCAAAGTGAGGGCTCAAAAATAAGATTAGCTACTGTATTGAAATTTAATGCATTTAGACTTACATTAATTTGGTAAATTTAACATTTTATATAAATTCAATGACTAACTGTAATATGTATGTAGATAATTAGTTACTCTATAAATTTGGAATATTGATTTTTTTTATTAAATACATAAAGCATATATAAGATCAGTGATATCAAAAAATTCTCGTGTTCGTGTGATCGGTCTCACTAATCAAATTAAAAAAAAAATATTACAAAAAAGAAATTTTGTAAAAGAGTGTGATCTTGGGTCCAAGAAGATAAAAAAACCTATAATTAATATTTTATTGAAAGATTGGGTATTAAGTAATCAGCTGATATTATATACATCATAACTCCATGAAAAAAATTATTTTTTTCTAATTTTCTTCATTAATGTTAGTATGTTATAAAATAAGAACTAAGAATTGTGGAATTGAATAGTTTTGTAATATAGTAAACATGTATAATACAAAAAAACAAATTATATGATGTGTTGGAAGGAAAATATTATGAAAGGATATAATCATATAGCTAATATTTAATAGATCTAACTAACAGATATCATTCATATCAAGAGAAATATCAGATAAATGCATAAAAATCTCGAAACTAAATATATGCATGTGTACGTATAATTAAAATTAAATATTTAATTTAGAAAAAAAGATTAGAATGAAAAAAATTTGGTGCATGAGACATTTTTAGAAAGCTTACCAAAACATTCGGCAAGCTCAGAGACATCACGAACAAATCGTAAGTGTAGCTCATGTGTCCAGTGGAGGCGATGCCTACCCAGTCCAAATAACGGATAATCTGGTTGGACAACTAAAACTTCTTCTTCTTCAATACTTTGTTGTGGTTGCACTGCTGGATGTTGTTGTTCTGGATGTGGCTAAACAATTGGGTCTTCCAAACCTTGATTCAACTGCTGCAACTACAGAGCTTGATGATAAATCTGCACCGAGGGAACTTGATAATAAGATGGTAACATCAAATTCGAACCATGAATCTGGTGCATGACATGGTTCTGCAATATGAAATAATTGTGCATCGAGTAGCTTGGATTTATGGAAAGGTTGTTAGTGAAACCTTTTTTTAGGCAAAAGCCAACTGATCAAGATAATTGTCATGGCGATGGGAATAAATTTGATAGTGGACTAATTTTAAACTCATTGGTGAAGACATTTTCTTTTGTTTATGCTATTCTTTTTTATATGGATTTTGTAAGCATTCACCCTCCCTTGTATATATACCTAAAAATGCAGGGTCTTGTAAATAAAAACACAACTTTGGAAAAAAGGTATGCTTTTTTTGAAAAATATTAAAAAAGAAATAGAAACCTAAAGTATATTTTAAATAATTCATTAATCACCTTTTATGCATTATTATTGTGGAATATTAAAAAATCCTACAAGATTCTTGTACCTCAAATCAAAATAAGACTCAGGCCCCACCAAAAATGACCTTCTAGTACTGTTACAAAATATCATAAAATATAGCAGACAAACGACAACAATTTATAAATTTTATAATTGAGTAATTCTTCTCTTATTAATTGTCCATTTAAATATAGACATCACAAATATCGATAATTTTTATTTTTAAGTAATACCTAAGTTTTTTATTTTGAAAATAATATATGAATATTTTTAGTCTTGGCTTATATTTAGACACCCAAAATGTAGAATTGTATAACCTTGGACCCATTTTTAAATAATCTGTGAAATTATATCATAAATATGATTATTAATATGGGGTGAACAAGATTCCGAAATAACAAGATTATGGTGCCCTATATAATAAATAAATACGCTGTAAACAAAAACAATGTATGAAATTTAATACTAATTAATTTTTATTTTATTCATTTTCGGGCTAATTATAGAAATCGCCAATACCAGTAAAGTTAGATTCAAAATATAAATATAAAAATAACTTCAGTCTAATCTTGACATCCAAGAATGCCATAACATATAAAATATCTCATAGAAAATCTTTTTTTAGGATAATTCATAAAATTATGTCATCAACAAAATTACTAATATGGGAGAACATAAAAAAAGGCACAAAAGATCCCAACACCGATCACAATTAGGGATGGAAATGGGTTGGGTTCGGTTCAGATATTTTTAAATCCAAATTCAAATCCATTAACTTTTGGGTTATCCAGATTTAAATCCTTCGAGTTTCGGAACAGATCGGGTAATTTTCGGGTATCCAAGATAACGAATAATGTTGTCAAATTTAATATTATTTATACATGCAAATCTCATTAAATATATTTTTATGATATCCAAATTAAAATACATTATTTATGTGTCGGGTCTTAATCGGGTTTCGGGTTTGGATCAGATTTAGGTTGGGTTTTGGATTTCGGTTTGGGTATCAGTTCAGTATCTTTAAAATCCAAATCCAAAACTCTGGGTTCGGTATATCCAAAACTTCGGGTTTCAGATCAATTATCCGTCGGATTGGATTAATTTTTCATCACTAATCACTATAAGATTCTAGCACCCTAAGAACGACATTTTAGTATTATCTTGAAAACATTGTACATAATGCTATATACATAAGACCACAATTAATGGATTTAATTTTTTTTACGTAGTCGCTTCCTCTCTCTCTTTTTCTTTCATAACCGTATATACTATTCATTGATCTATTGGCTATCACCAGCCATTTGGTTGGTGATTAGCCTTATCTTCATTGTTTTTCTTAGTTTTTGTTAGGTCCTTAATACAACTGTAGAGAGGGGTGAATACAGTTTATGCAGATAAATTGATTCAAACACTCAACAAGATAAATAATTTTGTATTGAATGATAAAAATGATTACAAACTAATCTCTCAAAGGATAAATAGATATCCTTGAGAGCTTCTAGGTTACACAAAGGATATATCAATACGCGTCACATAAAGTGTTAACCTAATTTGTGCCTATATAATGCACAACTACACAATCAAATAAGGAATCTTATTCTATTATGATAAGGAATCATAAAACATATCCTTATTTTGATTGCTACTAGAAGTAAAGTCATTCACCGACTTGAATTCTGAAAACCCTTTCCTTCTTTGATATCTCCTGACTTTCAGGTGAAGTGATTAAATACTGATGTTTATTTACTGATCAGCCAATGTTGATAACATATGCTGATGACGTCACCTTCTGCTAAACTCTGATATCAAATGCTAATAATAAACTCTGATAGATTATAAGTTGATATCATCAATTTCTTCTAATAATTTCCTCCAACTTGTGCATTATGAAATATGGACAAGTTCTAAATTGATGATGTCCAAACTATCTAAATGTAGAATTTCACACAGATAATCTTTCTTACATTCAGTTGTTAGGCACAAAGCATGCGCTAATAATTCACGCAAGTATACGCGTTCGCAAGTTATATAGAATGATTTCTAGTTCGTTTCCACAGAGACTCTGACTAATTATGTTCAATTAACACTTACTCACCAATGTATGAATACTTCTCAATGTCAAGACAATAACACTTAAGGTTGATTAACTAATTATTAACTACTATTAACTACGAGAATAAAACACTTAAACTAACACTTGAATTAACAATATTAAACACACATGAGACCATAAATTCATTACTACTTCATTCAATAGTTATTGTTATTACCCTTAGCATGTAGCGGTGATGATATTAATTGAACAATACGAAACTGATAAAAGCCAACTTTCGTTGCACAAGTACCATTCTACCAAGCATCCAAAATTAAGATAGAAGTTGAATAGGCTTCAATTATGTTGAGACCCTATATGTCTACAGAATTTGACAACATAACGATTTAAGCGCAAGTTATTCATTATGATTACATAGGGCAAGTAAAACGGTTAGAATTACCCACTAATCATGCATACAATACATGAACATATGCTAGCATGGCAAGTTCTAAATCTCAAGATTCACTGTCGCTTCACAAGAGATTAACAGGCTATCTTATATGTTTGCGACGCACATAAGACGAATAAGCACAACCTATGCTAGATATCATACAATCATCACATACCAATATATTAAACAATTAACTAAAGAAATCCATAGCAAATCCGCTACGACCCCATGATCACGATTAGCCCATGATAGAACTTATCGTCACCATGGGTTCATATGAAAACATGATAATCACACAATGATATAAGCTAATAAAAATACTTATTAAAACCAGAGTACGTCACAAGAGTATTAAGGTTCAAAGTAAAGAAAACTAGCATCCACTGTTACAACGAATAAAAGAATCACAAGATAACGTATGCTTCCTCTTCTTCGTTGTGGTATGCTAAAACGGTCTTCTTAATCTTCTCTCCTTGCTTCTTGCTTGTCGCTTGTTATTACTTGTTCGTGAAGCGTCTCTCAAGTAGGTTTATATAAGAGTCCACAAGAAACAGCAGCGTTAGAAGCCCAATAGAAGTCTAATTATAAAAATCCAGATTCTAAAATTACAACCCCAGGCGGCCGCCTCAGTTCCTAGGCGGGCGCCTACATCTCCAGGCGGTCGCCCCACATCCCAGGCGGGCGACTGCACTGCTTCTGGAAAAATCAACTTTTTGCTCCTGATTTTGCTGAATTCTTCGCACAACTCCCCGTAACTGGTTCCAAGTACTTCCCTAGGCTTATTATGATGAAAATTTTCTAATTACACAAGTTATACCCTGAAATACAAAACACGAGAAAAATGCATCAAATACACAAAAATACTTGATTTCAAGACATCAATTCAAGCCATTATAAGATGTTCTAAGTGGTATAAAATGCCACTTATCATCAGTGCTTCCAAACTTTATCTCCAGTCTGTAGCTTCATTAAGGAGTTTATTGAGTAATTATCTTTCAAGAACATTTACATACATTTCCATTCTCTACTTGATATCCTTGAGCTCTTCTGTAGATTCATCATTCTGATAAACAGCAGCTCTAAGGTCATGAAGATTTGATTCTCTAAGTTCCAAATCATCCAGTTCCAGAAATCCAATCTTCTTTCCATTAGGATTAAAAGTAAGAACTTCTCTTCCTAGATACTGAATCACTTTGTCTCCTCTAGTAGGCATATCAACAGTATTTCCAAATTCATGAATGTACTTTGGAAAATGATTCGACTTGTGTGTCATTCCTCTCTGCTTCATTTGTACTAAGTTCTTCAAAAAATCAGACAATCTAGCAGTAGTAGAGTTGGTTACCTTGAGTAATGTAGTGATGAATTCCATGGTTTATTTTTCAAATGCTATTGAGTGAGCCTCAACCTTCTTCCAGACTCCAGGAAATAAATCAGCTTTTCACCAACTAGATCATTTACAATCTAAACTGATTTAATATTCTGCAAGTCTTCAAGCTTTGTGTTATCATCAATTTCTGTCATATTTTCAGGCTTCCTTAGAATCAAAACATCAGCAACAAAGTTATCAGCATTTGGAAGTCCCAAGCCACTTCTTCTACCAGCTCTTCTAGACTGAGAATTTCCACTGTAGATGTTGTTTACAGTCTCACAAGAATACCTTACTGGTGCAAGTGTCTTGCTTTTCCATAAAAGCTTCTTCTTTTCTTATAAGGTCAATTGTGGCATTTTAGAGTTTAATTTCTCTGAATCAGGATTTGTGATTTCAGCTTGTGGTTTACTTGAACTGTCAACAACTTGAGTAGTATCAGAGGTTGTGACTGGTTGAGCTTCAGCTATTGTTTCTTCTACAATTTGAGCATTGTCAGAGGTTGTTACCCTCTTCAATTTCTCAGCCAAATCATGTCCATGAATCATCTTTCTTCTTTTATATAGCTTATTAGCTTCATCTTTTTGAGTCATTTGATCATCAGCATCATCATGAGCTACTGCTACTGAATAGATTGGATCTATCAGTGTTTGTGATTTTGAAACCTCAGATGCTGATTTCTTCTTAGATTTAGCTTTAGGCTTGGACTTTGATTTCTCACCAATCTTCTCCTTCCCCTTATAACTCCTGTCAGCATTTAAAATTGCTTGAGACCCTAAAGGCCCTTCAGCATCAGTTTGAATGACCTCTTTAATCACCACACCTTTTTTAATTCTGCAACCAGGAATATCTTCATAAGGTAAGACAATATAAGTATTTGTCGACTTCAAAGATTTGTATTCTTCCTCCAAAAGCCTAAGTTGTTCCATGTCAACTCCAGGATTTTTCTTTCAAACCTTAGAATCAAATTCTTGAATATTTAGATCCTTGTAGAGTAGAGTTGTTTTCTTCCCTTTCACCTTTAGTGTTTGTTGATAATGACTTGCTTCAACACCAGCTTCTATTTCCAGAATTCCTTGGTCTTTATCAGCATTTGTGACTTTCAGAGTTTGAGATTTAGTGACATTCAGTTCTTTAAATTGCACAGTCTTAGAGACTTGCCTTATAGATCTCCTCCTTTCTCCACCTTGTCTAGATTGACTAGTGGTTTTAGATGTACCACTAGAACCAATCAGATCTCCACCTTGTTTTTTCAAAACAAGCTCCTTTTTACTACCATGACCACCTCCACCAGAACCATCCTTATCATCAGCATCTTTTAGATAGAGCTGTTTGCATTTAGATTTTAACACTTTCTCCCCCTTTTTGGCATCATCACCAAGTAGGAGAGAAACAATTAGCTCCATGGATTGCTGGACCCCATCCAATTGACTAAACATCTTAGCTTATGTAGCTTCCAACTTAACCTGATTGGCTTCCATTTTATCTATCTAGCAAGGATAGGTACTAACTGCTTTTGGATCTCCTTGGTTATGGTCAGCTTGGTTTCAAGAAAGGATTCCTTGAGTTTATCAATTTGAGTATTAGCCTGAGACTGAGTATGCAGAACTAATTTGACCAATAGTTTAGAAGCCTCGAGATGTGTCAGAATATCAGGATTTGCAATACTCTGCTCTGCTCTCTCCAAATGTTGAGAAACATTAGCAACAAAGAAATCAAGAAAGTTTAGTGTTGGCTTTCTGTTCTTGAATAATTGATAAAAAGTCATGCATTTTCCTTGATTAATGAAAGAAATATTCTGAGTGTAGCATGCAGTATTTACAGCTTCTGCCCAAAAGTAAGTTGGTAACTTTGATTCTTCTAACATTGTCCTTGCAGCTTCAATAAGAGATCCGTTCTTTCTTTCCACCACTCCATTTTTTTTGTGTAGTCCTTGCTGCTGAAAACTCATGCATGATTCCATTTTCTTCACAAAATAACCTCTTAACAGAATTCTTGAACTCAGTTCCATTGTCACTCCTGATCTTTCTTACTTTAAGATCAGGATGATTGTTGACTTGCCTTATATGATTGATAATGATTTCACTAGCTTTACCTTTAGATTTGAGGAAATATGTCCAAGTGAACTTTGAAAAATCATCAACAATCATTAGGCGGTATCTTTTCTTTGAGATTGACAACACATTGACTAGTCCAAACAGATCCATGTGCAATAGTTGTAGAGTTTCTTCAATTGTAGATTCAAGCTTCTTTTTGAATAATGCCTTGATCTGTTTTCCTTTCTTACAGGCATCACACAAAACATCATTTGAGAATTCAACTTGAGGAATGCCTCTTACAAGATCTTTCTAGACTAGTTCATTCATAGTCTTGAAGTTCAGATGGGACAGTTTCTTGTGCCATAGCCAACTTTCATCTCGACTTGCTATGCTGAAAAGACAAGTAATAGAATTTGCACTTGATGAGTTGAAGTCAGCTAGATACACATTTCCTTTTCTCACTCCAGTGAGAACCACTTTATTATTCTTCTTGTCTGTAATAACAAAGGCTTCTGACTTGAATGTTACTGAGTTGCCCTTATCACAAAGCTGGCTGACACTCAAAAGATTATGTTTGAGTCCATCCACTAGAGCAACTTCTTCAATGATTACATTGTCTTTAGAATCAAGCCATATCCTATAATATATCCTTTGTTGTCATCTCCAAAAGTAATACTTGGCCAGATCTCTCCTTGAATTTAGTGAGCAGGGTAGAATCTCCATTCATGTGCCTTGAGCAACCACTATCTAGATACCAAATGTTCTTTCTATTTTCCTACACACATCAGACTCAAATCAAGTTAATTTTGGTACATAAGTTTCCTTGGGTCCTTCCTTGTTAGCCTTTTTTTAGGTTTCTTAGGCTTGTCCTCATTTGAATTAGGTGAATGAGATTCAACCTTGGGCGTTAGTGTAGGGCTTTGAAAACCATTCATATTTGCAGAATTATCATGCACAGGTTTATTAACATGAAATGGCATATTTTGTGTAAACTTGTTATTTCAGTATGGCATGCTAAATAGCATTTGAGGCATACTAAATGCTTCATTGTAAAGATTTTATGCAAATGGCATATTAGTAAATTCTGCATTCAAATTTTGTTCAGGCATAACATTCATAGGCATTGTGGGCATGCTGGGAAATTAGGTAGTACAGACATAGGTGCAGGCATAGCAGATTTGCAATTAACAAACAAGTGATTAACATTACCACACTTAACACAGATTTTTTTAGGTGCATATTTATCAGGAGTATAGTTGTTATGTTTGTTGATTCCTACTTTCCCATTCCTGTTATTTTTCCTTTTTGATTCTGCCTTAACCTCAATTTTCTCTAGTTTGTCATTTAGTTGTTTCATTGACAAATGACCCACATTGACTCTTTTATTCTTCTTGATTTGACTTGATTCTCCTAAAACAAAGTTCTTGGAAACTGATCCATACTTCTCATTGAGTTTAGATAGCTTGGCTTTACTGATTGGTTTTCTTTCACTCGACAGATATGGTTCCTTTTTATCTCTCGACGGATAATCTTCATTATTCGTTGAATCCACATCCGTTGAAATTCCTTCTGTCAAAACATGATCTAGTTTCTCCTTATTCTTTTTTCCAGGCTTCTTCACAGAATGATTCTATGCCTTGAACTTTAGCAATTTGGGAATGAACATCTCTTGATGATTTCTAGGCCTTGATTACCTCTTGCTCTCGTTCTAGATTAGTAGTGATTACCTGATTGCTTGAAGAACTGACTTCTGCTTCATCTGATTTGGCCATTAGAGCTAGATTGACATAGCTTGTTTCATCATCTTCATCTACCACATCAGCTGCCCAATCATTATCTTGAGTCAAAAAAGCCCTTTCCTTTTGTTTGAGCAATTTAAAGTACTTCTTTTTATAATTCACAGGCTCAAACTTCTTTCTTTCAGAATCAGGCTTTTTGCATTCACTTACAAAATGACCATCAATCCAAACTTGAAACATTTGAATTTGGATTTATCCACCATGTTTCTATTTGGCTTGGCTGCTCCAAAATTATTTTTGAATTTGAGCTTGGCAAACTTCCTTGATAGAAAAGCTAGATATTCATCTATGTCTTCCATTTCATCCTGACTGAGATGATCTGCATGCTCAGCCACTAGCCCTTTTTCTTTGCCTTCACAAACCCTGGAGTTTGGTGAAAAGTCCACAGCTTCAACCTTCATCTCTTTCACTCTCTCTTGTTCAGCTACTAAACCTATAGATCCTCCCTTCTTCCTTCCTTTCTCTATCTGCTCATCTTGTTCCATTTCAAGCTGATAAGTTTTTAGAATGCCATATAGTGTCTCCAAAGTAAATTCCTTATAATCTTGAGAATTTCTGAGAGAGACAGTCATGGCCTCCACTCTTTTGGTAGAGATATAAGGAATTTCAGGTTTGAATCTTTTGTTTGATAGACTCTTCCATACAGTTTTAGTGCATTTAGAAGTTTTTGAAATCTACTAAAGATGTCACTCAAAGATTCACTATCTTCACAATGAAAGTGCTCATACTGTTGAATTAGAAGTTGCATCTTGTTTTCCCTCACTTGCTCAGTTCCATCACATATGATTTGAATTGTATCCCAAACATCTTTAGCAGTTTTGCATTTGATGACATTGTCAAATATATCTCCATCAA
This sequence comes from Apium graveolens, assembly GCF_009905375.1. Lineage (NCBI taxonomy): Eukaryota > Viridiplantae > Streptophyta > Magnoliopsida > Apiales > Apiaceae > Apium > Apium graveolens. The sequence goes on from NC_133655.1 coordinate 118,726,761, forward strand.
GACCATTGAACAAGATGTTCATAGCCTTTTTGTCTTTGTGCACTTGCTCAATGTCTTCATCTGTCCATTCTAATTGTGGCTTAGGAATACTTTGCTCATTGCCTAAAGCTCCTTCAGTGTCTTTCTTCGAGGAACACAGGGACCTTTTTCAATGCAATCAACATAACTTTTATCTTGAGAGATAAGATGCAGGTGCATTTTCACCTTCCAATGGTGATAGTTGTCTTTATCCAAAAAAGGAATCTTAACTCCAACATCATTCCTACTCATCTTGTTAGTTGCTTTGATCTTTAAACTCTAAGTGTGTCAAGAGCTTGCTCTGATACCAATTGTTATTCCCAAACAATCTAACAAGTAAAATTATAGAAGTGGGGTTGAATGTAATTCTAGCTTTCCATTAAACCTTTTTCAAACTTCTTACAAATATAATATAACTGTGTATGAATATGCTAAATGCGGATTAGAAATATTAAAGTATTCAAAACATTAAGTAAGTAAACAAAGATGTTTAAAAACTTTCTAATGGATTATTGTTTCCACTATATATATATATAAAAATGTAAAGAATCTCTGTGATACAAAAGTGCACACATATGCTTACAAGAGAATTTACAATGAAGAGAACTTAGAAATTATTAATAGATTGTGCCTTATCTATTTCTCAGTTCTTTCAATTGATATTTTTATTTTTTATACTTGCTACTCTTGGTTTATATATCACCAAGTTACATGTGAAAAACAAAAACTAATAAGACAAAACTATTCTAGTTTAATCACATGCTTCTTCATTTCTCCATCCAGCATCTTTGTATTTCTTCAAGTTAGTATGGAAATGGAAATGCTTCTTAATCTTCATAATCCTAATTACAAGATGCCACATTCCTTTTGTGTATAATTAACCCATGTGACTGTCAAGTCACTATCAACTCCTATTTGAATTTGACATATGTCGAGACTCTGTTGGATCATCCGTCGAAGCACTATTGAATCATCCGTCGAGACTCTATTGGATCATCTGTCGAATATGACTCGGGTCATCCGTCGAAGCCTTGTAGAGGCATCCGTTGAAAGTATTCCATATCATTCTCGTAGTCAACATGACTTAGAACATCCTACAACTTCTAAGACATTACATTACACATGAATGTGCTATAAAAGACTTATTTAATTATAAGCTACTCTCTCAACGGATAACAAGTGAGATTATCCGTTGAGAGTTACAAAAATTCACTTAATTAAATATACTAAGGTGTTTTGGAAACTTATCATCAACCCTATAATATATTCCTTACAATACCCTCTGCTAATTATTGATGATTTATTTGATCAACTGAAAGGAGCCGCTTGTTTTTCAAATATTGATTTAAGATCTGGCTATCACCAGTTGAAGATTAAATCGGAAGCTGTGCCAAAGACAACGTTTAGGAAAGGGTATGGACATTATGAGTTTCTAGTGATGACATTTGGATTGACAAACGCTCCTGCTGCTTTCATTAAATTAATGAACCGGGTATTCAAGAAATATCTAGATAAGTTCATTATAGTATTTATTGACGACATCCTGATTTACTCTAAATCTCGTGAAGAACACGCAGAATACTTGAGATTGGCATTGGAGATTTTGAGGAAAGAAAATTTGTATGCCAGGTTCTCTAAATGTGAATTTTGAATAGATAAAGTGCAATTCTTAGGACATATTATCAGTAATGAAGGAATTTCAGTTGACCCTGTAAAGGTTGAAGCTGTGGCAAATTGGGAGCGACCAAAGACGCCAACCGAGGTTAGAAGTTTCCTTGGATTAGCCAATTATTATCGCAAATTTGTACAAAACTTATCGAATATAGCTACACCATTGACTCGACTCACACGAAAGAATGAGAAATTTGAATGGACTCCAAAATGCGAGTAATGTTTCCAAGAGTTAAAGATAAGATTGATTTCTGCCCCAGTGCTAACCTTACCCTACGAATCAGGCAATTTTGTGATATATAGAGACGCTTCTCTTAAAGGACTAGGATGCGTGCTAATGCAAAATGGGAAAGTTATTGCTTACGCCTCAAGACAATTGAAGGAATATAAGATGAGATACCCTACTCATGATTTAGAATTAGAAGCAATCGTTTTTGCACTCAAAATTTGGAGACGCTACCTATATGGAGAGAAATGTGAAATCTATACAGATCATAAAAGCATGAAGTACATTTTCACCCAAAAAGAGTTAAACACGAGGCAAAGAAGATGGTTAGAGTTGATCAAAGATTATGATTGTACCATAAATTACCATCCTGGAAAGTCGAATGTGGTTGCAGATGCTTTAAGTCGAAAAGAGAAGTTGAAGATGCTAGTAACATCAAAGGAATTGATCCGAGAAATTGCGAAAATGGAGATGGAGATAAAGATTCTAGTTCAAATGAATTAAAGGAATTATGAGATTCAATTACAACCACAGATAATTAGAAAAGGTTCGATGTTCAAGAAGTGATGATGGAAACTAATAGAGCCGAGCTGACAGGAGAAAAAGTTCTAAGTTTAAAGGATAACCAAGGAGTTAGGAAATATGCCTCAAGAATTTGGATCCCAAATGTGCTATAATTAAAAGACGAGATTATGAACGAAGCCCATATTTCTAGAACTCTATCCACCCTGGAAGCACGAAGATGTATCAAGACATAAAGAAAAATTATTGGTGGCCAAACATGAAAAGGGAAATTACGGAATGGGTAAGTAAGTGTTCAACCTGTCAGAAAATAAAAGCCGAACATCAAAGACCAAATGGTTTGCTACAACCCTTAGAGATCCCCGAATGGAAATGGGAACATATCGCTATGGATTTCATTGTCGGAAGACCAAGATCTAAGGCCAACCATGATGCCATTTGGGTTATAATTGATCGATTGACCAAATCTGCACATTTTCTCCCAATTAACGAAAGGTACACTATAGAGAAATTAGTCAATTTATCTTTGAAGGAAGTCGTGGTTAGACATGGAGTACCAGTTTCAATTGGGTCGGATAGAGACGCAAGATTCATATCAAGATTTTGGAAAAGTTTTCAGGAATTCTTAGGCACGAGACTAAACATGAGTACGACATATCATCCCCAGACAGATGGACAAAGTGAGAGGACCATATAGACAATCGAGGATATATTAAGAGCTTGTATCTTGGATTTCAAAGGGAATTGGGATGATCATTTAGCGTTAGTGGAATTTTCTTACAACAACAAATTTCATTCAAGTATAGGAATGGCTCTGTTTAAAGCCCGTTGTGGTAGGAAATGCAGGTCACCAGTATGTTGGGAAGAAGTAGGCGAGAGAAAGATTTATGGACCTAAATTGATTCAACAGACGACACAATCCATTGAAATTATAAAGAAAATATTAATCGCCGCCTAGGATCGACATAGGAAATATGCTGATTTGGGACAGAAATATAAAGAGTTTGAGGTTGGAAATAAGGTATTGCCAAAAGTGTCACCTTGGAAAGGAGTCATGAGGTTTGGAAAGAAAGGAAAACTAAGTCCTAGATACATTGGTCCGTTTGAGATTTTGAAGAAAGTAGGCATTGTATCTTATCAGTTGGCATTACCACCAGATCTTCAGTATATCCACGATGTTTTTCATATATTTGTTCTAAAGGCTTACCATCCTGATAATTGTCATGTACTTGCCTACGAACCAATAAAAGCTCAACCAGATTTGACATACGAAGAACAACTTGTTCGAATTATGGAAAAAATGTCCAGAAGCTAAGAAATAAGGAAATCAATTTGGTTAAGACAATCTGGAGAAACCATTTGATAGAAGAAGCTACTTGGGAACCTGAAGAAGATATGCAGAAGAATTACCCCTCACTATTCTCTAAGTATGCTGATTCCGAGGACGGAATCCTTTAGGGGGGAGACTGCAACGCCCGAAAAATTTAAGTAAGCTATGATCTTTACTTTACCTTAGAATTTAATTCAAACTATGTAGATATTAGGATGCTTGATACTTAAATATAGAGGTTAAACCACTGTTAAATTCTGAGAATACGATTATAATTTATTTTTCTTTTGATTAGATGTATTTATTTACTACTCCTATTATTTTTGGTATGTTAGATATATTTGATAATGTCATGACTAATGTGATTTATGTTTAGTTTACAGATCTTACTTAAACAGGACAAATCAGTACTTAACTGAAATCAACACTTATACTGAAGACAGAACTTAAGTCATCAATACTTAAGGATCAAAAGATATTTATCAGAAGATAATATCAGGACTTAAAGGAAATGTTCAGATAAGGAAGACAGCTGATTCACAGGAAGAGAAGATCGAGACAAACATAAGAAGAGATATGCATGAAGAAGGAATTCTATGAAGAATAGAATACTTGGAAGAAAAGATATCTGATTGATATATTTTAGGAAGCAGAATTATATTCCATATCAATTAGCGATTATCTTGTAACTGTGTAGTATATAAATACAGACATAGGGTTTACACTATAAGTGTTATCATAATCGAGAAGATTATTCATTGTAATCCTAGCAGCTCTCGTGATATTTGTTCATCACTGAGAGAGAACAGTTCCATACTGTAACAGAGTTTATTATTTTGAATAAAGTTTGTTTTCTGTTACTTGAGTTATTAAAGTTCGAGTTGATTGTGTTATACACTGTATTCACCCCCTTCTACAGTGTGTGTGTGACCTAACATGGTAAATTATAGTGCACGTGCGGCTAAATTATTAAAGTGATTGTAATTTTTATTCAGAAAATTTTATTATTCGATTATCAATATTTCATGCCTTGGGTTATTATATCAATATTATGCGAGTGAGAACATTTTTCTATTTTGTACTGCTTTTAATCTTAATTGAGAATAACAAAAATAATTATTTTAGAAATATTCCAAGTATCTTTTGATTTAAAATTTATTTATTGCGCGTGCGACTAATTTATTATAAGTTCTAATTTTTTTCATTATTTTATTATTTTGTTACTCTCTATAGTAGTAGTATTAATTTTAATGAGTTAGTGGACTATTTTGTAAATGGAGTAAATTGAGTAAGGGTATGTGAATAATTCTTTATTAAGATAATTACAAATTGATCGAAAGTCGAGTTTAAATTAATGTTAGTTTCTCATAATTTACTATTATTATTTTCCTTGTATCATATAAATAAATTATTTGGATAATATCGCTATTTGATTAATATTTGATGAAGTAGTCAAAATGATTGCAAAGATTAATAATGTTGGTTTTATTTTTAATTATTGTTTCATTATTATTTTCATTTTATTATTTAATTCGGTGGAACCAAATTTTTCATTAAAATAATGTGTTTAAATAATTTTATTTTTGAGAAGGATTTGAATGTTTAAAGAGTAAATGCTTTCAACCTCGTAAAATAATTTGAGCGATATTATAAGTATTTTTATTATTTCCGAAAAGAAAAGGTATTTTCTTTAGTTATAGTTTTATTATTCTATGAGGAAGAGGATGATTCTTAAACAAGATTAGTACTTAAGAATAAATATGTAAGTGTACTTGTACCCTTAAATAAATTAAGTGATGGTCCTCATTAGCAAAAGTAGAATTTTAGAATTATAAATAACCTAAATTGGGAATTAGAGTTCATTCTTACTTTAACAAAATTCTCCCAAAATCCCTAACTCTCAATTACCTAAAGAATATCTATAGTCAAGAGGTGATTTGTGGTAGTTAATCAAGCTTGAAATTAAGATTCTACATCACATATCTAAAAAGAGGAGCACTAATTACCTATTTTAAGGAGTTGATCAAGTCATTTTCAAGCATACTAAAATGTTACCATTCTACTTCTTATTAAATAATAATTTTGATCATTTAGTCATTCAATTAATTAAATGAATGACAATTGTGTTGTATTATATTGTTAATTGCTATTTTTAAATGTAGGTAAAAATATTAGTATTCTATAGGATGAAATATAATTAATATTTTGGTGTAGCAATGAGAGATAATGGGTTGAAATAGTTGTAAATGGGAAGAAGTTGGTTTAATTGTAATGGTTTGAAGTTGGATAATTTTAACCCGATTCAATTAGGGTTTGAACCCATGATTTGGGTATTTTTGATTTGGTGAAGTATTGATGTTGAGATGGGTAGGGAAAGAACAAGGGTGAAGAGACGAAGAGATTGATGCAAGTAAGGCCGATGGAGAACCCCCGGAAAAGCGGGACCATCGCCGTCTACTTTCAGTCGGCGAAGTGGAGGTCGGGAGGGGGAAACGCGATGGAACGAAGGGGAAAATGGGGGAATCAACTGGGCTCGATGAGAGGATCATTTGCGTGGTAAAAACGCAACAAATGGTGGAGAAATGAGTGAAATTGTGTGTGAGAGAGAGCGAGAGATGCAGAGATCGAGAGAGAAACGAGGGAGAAGAGAGGAGGAAGAGAGAAGAAGGAAGAGAGTTCTTGGGGCGGTCATCGGTGACGGAATCCGGCTGGTGGCTCGCCGGAATTAATGGTGGGTGAGGAAGGAGAAAGATGATGAAGAGGGGGGGTAAAATAGTCTTTTACTAATTAAACATTTTTCAATACCCCTCAGTTGGGTATTTAAAATATTTTTAAACATTATTAAATACTTTTTCTTGTTCTACCTTTTTCTCCCCCTCAGTTGGGTTATCCTTCAAAGCCGGGCTTGATTGAGTAGTCAAGATCATGTCAGGAACATTCCGAATAGGTGATTCTGGAAGAGATACTTGCTTGCTGACTGAGGTCTTTGGCTTAATACTGGCAAGCACTACTCTAGTGGTTGTAGGAATTGGCGCTTGCTTGCTAACTATGAGCTTTGGATAAATATTGGTAATACATAAATATTAATTACAATAATAAAGTGAATGGGATGGAGATGTATAGTATTATTAGGAAATTTTTGGAAAAAATCTAAAAAGGGTATATGATTATAATAAATAAAAACACTAGGTGAATTTTATTTAAATAACTTTTGGAATTAAATAAAATAAGGGTGTGAGTAACAAATAAAAAGTGGAGATTAAAAATAGAATGAAATTTTGTTATTTCTTTTTACTCAAACTTTGGAATTCTAGCAGACGAGATAAACATAATTCTGAATAGTATAGATTTAATGGATAATTAGAGTTGGTATATTTGTAACGAGAAATATTAACTGAAACCGAATCAAATCGTATAGTAAATTTTACAGAAGTTTATTTTATAAGAGAAATATTACACGGTGAAAGAAATATTATTTCGGATGTACGTATATATTGACGAGTGGGATTTCGAGATTGGTTATCAAGTAGTCGATAACTTTCATAAAAGGATTTAATAATAGTAATTATTTTTACTATTTATAATATAGTTTGGTGAATCATTATTTTAGAAATTAATCTACGTGGAATGTTACTTATAATAGGAAGGTGATATTTTTATGAATCGTATGCTAATTAAAATAATATTTTAGGCATACGGAAAAGTGGCATATTTAAGTCAAAGTTTTATTTACGAATAATTAATATTTCATAATTTGGGATATTTTTCTTCACCAAAAAAGGGGAGAATATTTTTAATAAATATAATTTGGAGACAACCGTTACTTTAGATTATTCAAAAAACCAATTGAGTTATTTTCTGATGCCAAATCATTCTTTCGTTATCTAATAAATTTAATTTAAAATGAGTTACTAAAATTAGCATTCAAGAAATTAGACATTTAAGGGATCAATTAATATAAAAATATGAATTAAGGTTTATAAGAGGATGTATTTTGAAATACTTATACTAAAATATTTAGATGTGATTTATTATTTTAGAAAATACCCAAAGTGGAATTGTTTAACCCGAAAAGGTGAATTTTCACTGCTAGTGCGCTATTATCGGAGAAAAGGCAAGTTTTTCTCTGCTCTCTTTCCTATATATGTTTTGCATATCGATGGTGAATATTAGCGGATTTAATATTTGAGCCTCACTTGTGATTATTTTCTTTCGACCAAGTTACCAATGTACTACCCCTTGTTAAATCCTTTATTTGTAACGAAGCAATATCTTGTATATCTTTTCGTGACTGTTCCTATCATCCAGGATAGTTAATTTATTTCTTATCTGACGAATATAAATTTCTATGTTTGTCTGAATTATTCCAAAGGCTTACATCAGTTTATCTTTCGGATCAATTATTTGATTCATATCAAATTTGAATTATTTTTTTTATCAATTCAGTGAACCCTTGCAAAATTCATGAATGATAAAAAAATTATTTATTCTTTCTTTCTATTCTTACAGAAACACTTTCGAATCTATTTATATTCCGAAACTATTCGAGATTTTTGTTTGACATGATTATTCTCATTGTTCGAGATAATCCCCATGCTTGAAGATTATCAATATATTGTTCATATCGATGTTAAAGTAATATCCATATTAAATAGAGAATGGTTCATTGTTCGATCTTGAATATGTGATATTATTTTAAAATTCATGTGATGTGATGTGAAGTGAGAATTGAATCAGGATGTGTTCATCTATACTAGTCAACGAGGGATTTGACACACGATATTTATTTTGACAGTCTGATACGTGGACATGTTATTCGGCTCAAGTGCAACCGAGAGTTAAGACGTTAACCCTTCTTTTATGCTAGCAAGTGTGTGTTAAGCGTTCTTACGAAGATCTGTGATCTGGTGAGCGTAAGATTTGCAGGAGAACGATACACTGTGGTAGTTGATCGCATCATTGATATACCGGGGATGGAAAATGACCAGTTAATCTTGAATCAAGTGGCATTGTGCTAAATAAGAGCTTCCTTATTACAATCGTGAAGTATTGTTGATTATTCTTTATTGAGTTTAAATTTTCGTTGCTCTTGGTACCCATTTTCTTTATTTTATAATTGATTGTTTTTTATACTTATTGAGCACTCGATTGCTCACTTTTGCTATTCTTATATTCTCCAAAATAGTGAAAAATGAGGCTGACGACCCATCCGATCAAGCAAGGCAGAGAAAAGGAAAAGAGCAAGCTCGATGTGGCAGTGTTTAGTCGGTTAGCTAAATATTATGACTTGTAATAATGTATTAATACTATTTTCAAACTGGTACCCATACTTGTAGTAGATTGTCTATCATGTATGTAATAAACAAGTTTGTGTGAGAGACTCGGTCCTGATATATGTGGAGTGGCGTCCACAGTGAATGATGTATTTGGTTATGGTTTATAATAATACAGGTGTGCGAAGCTTGATATCGTGGCGACCTGAATCCACGAAGGGGTGGTTTTGGGGCGTCATAAAAGAGAAGAAAGAAAAAGGAAGGATGCGAAGAAAAAATGTTTTTTAAATATTGAGTGTATAAGTGACTTGAATACAGAGGGGGATGAATGTATTATTGAACTTTTTGAGCTTTTCTTGAATTTGTTTGATATATATATATATATTATAACAGCTTGGTATTTATGTGAGTTAGTGTGTGCATATGAATGTGCATGTGTTTGTTGATAATGTGTGTGTTAATATTATATCGACATACCTATGTAAGTACAAGGTTTATAAACCATCAACCCTCTTTGTTGATGCTACAAATTTTGTTATGATTAAACAATTATTTGCAAAGTCAACTTGGGTGTAACAATATATCCTCTTTATAAAAATAGACCTATTGAGCACTAATGCTCAAATAATATCGCATAAATACCACAAACCAACTCTCACTAAGTGACCCTTCTAATAAGGAGCAAATATAATAACATGCAAGGTTAGAATGTAGCAAACTCCCCAAAGCATGAGATTTCATACAATCATTGGGTCCAATTATTCAACCTCGCTTAGTAAAATATATATGAAGTCATTTTGTTTTGCTCCCAAGGAACTAGCGATGTATAATTTATTATAACAATTTATTACGTTAAATCGTAGGTAAAAATCATTACAAGAATAATAGATAATTCTGACCGATTAAAAATTGACGAATTTACCTCTTTTTTTGACTAAAACCATTTGAATATAGCACAAATTCGACCCAAACAAGATTGGTCGTATTAAGATTGGTCAGATATAAGAATTTCATCGAAGTAAAGCTGAAAATGATGGAAATTACTACAACTGATACCTTAAATTCAAATTTTATAATTTATTTTGAAAAGAAACACAATAAAAAGTATAGAATGACATAAACCAAAATTTGTATAAATTTGATTAATAGTGAATGAAGGCATTCAAATTAGTTGTATAAACTAACTGGGTGAAATGCTAAATTTCAAACTTCCCAAATTTTAATAATTAAATAAACCTCAATAGTAGGCCATACGACAATATAAAAATGAAATGCTGCATTACATAGCCTTTTACGAAAAACATAGTTCAGCATTATTGTTCTTAAAGGCTAGGGAGGGCTTTTCCAAAGAAATTCCAGGAACCTTAGCTTTGAAGTAATTTTCCATATGCTTCAATATCCGCATGAAAAGACTCCAAATCAGCTTTCCTATAATGATGATGGATTGTTATCAGCATATAGAAACAACTAAATTTGAAAAAAAATTAAACAATTATTATATCATAATTTAAAAGTACATTAAATTGATGAAGGCATTATGTTATTTCTAATGACTATAATGGTAAAACCAACTCTTGACAGTAAGCAGTTTTGTGTATATTGTAACTAGAGATGGATGAATATAAACTTTGACTTACCCATTCGGAGGAACAATTATCCTAGATGAGGATCCTTCCCCTAAACTCTGAAGAGAATGGTTATCAACGCTTTTTTGGATACCTAAAATAAATACACTTATTTTTTAAAACATCAGATAAAAAACCACACATGCTACACTAAATTATTTATATGTACATCGTTCTTGTCAAAACAATTATATGTACATCATAAATTAATGGAAAATTAAGGGTCTAAATATTGATAATATGATGTTAAGTTATTGATATACTGATAGGTATATAATCGTTAGAATTTGTATTCATGTAATCTTATCATGATTAATAATGTAATTCATCGTATTTTGCATTAATATTAAGCACACATACCTACATGTATTAAAAAAGGTTAAAAGAATAAAAGATATAGTAAAAAATTATATGATGGAAATGAAATGTATTAAGGATCATACCTTGAAGCTTAGTTTTCTTTGCTTCAGTATTTCGCACCTTCTACATAGAACATTTAAACAATAATAATAACCATCATTATAATAGAAAAATATGTAGGTATTAATCCTCATAATCATACCAAAAACGAACCTGAAGGTGAGATTTTATCTTGCTCAAGTGTCAGCCCCTTCACGTTCATTCTTTTCTGTATGGCCTTTGGCTTGACACCTTCACATTAATATAGATGGATTACAAAATTGTACAATGAATAAAATTTAGTAGCATGCTAATTATTGTGCAAAGTGAGGGCTCAAAAATAATATTAGCTAACACATTAAAATTCGGTATATTCAAACTTACATTTATTTGGTAAATTTAACATTTTGTATTAATTTAATGACTAGCTGTAATATGTATGTAGAGAATTAGTTACTTTATAAATCTGGAATATTTATTTATTTTTATTAAATACATAAAGCATATATAAGATCAGTGATATTGAAAAATTCCTATGTTCGTGTGACGGGTCTCGCTAATCAAATTAAAAAAAATAAAATATTACGAAAAATAAATTTTGTAAAAGAGTATGATCTTGGATCCAAGTAGATAAAAAAACCTATAATTAATATTTTTATTAAAAAATTGGATATTAAATACTCACCTGATATTATTTACATCATAACTCCATGTAGAAAATAATTTTTTTTTCTAATTTTGTTCATTAATACATAACTCCATGTAGAAAATAATTTTTTTTTCTAATTTTATTCATTAATACAAAGATGATATAAATTTATTATTTTAGTATGTTACAAAATAAGAACTAAGAATTGTGCAATTGGATAATTTTGTAATATAGTAAACATGTATAATACAAAAAAAACAAATTATATGATGTGTTGGAAGGAAAAGGTTGTGAAAAGATATGATCATATAGCTAATATTTAATAGATCTAACATATATCATTCATATCAAGAGAAATATCAAATAAATGCATAAATTCTCAAAATTAGATATATGCATGTGTAAGTATAATTATAATCAAATATTTAAATTATAAAAAAAGAGTAAAATGAAAAAAATCTAGTGCATGAGACATTTTTAAAAAACTTACCAAAACATCCACCGAGCTCAGAGACAGCACGAACAAATCGTAAGTGTAGCTCATGTGTCCAGTGTAGGCGAGGCATACCCCGTCCAAACAACGGATGTTCTGGTTGGACACCTAAAACTTCTTCTTCTTCAACACTTTGTTGTGGTTGCAGTGCTGGATGTTGCTGTTCTGGATGTGGCCAAACAATTGGGTCTTCCAACCTTTGATTCAACTGCTGCCACTGCGGAGCTTGATGATAGTTATGCACAGAGGGAGCTTGATGATAAGATGGCAACATTAAATTCGAACCATTAATCTGATGCAAGACATGGTTCTGCAGCATGAAATAATCGTGCATCAAGTAGCTTGGATTTATGGAAAGGTTGTTAGTGAAACCTTCTTTTTGGGCAAAACCCAATTGATCTAGATAACTTTTATGGTGATGGGAATAAATTTGAGAGGGGGCTGATTTTGAACTCATTGGTGAAGACATTTTCTTTCGTTTATGCTATTCTTTTCTATTTATTTGGATGTTATATGCATTCACCCTCCCTTGTATATATGTACTTAAAAATGCAGTGTCTTGTAAATAAAAACATAAATTTGGAAAAATGGTATACTCCTTTTTGGAAAATATTAAAAACAAATTGAAATCTAAAGAACCTTTAAATAATTCATTAATTACCTTTTATACATTATTGTTATGGAATATAAAAAAGCCTACAAGATTATAGTAGCTGAAATCAAAATAAGACTCAGGTCCCACCAAGAACGACCTTCTAGTACGGTCACAAAATATCGTAAAATACAATAGACAAACGACAACAATTTACGAATTTTTATAATTAAGTAATTTTTCTCTTGTTTATTGTCAATTTGAATATAGACATCATGAATATCGATAATTTTTACATGAAAAATAATACCTTAATTTTTTATTTTTAAAATTATATATGAATATTTTTAGTCTTAACATAAATTTAGACACCCAAAATGTAGGATTGTATAACGTTGGACCCATTTTCAAATATTTCGTGAAATTATATCATAAATATTATTACTAATAAGGGTTGAACAAGATTCCGAAATAATAATATTATGGTGCCCTATATAATAAATAAATATTATATAAACAAAAATAAATTATGAATTTTAATAATAATTAATTTTTTATTTTTTTTCATTTTCGAGCTAATTAAAGAAATCGCCAATATCAGTAAAGTTAGATTCAGATATAAATATACAAATCACTTCGGCCTAATTTAGACACCCAAGAATGCGGTAACGTATAACAATATCTCATAGAAAATCTTCTTTACAATAATTCATAAAATTATATCATAAAAAATTACTAATGCGGGATAACATAAAAAAGGCGCATAAGATCCCAACACAGAGCACAATTAGGGATGGCAATGGGTCGGGTTCAGATCGATATTTTAAAATCCAAATCCAATAATTTTTGAGTTATCCAGATTTATATTCGTCGGGTTTTGGATTAGATCGTGTCATTTTCGGGTATCCAAGATAACGAATAATGTCGTGAAATTTATTATTCATATATGCAAGCATCATTAATTACATTTATATGATAACCAAATTAAAATACATTGAAGAATAAATAGTCAAACATATTATATTGCACAGATTGACATTATGGGTGAAATTTAAGATATGTTAAAAATATAATATTTAGTATTCCCGCACAAATTTATTTTTATAAAAAGTATATTTAAATAATTAAAGTTGAGATTGAAATGAAGAGTTATAATTTAATAAATAATGGTTGACAATTTTGATATTAATCCACTACTACTAATATAATAATAATATGTAAACTATATATTTTATATCTAAAATAGCATATGTAATATATTATTTGAGTTTCGGGTTTCGGGTTTGGATCAGATTTGGGTTGTGTTTCGGATTTTGGATTGGGTATCAGTTCGGTATCTTTGAAATCCAAATCCAAAACTTCGGGTCCGATATATCCAAAACTCCGGGTTTCGGATCGGGTATCCGTCAGATTGGATTAGTTTGCCATCACTAATCACTATAAGATTCTGGAACCCTAAGAATGACCTTTTAGTATTGTCTTAAAATATTGTACATAAATGCTATATACATAAGACCACAATTTATGGATTTTTTTTACGTAGTCGCTTCCTCTCTCTTTTTTTTTCTCTCATAAAATCGTATATACTATTCACTGATCTATGGACTATCATCAGCCATTTGGTTGGTGATTTGCCTTATCTTCATCATTTTCTTAGTTTTACTATTATTTAATAAATTTATTTCTTTATTGATAGTGTATTTCCCCAGTTATTGGGTTTTATCTACCCTTATCTGAGTTTGTTCTCTCTCTTTGTGAGAGTTTATTTTAATCAAACGTCTAAGATCACATACCAACAAAATTTTCGTAATAATTATTCATTGATGAGTTACATGTGCTGGCAATCACAACTGATTTTGAAATTATGCTCAGGTAAAATAAATATGCAAGTTTTTTTATGAATATAACTAGACCCGAAAAAATGGGTCTAGATCTGAAAAATAAAACCAAAATTCATGAAACAAAAATCTGAATCGTATAATTCGATAATTATTTGAAAACCAAACTAAACAGATCTAAAAATTATTTGAACCGAAAATTTAACAAAAAATGACTCAAAATACTAGATCTGATTATAACTTGGAACCGATGAAAACCAAATAATGTATTATTCAAACTGAATATGACCAAAAGTAAAACAAAAATTGTACTTAAAACATTTTTTTAATTATGAATACATAATTATTTAATATTCTCGTGAGAGTTTGTTTCAATGTCTGAGACACTCTACAAAAAACAAACGAAATACAAACCCCTCTTAAAAATAATACAAAATATAAAAAAGAAAAAGAAAGAGAGGAGAACTAACAAAGACCTGACTAATGGAAAATATATATAAGAGGGGATGGGAAAACAAAATGAAGTTTAACATTCCTCTAATTCGAATTTTTTAGTAATCGAGATTCAACTCCCTAATCCCTAACATAAAACTCTCGAGCTCACCCACTTTTCTCCCCATCGTTACGCTACTATAATTCATCCGCTCTTTCCAGTTAACCTGATACACCACCTTATACACGCACACAGGAAATGCAATATACATATATCATCACTTACAATTAGAGCACATAAACTAGATAAAGTAAACCCCGAACTAAAAAAGTAAAAGATGTCATGAAATACATGATAGTGTATAGACGGTTCGAAGTGATTTGATGAACTAGCTTCTCATTCCCCCTTTTTTTCCTCTTTGAGTTTTTGAGAGACAAAGCAAATGGATAAAAAGATGAAAAAAATAAAAAAGGAACATTGAACGTTTTCCTTGCGTTTCATAAAAAAACATAGGTATACCAACCGTCAAAAATGGAAAAATAAACTCCTTTTAACTCTAACATCTGTCTAATCCCCCCACTTATTGACTCCTCCCTCCTTTGCACCCCACTTTTATTATCTTTTTATTATATATACTATCTTATCTTATTTTATTCTATTTCCCTTTCTTTTATTTTTTTTGATTTTATTTTACTTTCGGTGTTATTTTATTCTTTTCTCATCTTTTGTTAATGTTTGTGCCCTAAAGACAACACTATGATGTTTTAGTTTAAGACATTTGGATTATTAATATTTATGTTCTATTGATTATTCTTTTTATAATTTATTAATTCTTAATTTACAACAAAATAAATGTTAGATTAATAAATGTTATTAGGAATATGTTGTGAACTTGATGATAAGTTAAATAAAACACCTTAGTAGATTTAACCTAGTGAATTTGTAGCTCTCGATGAATGTTTTATTATAGTCCCGATGGATGATCTTTATAGTCCAGACGAATGATAACTGAAAATCCATCGAGAGTGTAGCTTATGTAACAAATAAGTATTGTAACACAATTATGCAAACAATAATGTTTTAGTCTAGTAGATTCTGTAGGATTCTCTAAGTCATGGTGACTACTAGATTGATATACATAATAGGTTGGCTAATTGTAAATATGAGATGTCTTGTAATTCTGTATAAGTGAAATGGAGTCAAGTGACAGATAGACTCCCGACAGATGATCTACAAGGCTCCCGACGTATGATCAACATAATTGCGACGGATGTGCAACATAATCCCGACGGATGATTATATTCAAAATAGCTGTTGATAGTGACAACACAGTCACATCTATCGGGTGTTTGCAAAAGGAATGTGGCATCCTGTTAAGCAGGATTTTGAGAACAAAGAAGCATTACCATTTCTATGCAAATGTGAAGATATTCAAAAATGCTGGATAAAGTAATGTTGCAGTATGATATTAGACTAGATTCATTTTTTTATTATCTTGTCTTATTATCATGTAACTTGGTGATATATAAACCAAGAGTAGCAAGTAGAAAAAATAACCAAGCAAGCACATTTTTCAGAGAGATAGAAAAAGCTGTACTTGTTAAGAATTTCTCTGTAGTTTGTCTGTTCACTCGTAAAACAGTCGTGTGTTATTCAAAGCATCACATAGTTCTCAATCTAATATATATATATATGGTGGATAATTTCAAATCCACCAGAAAGTTTTAAAGTTTTGTGTTTTATTACTTAGTGTTTTGATTTCTATTATTCTTCCATTCCACATTACTGCAAATCAAACACTGTTATATATATTAAGTTATAACATTTTTAAAATATTAAAAAGTAGCTAGAATTACATTCAACCCCCCCCCTTCTGTAATTCTTGTTGTATTGTTTGGGAATAACAAATGTCCTTGAAATATGATATGAATTCTATACCTCTAAGTACTTGACTTGGAAATGAGATTATGAGAATAGTATCAATATTCCTAAAGGTCCCTAGTCAAGTATTATTATTAAGGGACAATAATAATGCATTAAGACTGGTGCGTTTGTTGACTGATGATCACATCTCATTGATCATAGGTATAGTTATACTAAAGTAAAAAACACAAGCATATGTATATATTGTTAGGTCACACACACTGTAGAAGGGGGGTTGAACACATTGTATAGCACAATCAAATCGAATTCAAAGAACACAAGTAATAGAAAACAAACTTTATTAAACTCTATTACAATGTAGAATTGTCCTCTCTCAGTAATGAACAAAATATCATGAGAGCTGCTAGGGTTACAATGAATATTATTCTCGATAACGATAACACTTATAGTGTAAACCCTATGTCTGTGTTTATATACTACACAGTTACAAGATAATCACTAATTGATATGGAATATAATTCTGCTTCGTAAAATATATCAATTAGATATCTTTTCTTCCAAGTATTCTATTCTTCATAAAATTATTTCTTCATGTATATCTCTTCTTGCATTTGTCTTGATCTTCTTTCCTTTCAATCAGCTACCTTCCTTATCTGAAAGTCTCCTTAAGTCCTGATATTATCTCCTGATAAATATCTGCTGATAACTTAAGTTCTGACAACTTAAGTTATGACTTCAGTATAATTGCTGATATCCAGTTAAGTAATGATTTGTCCTGTTTAATTAAGATCTGAAAACTAAAAACGTATCATATTAGACATGACATTATCAAATATATCTCATTGAGAAAAGCACTTTTCACATCCATTTGAAAGACAGTAAACTTTTTGTGAGCAACATAAGCCAAAAATATCCTTATGGCTTCCAATCTAGCAACTGGTGCAAATATTTCATCATAATCAATTCCCTCCCATTGAGAATATCCGTTTGCAACCAGCCTTGCTTTATTCCTTGTAATTATGCCATCACTATCAGTTTTGTTTCTGAAAACCCACTTTGTACCAACAACAGATCTATTCTTTGGTCTTGGCACTAGGGTCCAGACTTTGTTTCTTTCAAATTCATTTAACTCTTCATGCATTGCTTGCACCCAATCAGCATCTTGAAGAACTTCTTCCACTTTCTTTGGTTCAGTCTGAGAAAGAAAAGAATTATAGAGACATTCATTTGAAGTAGATGTTCTAGTTATGACACCTGCATCAGGATTTCCAATTATTGAGTCAGGTGTATGTGATTTAGTCCACTTCCTTGCAGATGGAAGGTTTTTTCCAGAACTGGATGCTCCCCATGATCCATGCTGTCTTCATCAACATTTTCTGATGCTCCCCCTGAAACTATGCTCTCTGAGTTGGATCCTTCAGAATTTGAGTTTCCAGAATTATCAGAACTTGGCTCATCAGAACTTGATGAATCATAACTTAAAGAGCCAGTTGTAGGTTCTGATGCTTCTTGAGATGTGATTTTATCTTCAGTATCTCCCCCTGCACAGGTGCATCTTCATTTGGCATAGTCACCACAGTTTCAATAACATCAGAGTTTAATCCATCAGAGTTTGCAATATCAGGATTTAGACTCTCAGGATTTTCAGTACCAGAATTTAAATCTTCAGTTTCAAATCTCAGCTGATCATGATCATTGAAATCTTCAAGTCCAGTAATCTTCTTATCATCAAAAGAGACATTGATAGATTCCATGACAACCCTTGTTCTTAAATTATAGACTCTGAAGGCTTTTGTGGAAAGTGGATATCCAACAAAAATTCCTTCATCAGCTTTTAGATCAAATTTGGATAGTTGTTCAGGATGAGTCTTAAGAACAAAACACTTGCATCCAAATACATGAAAATACTTCAGATTTGGCTTCTTTTTCTTCACCATCTCATATGGTGTCTTTCCATGCTTGTTAATGAGTGTTGCATTCTGAGTAAAACAAGCAGTCTGCACAGCTTCAGCCCAAAAATAGGTTGGTAGCTTTGCTTCATCAAGCATAGTTCGTGCAACTTCAATAAGAGTTCTATTCTTTGTTTCAACAACTCCATTTTGTTATGGAGTTCCAGGAGCAGAGAATTCCTGCTTGATTTCATGGTTTTTGCAGAACTCTTCCATAATCAAATTCTTGAACTCAGTACCATTATCACTTCTTATGATCTTCACTGAATCTTTGACCAATTTATCCAGTTGCATGACATGATCAATCAAGATAGATGCATTTTCACTTTTTGTGTGCAATTAATACACCCATGTGTATTTGGTGAACTCATCCACTATGACCATACTTTGCAATAAACATGACATTCACTGGACCAAATAGATCTACATGTAGTAGGCGATAAGGCTCAAGATTTGATGATTCAGTCTTGCTCTTGAATGAAGATTTTCTTTGTTTTTCCTTCTAACATGAATCACAAAGGCCATCACCAGCAAATATTGATTTTTGCAGTCCTCTCACAAGATCTTTCTTGACTAGTTCATTTATATTGTTGAAATTTAAATGAGAAAGTTACTTGTGCCAATTCCAGCTTTCTTCAATTGATGCTCTACTTAACAGACAGATTGTAGAACCATCAGTACTTGTTGAAAGCTTGGCTTCATAAATGTTACCATGCCTGTATCCTTTCAGAACAACTTTGCCTGTAGATATGCTTACAACTTCACAGTGTTCTTCAAAGAAATCCACACAATAACCTCTGTCACAGATTTGACTAACACTGAGCAGATTGTGTTTAAGTCCTGAGACTAGAGCTACTTCTTTAATGATGACATTCCCAAGATTGATATTGCCATATCCCAGTGTTTTTCCAATGTTGCCATCTCCATAAGAAACACTTGGGCCAGCTTTTTCCACAAAGTCTGATAGCAGGGCTTCATTTCCAGTCATATGTCCTGAGCATCCACTGTCGAGAACTAGGATGTTTTTCCTGTTGCCCTGCAATCACAAAGACCACTAATAATTAGTTTTAAGGACCCGGACTTGCTTGGATCCTTTGGCCTTATTAAGTTTGTTAACATTTGCAGCGGATTTAGCATCAGAGTTTATGTTAACATTTTTCTTATCAGCATTTACACTATCAGACTTTGTATCAGAACTTACACTAGAAGGAACAATGCTAACTTTCTTTAAAGAAGGTTTTATTTGATAATAATCATAGTAAAAACTATGATATTCCTTACAAGTATAAATGGAATGCCATAAACTACCACAATGAAAACAAGGAATTTTTGGCCTATATCTAACAAACTGACTCTTAACTCCTGACTTTGAAGGTAAGGAGTTTATGTTTTTATTCTTCCTGCAAAAAGAAGCCAGATGGTTAGAACTTCCACAGTTATGACATGTTTTTCTAGGAGCATTAGGAACAGGCTTATAATCATTGCTTTTATTCACACCTTCCTTTCCATTCCTATTTTTCCTAGGTGACTTCACCTTGTTAACATTTTTAACATCTTTCAGCTTATACTTAAGCTGCTTCTTTGTCATTAAGCCTACGTTAACTTCAGTTGGCTTTTCCTGTTTTAGTTTGTCAGAAGTTAATTCCTCTTTATCTTCTGATTTCTCAATTTTAGACTTTACAGCTACAAACTTAACAGGTCTTACCTTTGGATTTTGTTTAACAACTATAGGCTTAATTTCTACAGTTCCTTTATCATTCTTATCTTTTCCATAACCTATGCCCTCTTCCCAGTTTCCACTACTTAACAAATTCTGAGTTGTTCTGCCAGAGTTAGTCCAAGTCCTGATAATCTCTCTTTCCTTTTCTAACTCAGTTTTTAGAGATTCATTCATTTTAAGTACTTCATCCCTAACATAGAAAGCATCATCTCTATCTTTCTGAGTTTGATGGAATGACTAACTCTTTTTCTAAATAATCATTCCTCTTTTTACAGGAAAGATTTTCAGAAGTTAATCTTTCACATGTTAAAGTTTGATCTCTATAA
This sequence comes from Apium graveolens, assembly GCF_009905375.1. NCBI lineage: Eukaryota > Viridiplantae > Streptophyta > Magnoliopsida > Apiales > Apiaceae > Apium > Apium graveolens. The sequence continues at coordinate 118,747,709 of NC_133655.1, forward strand.
CTAATGAACATGGTTTTAAGATATCTTCTCAACTCATTAATATCATCAGTATGAAAGGGATAAGTACTTTGAGGTACCTTTAACTCAGCAGCTTCAGAACTGCTATCAGCATTTGCCATCAAGGCATAGTTCTCCTCACTTTCAGAATCTGAAGTGTCTATCCAGCTTTTTTTCTTTGTGACAAGAGCCTTGCCTTTGTCACTCTTCACTTTCTTGCAATCAGGAGATATGTGGCCTTTCTCACCACAGTTGTAGCATTTGACATTTGTGTAATCTCCTCTGCCAGACTTCCCTCCTTTGCCTTCAGATTTTCTGAAACTCTTCTTATCAAAACTTGCACCTTTCTTGGAAAACTTCTTTCCCTTCCTGAATTTTCTGTATGCAATCCTTGTTATTCCTTTCACCATAAGAGCACACAACTTCATCATTTCTTCATCAGCATCCATCTCAGGCAAACTTTCAGTTTCTGAGTCATCATTACTATCAGAACTTGATGACTCAGTATCAGACTTTGTGATGAGCACTTTTTTTGCCTTTCCTTGAGGTAGCTGCTTTGGGGGATTCTTCCCCAGCCTTAAGAGCAACTGTCCTTGACTTTCCTCCTTTCCTTTTGCTTCTTTGTTCCATCTCAAGTTCATGAGTCTTGAGCATCCCATAAATTTCATCAAGAGTTGTTTCTTTAAGATTATAGTTGTCTCTTATAATTGTGGCCTTCAAATCCCAACTTTCAGGAAGAGCTAACAGGAATTTAAGGTTTGAATCTTCAAGATCATACTCCTTATCAACTAGTGACAAATCATTCAAGAGTTTGACAAATCTGTCATATAAATCAGTCAATGACTCATTAGGCATTGAGTCAAAGTGTTTAGACTCTTGAGTGAGTATAGTCTTCCTGTTCTTCTTAATCGAATATGTTCCCTGGCATCTTGTCTCCAAGGCATCCCATATATCCTTTGCAGTCTTGTATTTAATTACCCTGTTTGACATTACATTATCAATGGCACTATACAACAAGTGTCGTACCTTAGCATCCTTAGCAATTGATGCGATATCTTCAGTGTAATCACTCTTCTCCTTTGGTACAAACTTTGCTGCTTCACCTGCAACTACAACAACGAGTTTGGTTGGCTTGTGAGGTCCTTCATTGATTCTGTCAAGATATTCTGGATCTGTATCTTCCAGAAACATAGTCATCCTCACCTTTCATATGGGGTATTCAGATGGTTTCAGTATGAGAACTCTGATAGCCTCATATCGACTATGGATTTGAGTCTTTGGAGGTTCTTCAGTTTTGGTGGGCTTGGTTGGAGTTTCTGCTTCAGACATGATTGTTTTTGGATCTTAAACTGTTTGTGTGTTAACAGATAGGCTCTGGTACCACTTGTTAGGTCACACACACACTGTAGAAGGGGGGTTGAATAATACAGTGTATAGCACAATCAAATCGAATTCAAAGAACACAAGTAACAGAAAACAAACTTTATTAAACTCTACAATGTAGAACTGTCCTCTCTCAGTGATGAACAAAATATCACGAGAGTTGTTAGGGTTAAAATGAATATTATTCTCGATAACGATAACACTTATAGTGTAAACCCTACGTATGTGTTTATATACTACACAGTTACAAGATAATCACTAATTGATATGGAATATAATTCTGCTTCCTAAAATATATCAATTAGATATTTTTTCTTCCAAGTATTATATTCTTCATAGAATTCTTTCTTCATGCATATCTCTTCTTGCATTTGTCTTGATCTTTTTTCCTTTCAATCCGATGTCTTCCTTATCTGGAAGTCTCCTTAAGTCCTGATATTATCTCCTGATATATATCTGCTGATATCTTAAGTTCTGACAACTTAAGTTCTGACAACTTAAGTTCTGACTTCAGTATAAGTGCTGATATCCAGTTAAGTACTGATTTGTCCTGTTTAAGTAAGATCTGAAAACTAAACACAAATCTATTAGACATGACATTATCAAATATATCTAACATATATACATGGTGCTGGATAGACCCAATGTGAGATTCTACATGTATGTTGTGTTATAAGTAATTCTCACTGTGATTATGATGTAGTGGTCCTTAGACTTGAAATTATTATATTTTTATACGAGAATTAATGTACTTTGATTACATTAAAAGTTACCTTTGATTGGGTAATGATAAAAGTGTATTTAGGGTATATTATGAATCGTATAAGAAATATGAATGATCTAGAAAGGATTAACCCTCCTAATTTTAGGAGTGATATTATTGACCTCTTGTGTGAGCTAGACTATGAAATACGCCGCCACACTCAAATGTTGATTTGATATGATAGTCTACTCATTGATCAAGGAAACCTGGATTCCACATTGATGAGGATGACACATTACATGACTCTAGTTTAATCTATAATATATGGTTAAAAGGATTATATTACAATGTATATTATTCATGAATGGTTAAATCGATCACCGATTGAATTATTATTACTTGGGTAGCAATGATTAATTACTAGATACCGCTCATTTTTTACGATTTTAAATTAGATTTAAATTTCGTTGCCAACATAATAATGACCTATAGGGTCACACACAAAGAATACTTGAAGGATTATTTAATTTAAATTGGATATAAATTATATCAAAGTAATTCAAATTATTTATAATATTAATTAAGCATGACTTAATTAATTAGATAAATAATGATATTCAAATTTACTAATATTAATTATGAAATTCAGTTGTTAAATAGTTAAACGTGACTTAATTATTATACAAATAGGAATTTTGAATTAACAATAACTCCTAACTAGGTAAGAGTTATAATACATTTTTCTACTCTCTATATAATATCTCTTGTGGCTGATTTTTAAGGGAAGACTTTTACTAAAACCCTGGCCACCAAAAAAGAAGATGGAGAAAGAAAGAAGAAACGAGTTTGTGCTAGTACACATCCAATCCTTGAGCTCAAGCATTCGTGTGGATACTGATAGAGCGTAGATCGCGAGAGCGGGATGCGTGGTGATTGAAAAAGTTTTGGATCTCTATTAGTCAACCAATTGGTAAAGATTCTTAAGATAAACAGTCTGATCTACAAATTAAATATATATATATATATATTTCGCATAGATCTTGCGTTGGGTTTTGAAAATTCTATTTTTTCACATTTTTAATTACTGTTTCTGTTGCTTTTATGTGCTCGAAACCCTTCAATGGCATCGAGCTACTTGCGAAAAGTGTTTAATTCATTTATGTGTTTACTGATTTTATGATAATAACATGTATATAATATTCCATGACTGTTATTTATGCAATGTATATTTTACATGTCGTTATATTTATATATGCGTATGCATGTATATGTTTTGAATATATGATATTCATGAGAGTTGTATAATCATATGATGATTATATAATCTATATATATTGATATATACATGTTTTGTGTTTGTTCTTATTATATGAATCGTATTTGATATGATTCTGAATCAGATACAGCGGATTTGCTGAAATCTGGGTCTGGTGTCCTATTTTGGCGAACAAATGCGCTACTTTGGCGAACGAATGCGTTGTTTAGACCCTGTAATCTGCTATTTAATGTTATCAGATTTAATTTCAAATTTTCTGATTTTTTCCATATTTGGTTTTTATGATTAGATCATGATGGGTATGATATGTTAAGATCAGATTATGTGTTCTAAAATGTTCTTATGTGTTAATTGAGCATGATGAATGGTTATGGCTTATGACCTTAGGTTAATGGTATTGGGTTTTTTAAATACGGCTTGCATGTCGTTCGATCTTGTAATTATTAAATCTCGAATGTAACTCGAGTTCTTATTGTAAGTACATTAGATTAGTTTTTTTTCATTCATGTAATGTACATGAAGACATGAAGATTTGAAGATCAAAGGAAGGGTAATCTCACATGGAGGCCATCCAAGGAAGCAATACAAGAAAGAAGACATATAATAGTTAGCTTGTGTTTATTTTTCACCATAGATTGACCTAGATCTTTGTCATTAGCTTGATGAAGGTCACATAGGATGAAGCCACAAAAAACCACATTTATTTATTGAAGTTTACATATATATGCATGTTAGTCCCTTAACAATATGACAAGAATTATAGAATGGGGGTTGAATGGAATTCTTGAAACTTTTTCTTGAAATAAAATGTTCTAACTTAAATATAAAAATAAGTGTATTGATTAGCACAATGCGGAATAAAAACTTAAGTGAATCAAAAACACAAGTAATTAAAAACAAGAGTCTTTAAAAGCTTTCTGGAGGATTTTAATGATTCCACCAGAGATATATATTATATATCGAGAGAACCCTGTGTGCAGAAATGCTCACAGCTGCTTACAACAGTTGAACTTCTAAGACTACAGAGAAATGCTAAGAATCCTGCTTACAAATGTTTCTCTGCTTTCTTGCTTAGATCGATAGTATCTTAGTTGCTACTTCTTGGTTTATATATCACCAAGATTACAAAGTAATAAGACAAGATAATAAAAAACAAACTATTTAATCTATTAAAATGCTACTTCATTACTCTATTCCAGCATCTTTGAATATCTTCAAAATAGCATGGAAATGGCAATGCTTCTTTGTTCTTGAAAACCCAGTTGAATAGGCTACCACATTCCATTTGCATCCACTCGACGCATGAGACTGTGTTGTCACTGTCAAAAGATATTTGAATTCTTTATCCGTCGGGTTCATAATCATCCGTCGAGTTATTGATCATCTGTCGGGTTGTCTATTTGATCATCCGTCGACTTCATTGTAGGTCATCCGTCGGGTAGCAAAATGGCACTTGACTTCATTTCATTTATGCAGAATTACAAGACATCATCTATGTACAATTAATCAACCTATCCTGCATATCTAGTTAAAGTCAACATGACTTGAATACTACTTATAGAATCTATACAATGGTGAATGCAGAAATCTGCTACAGACTTATTGTTACATAAGCTACTCACTCGATGGATAATAAGTCATCATCCGTCGGGACTATAATGAGTCATCCGTCGGGACTATAAATCTTATCCGTCGAGGGCTACATTATTTCACTAAGTAAAATCTACTAAGGTGTTTTGTTCATGAAATCATTAAGTACACAACATATACACAACAATCTCCCCCAATTTATGTCTACTGGAATTGTAGCCATAAATTAAGAGATACTTGATGATAACAAAACACCCTAAAAATATGATTTAGGAGAAAGTAGATATTACTGAAAAGTGCTTCAAAAAAAATGTACAAAGTTTTGCTCACAGTTATTTTTCAAGATGCTCCTCTAGCCTGAGCAGATTTGTCTAGTTTCTTGAAGGTTTGGATCTCTTTCCAAGCTTTCTATTATTTTCCTCAATCTGATTTTGGAGCTGCCTGTGGAATTCCAGTTCATCAGATTCTGAGAGATTTAGCTTTCCTTGCATTTCCAAAAGAGTCTCATTGCTAGAGATGCTCAATTGGTCTTCTAATCTGAAGAATCTTCTCACACCTTTGTCATCTATGAACTCCATCAGCCAGTAGGGCCTTAGATGCATTCTTCTCCCTGTGTAAGGGATGATTATAGTCTTTGGGAGTGCATCTTTAGCTCTAACACTCCTTAGTTCTTCAATCTTCTTCAATACCAATCTTCTTGTAGTAATGTTAAACCCAAAGTTCTTCTTAAAGGATGAATAAACTTTAATTAGTACAGCTTGGCTTTCTTGAAGGATCCTGTGAAGAGGCCACTGAATCTCATTTCCTCATTTATACTTGAACACTAATCTTTCAGGTAGGTTTCTGTATGCATCAATTCCTCTCACTTCATCTAGTTCATCCAGATAGAGGTTTAGATCAGAAAATTCTTTGATGTCACACAAGTACAGATAGTCTCCCTTACTGACTTTAGATTGAGCTTTGACTTGAGACTTGGATTTGAGAGGTGACAGCTTCACTTTCTTGACTGCTCTTGACTTTGTTCTTTTTGGCTTGCTAAGGATTGGTAGATTGAAGTCAGGAATTGGTATGTTCTCCCATTCTATTGGCTCATCCTTGGGCACAATAGATTCACCATGAATATTCCTGTAGGGATCCACCACCCTGATATCTATAAATACCACAGAGGGCTTTGATGCTTGAGTTGTAGATGGTGTGGATTCCTTAGGAAATTGATCTTCCAATTCCTTGTCAACAATATCCAGTTTCCTTTTAGTTCTTTAAGCCAATTCCTTCTTTCTTGGAGATTTCTTCTGTTGTTCAACTTGCTTCTTTGATTCAATAGCTTCAGATGGTTGAGAAGGAATTTGTTGTGATGAATTTACAGCATGTAGCTTGGTCAAGATAACAATATGCTCTTTCTTTTGTTTAGTCTTTTTAGCATCCAGAGCAGCTTGCTTCTTTTCCTGCTTCAATCTAGCCTTTTCTTCTCTCTTTGCTTGATCAAACTGAGGATGTCCAGCCACCACACAAATTTCTTTCCCATTTTTGAAAATCTTGGCAATTCTCCTTTTGGAAGCTGAATCAGCTGGATCTTTGTATAAAGTAATTGATCTTGACAGAAGCTTCTTCTCATCAGGCTTAGGTGTTTCATACACAGTGTCTAAAGGGTTCTTCAATGATGATTTTGAGTAGTTTACCCTTAGTTTAAGAATTAATTCAGCCTTTGGAGATTTGATACAGGAAGACTGTCCTGTTTCTAGATAGTTCATGCTCATCTCATTCATACTAATTTGCTTGACTTAAGAGTGATGGATGGCTGACTTAACTGGCTCCTTGATAAGTTCAAACTTATTCTGTATTTCCTCATCAATCTTCTCCCAGTTGACTAAACTCAACTATTCCTTATCAGCTGCTCTTAAGTTGGCTGCTGCTGCATTGATCAGATCTATACTATTTGTAACTGAAGGCTTTGAGATAGTAATTGAAGGTACAATTACTTTGGTGATTTAAATTTGAAGCCTCTCCCTCTCACTTGATCCTTTCTCCCCCTTTTTGTTATCATCAAGTTAAGCAGAGGAGGGGGGTTTGAGCAACCACCAGTTTTTGAAGTAGATCAGTCTGTTGGGCTTGATGGAGATGAATGGAAGTTAAAGATGATTCCATGGCTGACATTCTTGTGTCCAAGGCATCTATCTTGGTTGAAAGATCAGAATTTTTCCTTAATTGTCTCTTGATGTCAAGCATTGTAGCTTCTGGAAGTTTAGAATCTATCATGTCTAAAATAACCTTTTTCATCTCCTCAATATCATTCTTCATAGTATTCACATCTCTAGCATGCTGGAAGCCCTGGATTTGTTGAAGTTGCAGGGAGGCTAGATGTGCCTGAAGGAGCTTCTTGGTGTTGGCATTGGTAGTGGTTTGAAGAGCAGTATTGGTCTGATTGATTAATTAGATCAGGGTTGTCTTGAAGTAATGCTCATCACAGTGCTTTGAGAATGCCCATGATGGCATACCTGACCTTGAACTTGAGCCTACTTCTCCCCCTATGTCCATTGCTTCATCTTCACTATCCCCACTCCCATCTCCAAAGAAATCAGCTGAACCACCAGTCTCATAGTCCACATCACCAGCTGTAGAAGGCAAAGCTGTGATGGCATCCTTAGCTCTCATTATAGACTGTGTGGTATGCACCAAATTCAGCATCCTTTCTGCATTGTCATTGCCCTGTTCAGCTAGAAGTTGATAAGCTGGAACAGGGTGAGTAAATGCCTCATCATCAAGGGAAGTGGAATCTATAACAGCTTTAGGATGCTGAGATAGTCCTTCCCTGTCTGCATCTTGGACATTCATTGACTCACTAGCAATGACATCCATCCTTATTGCTCAAGTACCTGCATTTCTCTTATTTTCTCTCTTTTATTGCATTAGGGTCTCACCCTGGCTCTCCACCCTCACACCCTCACCTTCATCTACTAAGGTCGGACTCCTCTCACTCCCTTTTGCCAATCCTGAAGAAATGGATTGCAGATTTTCACTCATTTCCTCTCCTTTTTCCTGGGAGCAACCCAGACTCTCACTCAAAACACTCTTCTCTCTCAATCCTAAGAGTGACTGTACAACCACTAAATCTTCTGCACTTGAAATAATTAAAGTTTGAAATTGTGCATAGATACTCGACGGATGAGTGATATCCATCGAGTGAGTGGTTTTGCTATCCGACGGATAACTGCTGTTAGGCTTATCCGTCGGGATACAATCACTACTCGACGGATGAGCAATATCCGTTGAGAGAGTAGAAATGAATGAGCTGGGAATAGAAACTATTGTTGACTCTATGCTGATTGAAGATATTTTAGGCACAGATGACACAACAGTTCCTGAAAGAATTGGAAAGTGAGCTAACAAATCATCTTAAAGATGATGCTCACTTGCACTAGATTTTGGCTTCCCCAACAGAGTTAAAGAAGGGGAATCAAGAATTGATGTGTTTATCATATCCACATCCAGAGAATTTGTTGGTGAGTTTGGTATTTGAGGTGCTTCTATAACTAGAGATTTTGGCTGTGACTCCACATTTATTGGAGCCACATCAAACTGAATTTGTGAAGGTACAGTGTGTGGCGCCCTCCAAACCCGGGTCAGAAGTTTTGGGTCCATAACACATACACAATATATAAACCTGTATAAGAGATATTATTTATAATGACCCTGCTTCACAAAACCACGGATCGCAACAGGTTAAAGTATGAAAACAAGCCACAACCTTAACTTTTATTACAACGTACTAAATTCCCCTTTAATTTAACTTACAACTGATAATAAAAGTATTATTACAATTTGACTATCTCTCTACCGCATGAAGCTTCTGCTAGCTCGATCCAACTCAACTGGAACCTTAGCCCGCACTTTGGACTGAGGAACTTCACTATCATCCATATCCTTTTTAACTGTAACATATATAAAAAGATTCGCAAGAGTGAGCTAACTAGCTCAGCAAGTCATGATAACGATAACTGAGGTTAAACAATGATCAAATGAGATAATTCAAAGGAATCAAGTTTCTTTTTAACTAATCATTAGAATTGGATATTCATTTTAAGTTTTAAAAACCAAGGTTAGGCTGCTGATCAGTCACGCACTAACCCCGAGCAAGCACACAGCACTGCTCTAATTACTGGATCCAAGGCACACATTGGCCTAACTTGACCATTAGTATGGTCTGACCACGAATCTGGTCCACATATATAAAAACTATCCAATCCTAAAGCAGTTCAATATGATAAACAATATAATTCGATAAGACAAGATCATAATCAATGATGGTTAAACACTTGAATAAAAAAGTAAGGAAACTCATGGATATCCCAAGGGTATATCAGGGTATGTATAATAAACGGTTTTCAGTTTGTACAAGGGTCAGGTATTAGACCAGTAATGATTTTTCAGGATATGGTTCTTTGATGTCATAAAGAATGATTGGAGTATAAAAGTTTCTGTGTTTTCAAATCATTCTCTTTCAGTGTTTGGTGTTTGGTAATTATACCTTTGAAGAGCAGTATTATATACAACGACTCGTGTATTGTTTTTAATTATTTAATTGTGCAATTATGGAAATTATTAAATAAATAAGATATGTATGTTAGTTTTGACCGCTATGTGTTGTTAATTATTATCCATATGTCATTTATAGTGTATCGAGTTGTCCGTGCGATTAATTATGGGATCATATTGAATTATTTTCATTTTCAAAAGTGGATTTAGTGCAAATTTATTTGCATAAATATTGGGAATATTTCTAAAATTGTTTTTATGATTTTATAATTACAATAATTATTTTTAGGATTTTATAAAATTGAAAAATCAATATTTTATTAATTATTTATCTTTAAATGATTTTCTGAATGCTTTTATTTGTAAAATCCATACTTAATTCTATAATTCTTCAAAAATTATGAAACTCATATTTATTTAAGTTTGGAATATTCCGAGAATTTTAAAATTATTTTGGAAATTTTCGGGATTAATTTCACGCGCTCGTTGTTTCGCTTCATTGATAAAAGCGGATATAAAGTGCATTTTAAAAATCGTTTTAAAATTTCAAAATTCATGTTTTTATTAATTTCGGGATATTTGTAATATTTTAAGACTATTTTTCTGATTTTCTGAATATGTTTTAAGTGCACCTTGGTTCGTTAAATGTGAAATACAGTATATACTGCGTTTCAGAAATTATTTTTAAATTATGAAATTTATGTTTTTGTGAACTTCGGGATATTTATAATGTTTTAAGATTATTTTGGGAGATTTGTTGAGTTTTATTTTGTGCGTTTTATTTCGCTAAATTATAAATTTCGGTTAAAGTTGGGCTTGCAATTGGAAATACAGGACACGTGGAGGCATTTTATTCCTTATAGTGATACGTGGCAGTTATTAGTGGACTTATACAATTTATTGGGTTTTCTTTCTTCATTTCCTCCTAGCAGAAACATCAATCCCTCTCATCTTTCCTCCTTATTTTTTTTCCACAAATTTCCCTCATCTCCCTCTGTTTCTCCTCGGTAAGCTAGCAGGGCTGTGCTTTCCATTTAATTGCCGTGATTTCTGTTTTTCCCGGTGATTTATGCGGCGCCGGCCGCCCTTCCTCGGCTTCCGGCGAGGCAGAGGTGGCGAGGCCCATGGTTGTGTTCGTACATGTATATATGTATGTACATGTCGAATATATAGTTGTGTTGCTTGGATTGTATAGTTCTGTGTTGCTATTTGTTGTTTCATTTGTTCCGGCCATTCTCCGGCCCCTTGTCGCGCGTGTAATGCGTGTCCTTGCGTGTGTGTCCTGCTCTGTGTTGGTGCCTGTGTTGCAGATTGATTGTTCCTCTGTTATTCGGATTAACATTTCAGATTATTAATTTATTTATTTAACTTCTGCAGGAAATTACTTGAGTATTATTTGTGAAATAAAATATTTCGTGTGGGGTTATAATAGTTAATCGGTAGGATTCGTGTTGGAAACCCGAAATAAATGGGTACCCGCGGATATTACCGCCGTCCGCGATGAATTTCGACGAGCGGACGGTGGACGGTGATGATATAATTTTGAGTCCTAATATTTTAAAATAAATAAATTAGTTCGTGAGGTTACCGTTGAAATGAGAATTTGATTTTTCATTAAAGTCGAGTATGTAAATCTGTTGACGAATTGTGATTGGATTAATTGTTAAACTGAACTGGTGGTTGGAATTGTAGTCGTGAATTTGATTATTGTTGGTTTGACGTCGATTGATCTTTCGACAGGTAGTCCGATAAACAAAGGGGACGCTGCCCGATTTCCGGGAAAATCAAATTACGGAAATACGGGAGCGTATCCGAGGATTATTGGGACGTCGAGCGAGTATACGTAAATACTTATACGTATGTTTTATACAGAACCTGATTATATGTGGTGTTGTATGTTTTGACCAAAACACAATAACCCTAATTTCGTAAAATGACGAGTATACGTATTTTCTGAAAATAAACACTGGATCGATTTCGAGAATGTGAATCCTAATTATTTTATGTGTTATTCTAATATGAATAATTACGAGTCAGGTTTGAATATCGTTGGGTAAGAATTAGTATCGAGGATATGTCAAGCATACCTAGACCTCTAACGTAGGGTATTTTTGACCCTGTAGGTTATAGTCGGGAACCTGAAAGTGGACGATGGACTAAAGATAACATAGTGGTCAGTCAACGAGCTCAGTAGAGTTCCAACAGAAAGACCCGAGTGTCAAAGTCGAATCCAATGGGATCTAGTGGTTGGACGTTAGAGCTTGAGCAGCAGATTCGGCTCAGAGTTGATCAGTAATAGTTGTAAAGCCTTGTAAGGCAAGTATTTCTGAACTTTTCTGCAAGATATATATTACCAATGTTTTTGAACTATTTTATAACATGTCGCTATTATCTAGAATAACTCATATTTTACATTGCAAGAGCTTTAAACCATTGAACCTTGAACCCTGATTTTCTTGATCTTGAGCCATAAGCCTTATTCTTTGTAACCCATCCTTTGTTGATCATCCGACACCAAACCATACAAATATAATACTACTCTTCAAAAGTATAACTACCAAACACCCAAACACTGAAAGAGAATGATTTGAAATACTAAAACTTTTATATTCCAATCATTCTTTATAACATCAAAGAACCATATCCCGAAAAATCATTACTGGTCAAATACCTGGTCATTTTACAAACTGGAAAACCGCTTCTTATACATAACCTGATATACCCTTGTGATATCCATGAGTTTTCTGACGTTTTCATGCAAATGTTTAAACATTAATGATTATGATCTTGTTTTATTGAATCATCTTGTTATCATATTGAACTGCTTTAGGATTGGATAGTTTTTATATATGTGGACCAGATTCGTGGTCAGACCATACCAATGGTCAAGTTAGGCCAATGTGTGCCTTGGATCTAGTAATTAGAGCAGTGCTGTGAGCTTGCTCGGGGTTAGTGCGTGACTGATCAGCAGCCTAACCTTGGTTTTTAAAACTTAAAGTGAATATCCAATTCTAATGATTAGTTAAAAAGAAACTTGATTCCTTTGAATCATCTCATTTGGTCATTGTTTAACCTTAGTTATCACTATTATGACTTGCTGAGCTAGTTAGCTCACCCTTGCGATTCTTTTATATATTTACAGTTGAAAAGAATATGGATGATAGTGAAGTTCCTCGATCCAAAGTGCAGGCTAAGGTTCCAGTTGAGTTGAATCGAGCTAGCAGAAGCGTCATGCGGTATAAAGATAGTGAGATTGTAAGAATGATTTTATTATCAATTGTAAGTTAAATTAGTTGGGATTTGGTATGTTGTAATAAAAGTTAGGATTGTGGCTTATTTTCATAATTTAACCTGTTGCGATCCGTGGTTATGTAAAGCAGGGTCATTGCAAATAATATTTCTTATTCAGGTTTAAATATTGTATATGTGTTGTGGACCCCAAACTTCTGACTCGGGTTTGGAGGGCGCCACAGGTTGGTATCAGAGCTACAGGTTATAAGTCACTGAAACAAGCCTAGATTGTCGGGATTGGGTAAAGAGTTAGGATTAGGAATAGGAAATAGAACGATAAGACGTCGTGAGGATGAGTGCGACTATATATTAAGTCTTCGGCACCGTTCATGTTGCGATTCGGGATTCTTAGGTTGCGATGTGATTTCCAGATAACGGCAATGGCAGATCCTGAATTCCCGATGTCATTTGATCGTTTGGAGCTTTCTGTTCGAGGATCGTCATCTTCTCTCAGATTGGATTTATACCTTGTTCCTCCATTAGTATTAGTGGCATTACCTTCGGTTATGTCAGTTGCACCTCTTCAAGCTATTCTACGCTACTCTACCACCTCTTGTTATGAGACTATCTATTTAAGAACCTCCATTTGTTTATTTTTGTTTTACTGAACATTTAATTGCGAATGTATCTCTTCAGTTTACCCTATATCCTGTTCTATACCCCCAGTTTAGAACTTGTCCTATGAAGCGATTGTATCTACAAGGATGGATTCGAGAGTTATAGTAAATGGGGAGCGCTTGAGAGATAAATAAAGGTGAGAAGAAGTTTAGAGAGAAGATTTAAGTGTTTCAGAGGATAGCTGTTATCTGGTTAAATGAAGCCATTAGTGACTAAGCCACCCGTAAATAATTATGGGATAAATTAGATGAATTTTGAAAGAGTAGGAGAGAAAAGTATAAACCTGGAATTTTTGTGAAATTAAATGATGAGGATATGATAAATGCGATATGTAAAGCAGTAATGAGATGTGATATGAGCAAACTTTGTTTAATAATATAGACTTATTGACCATTGGATAGCCTGATTTACTTAATTACTGCAACGGTAATGTCGGGAGTATTACCAGTATGAAAGCTTTGATGTGAAGCTACAAATAAGATAGTATGCAACGACAGTTGAAGTGTTCGTCGATTAAAGAAGGTAAGTGGACACGATAAAGGAGATAAGGTAGATTGAAGTGAACGGGCCTTTATGTGAATGTTTTTTTATATTTGGTACTTTGTTATAGGTCAGAAGGACAACAACCAACTTATATAGTAAGGACAACCAGGTTTGTGATTTTCCAAACTTTTAAACAAGTTTTCGAAAAAGATTTTCTTTTACAAATTTCTAAAAGCCTTTTCGAATAAAATGATTTTTAAACATTGGTTTTCAAGTTACTATTTGAGTTTCTTGTTTGTTAGAAAGCCCGGATTACCTGGAAGGATGCTGTTTCAGACTTAGTATTGCTAATTTCGAGAACGAAGTAACCTATGATTATGAAGAAGTTGATTATTGCTAACAGTAAAGTGCAAGTATTGTTTGATAAAATTTACAACAGAATCAGCGTACGGAGTAACTATACATTCAATTATTAGGACTATCAGAGTTCGAAAAATTCATTAATTTAGCAGAAGCCGGAGCGTGATCGCAGAAGATTGGAAAGATTTCCAGACCTCTCTAAAAGCAGAATATTATTAACAAAAGGATCGTTATGTGGAATGGTACGTGGTTATTCTAAATTAAAAGAGGAATCTTGAAGTTACCTGGTAAGGAACGCCATTATGATCGAATTGTTAAAGTACTATCCGTGTGGGTGCGATATTAAAGACGCAAGACGTGACAAGTAAAAATTTACCATAATGCTTAATTTGCAAAAGCATTTCAGTGTACCCTTTAAAGTAGCTATATGATGCAATTGGGATGTGATCGAACAAGCTCGAAAGATGAATACAAGTGAAATGTGGGTGGTGACCAATGGTATCGTTTTAGTTTTCAATATTACAGTGTATATTCCTTCTCAATTCTTAAAAATGTATGAACTTCTTTTCTCAAATAAACTCTTTTCTATAATATCGAAAAGAAGGATATTCCATTCCTTTCAAACTCATTTGCTTCCCTCAAGTTTTGCTTTCTGATTGAGACAAACAGTGTTATGATGAGACACTTTGTCAGAATGACGAAGAGTCGGGTGGGACGCCACCTAATCATGTGCTGTATGCCATATGGTACAAAAGACTGGCCATCTTAAGTACCAATATGGTTGTCTCATTCATATTCAAATCCTTGTTTCTTCTTTCTTTTCAACTCTCAATTTTGTTGAATTGTGAATCCTTCTAGTTGCTTCGTTGTACTGTCGTTCTTTGTGAGAATTTTTCAAACAGAAATCAACGAACTATGGACCAAGCGGGTAAAGTTCCATCTACTTCTCACGCATGGGAAGCAAACAAAGGCATTTGACGAAAATTGCAAATCACTAGCCCAGTCAGAGATGCACTAAGAGTCAAGCGAATCTACTCCAATGAGGAATACGTCTCCAAGAATGAGAAACTGTGATGACATGGATGATTAAGGGAATACCTTATGTGTTAAAGTATTAAAAGATGTGAGAGAAACTTAATTGTTTATCTCTCAAGGTTTTGTTAATAAGATGAATTACCCTATTAAATTGATAAGATCGTAATTAAAGGACTAGCAAGTCAAGAACGTGTGGTTGTTAAATAAGTGAGTACCAATGGTGAAATTGAGATTCCTGGCAATAAGTTGTGAAGAATTAATATCATGGAAGATAACAGGATTTGATATTATTTTAAGGAATGTATTAACTGTTAAAGCGTGATGTCCAAACAGACCGTCGTGATGAAAAGATAATTCTGAGGATGCCAAATGAGAAGGTGATGAGGTTCAAAAGATGAAAGAAGGAAAAGAATTTATTAATAATGATTACGGTGATCAAGATGTGAGCATTATGGTGATTATGAGATAAATAAAAGTCAGAAGCAAACAAAATTTGAAGATTTTATAGCAATTAAAGAGTTTCAAGAAATGTTTCCAAATGAGTTATCAACATTTCCTCCAGATAGAGAAGTGAAGCTTGCGATTGACTTAACGCATGAGACGAAGCCAGTGACTACGGCCTTACCCAAAATGGCACCAGTTAAAATGAGGACGTTAGCAAAGTAGACGCAAAAGATATTTGAAGAAGAAGCGATTAGACCCAGCATATCCTATAAGGTGCACCAGTACTAATTGTTAATAAGAAAATGGAAGTATGAGATTATGCGTCGACTAGCGAAAGCCTAACAGGTTTACTATCAAGAGCAACTATCTATTACCTTGACCCAATGATTTGTTCGATCAATTGCAAGAAGCAAAGTACTTTTATAAGATTGATTTAAGACTTAGTATTTCACCAATTAAAGATTAAACATATGGATATATCAAAGATAATTTCCAGAACCAGGTACTGTTCTCGTATTGTCATTTGGATTAACCAATATACCAGTGATATTGAACCTATGGACATAATCTTTAAGGGATATCTGGATAAGTTGTATTTGTGTTACTTAAATTCAATGGAGGACCATGCGAAGTATTTAATAACAACGGAGGAGTCGGAGAAGAAAGAAGTTGTAGGTAAAGTTTACAAGGTGAAAAGTTTTAATGGTAGAAAGCATAAATAATTAGTGAGAAGGGGACTAAAGGAGATCTAGAAGAAACTAAAGTTACTATGAATAAGGAAGGCCAAAAGCACCAATAAAAGTAAGAAGTTTATATGAAATGGAGAAGGGTGAAGAAAGTTTTTCGGAGTTAAATGAAAGGATGGTTACAACACCTGCTGTATCACTTTGAAGGTATCAAGGAGATTTGGTAGTCTATGGTGATGCTTCTCATAAGGAAGTAGGATGTGTGTTGATGCAACACAATAAAGTTATTGTATATGCACCCAGACCATCGAAACCTTATGAGCAGAAGTATCCTACTCATAATTGGGACTAATAGTAGCAATATTTGTTTTGAGAGATTGGGAAACATGATATGTAGGGAGAAAAATGTAAGATCTATACGGACCATAAAAGTTTGAAGTATGTACTCACGAGGAAGGGCAAATGTAGAGGTAGGCGATAAGCAAAAAGGAGAAAACAAACAAAAAATTGTACCGGAAGAATTATCTATGAAATTTTAGATGTTGAAGTTGGAAGTCAAATATATAATCTAAAGGAAGCAAAGATGGGTAGCATGACTTTTCAGTCAGAATTGTTAACAAAAGATAAGAAGATGTCAAGAGAAGATAATGGATTATGATGTTAGCAGTTAATAAAAGGAAATTTATGCGCCTAGAAGAACGAGCACGATATCTCCAGGTCTTCTTCCAGCACTTAGGTGCTACAGTTAAAGGAATTAAGAAATAAGATTCTACTAGGAATTCACGAGATAAAGAAGAGATGCCAAGATATAGAGAAATTTAAAGAAAAATAGTGATAACCAGGTATAAGAAGGAAATTTTAAGATAGATCAGGAAGTGTTGGACATGTCAAAGGGTTAGGACGAAGTATTGGAAAGCCTAGTGGACAAGACAGAAAAAAGAGTGGTTTTACAAGAATTGAATCGTAAAGTGTACCAGTAATATTGATGGAGAAAATGAATGAAATTATGAGATTATATACTGATTATCGGGAGTTGAACAAAACAACCAATAAGAATAAGTGACCCCTATAAAGAATTAATTACTTACAAGACCTAATTCAAGAAGTATGTTATGTTTCGGGGATTAACTTAAAATCCGACCTGAGAACATATTAGAGGTTACGATTAAAATGAGTTATGAGTATTGCAAGCTCCGGTGATATTATGGGAAATAACAAGTGTATCGGTTGTTTATAAAGAATTAAGGAACATGTTGTATAAGGAGTACTCAGATAACTGAATTGTATTTATTGATAACATCTTCAGCTGTTCAGGAAACTATACATTGAGTCTTCAAGAATGGAATTTTGACTAAGATTAACAAAAGATTCTGAATTGATCCATGAACAACTACCTAAGCAAAGCTGTAGGGTAACATATGCACTATGCCGACAGAGAAGATTGGATGTAATTAAGACCACCGAGGAGTTAATAGACAAATAGGAAAGCGTAGAATCTAAATTTTAACTACTTAAAGGTGATAATACGTGGATATATGAGAATACTTTTCAGCCTTAACTGATGGAAAAAAAAAGTAAGAGATGTTTAAATATTTAGAAACCAAGTTGAAAACGAGCACCGCCTATCATCCTTAAACGGAGATTCAAAGTATGGAAGTGATTCAGGAAATATAAGGTATGTTGAGAGATTGAGTTTTAAGAAAACACTGGAATGATTATTTATCATCGATGTCATCTTTGAAATGCTACCTTACCAAGCTTCATGCGAACGCGAGTGTAAATTCCCATTTTTATTGAGATAAAGTGAGAGAAAGGAAGTTATTAAATTCTAAATTAATTCTACACACCAAGAGCGTAGTGCTATTGGTTAAAGCAGCTCGGAGTAGACAAAGAAAGAAGACGAAATTGTATTGAGAGAAAGTATGAGTATAGAAATAGGACCAGTAGTGTTAGTAAAAGTGTCGTTTTGAAAGAGATTGGATAAATCTAAGTAGAAGGGACATGTCAAGTCCTAAAATTAGTGAACCATTCGAAGTATTGATAAATATAAATAAAGTTATTCATGAGTTGACGTTACCGGCACAACAGTGTGTACATATAGTGTGTTTAACCTGTTAATGTTAAAGCGTTAAGTATCTGATTTGAATTAAGTGAGTGATTAGGAACCAATGGGCTCTTGTCCAAGTTTGTTCTGTATATAGTGATCGATCTAAATCCTTGATCGTTCAAGGCAAGTCATTGAAAATGAGTGTATATCTATAGTAAATATGTTTGAAATCCTTGAATAGGAGAGTCTACTTGGAAACTAGAGTCAGATATGCTTGACAAAAATCCTCACTTGTGTAACTAGACCAGATTCTGAGGACAGAATCTTTTTAAGGGGGGAAGGATATAACGACTCATGTATTATTTTTAATTATTTAATTGTGCAATTATAGAAATTATTAAATAAATAAGATATGTATGTTGGTTTTGACCGCTATGTGTTGTTAATTATTATCCATATGTGATTTATAGTGTATCGAGTTGTCCGTGCGATTAATTATGGGATCATATTGAATTATTTTCATTTTCAAAAGTGGATTTAGTGCAAATTTATTTGCATAAATATTGGGAATATTTCTAAAATTGTTTTTATGATTTTATAATTACAATAATTATTTTTAGGATTTTATAAAATTGAGAAATCAATATTTTATTAATTATTTATCTTTAAATAATTTTCTGAATGCTTTTATTTGTAAAATCCATACTTAATTCTATAATTCTTCAAAAATTATGAAACTCATATTTATTTAAGTTTGGAATATTCCGAGAATTTTAAAATTATTTTGGAAATTTTCGGGATTAATTTCACGCGCTCGTTGTTTCGCTTCATTGATAAAAGCGGATATAAAGTGCATTTTAAAAATCGTTTTAAAATTTCAAAATTCATGTTTTTATTAACTTCGGGATATTTGTAATATTTTAAGACTATTTTTCTGATTTTCTGAATATGTTTTAAGTGCACCTTGGTTCGTTAAATGTGAAATACGGTATATACTGCGTTTCAGAAATTATTTTTAAATTATGAAATTTATGTTTTTGTGAACTTCGGGATATTTATAACGTTTTAAGATTATTTTGGGAGATTTGTTGAGTTTTATTTTGTGCATTTTATTTTGCTAAATTATAAATTTCGGTTAAAGTTGGGCTTGCAATTGGAAATACAGGACACGTGGAGGCATTTTATTCCTTATAGTGATACGTGGCAGTTATCTGTGGACTTATACAAATTATTGGGTTTTCTTTCTTCATTTCCTCCTAGCAGAAACATCAATCCCTCTCATCTTTCCTCCTTATTCTTTTTTCCACAAATTTCCCTCATCTCCCTCTGTTTCTCCTCGGTAAGCTAGCAGGGCTGTGCTTTCCATTTAATTGCCGTGATTTCTGTTTTTCCCGGTGATTTATGCGGTGCCGGCCGCCCTTCCTCGGCTTCCGGCGAAGCAGAGGTGGCGAGGCCCATGGCTGTGTTCGTACATGTATATATGTATGTACATGTTGAATATATAGTTGTGTTGCTTGGATTGTATAGTTCTGTGTTGCTATTTGTTGTTTCATTTGTTCCGGCCATTCTTCGGCCCCTTGTCGCGCGTGTGTGTCCTGCTCAGTGTTGGTGCCTGTGTTGCAGATTGATTGTTCCTCTGTTATTCGGATTAACATTTCAGATTATTAATTTATTTATTTAACTTATGCAGGAAATTACTTGAGTATTATTTGTGAAATAAAATATTTCGTGTGGGGTTATAATAGTTAATCGGTAGGATTCGTGTTGGAAACCCGAAATAAATGGGTACTCGCGGATTTTACCGCCGTCCGCGATGAATTTCGACGAGCGGGCGGTGGACGGTGATGATATAATTCCGAGTCCTAATATTTTAAAATAAATAAATTAGTTCGTGAGGTTACCGTTGAAACGAGAATTTGATTTTTCATTAAAGTCGAGTATGTAAATCAGTTGACGAATTGTGATTGGATTAATTGTTAAACTGAACTGGTGGTTGGATTTGTAGTTGTGAATTTGATTATTGTTGGTTTGACGTCGATTGATCTTTCGACAGGTAGTCCGATAAACAAAGGGGACGCTGCCCGATTTCCGGGAAAATCAAATTACGGAAATACGAGAGCGTATCCGAGGATTATCGGGACGTCGAGCGAGTATACGTAAATACTTATACGTATGTTTTATACAGAACCTGATTATATGTGGTGTTGTATGTTTTCACCAAAACACAATAACCCTAATTTCGTAAAATGACGAGTATACGTATTTTCTGAAAATAAACACTGGATCGATTTCGAGAATGTGAATCCTAATTATTTTATGTGTTATTCTAATATGAATAATTACGAGTCGGGTTTGAATATCGTTGGGTAAGAATTACTATCGGGGATATGTCAAGCATACCTAGACGTCTAACGTAGGGTATTTTCGACCCTGTAGGTTATAGTCGGGAACCTGAAAGTGGACGATGGACTAAAGATAACATAGTGGTCAGTCGACGAGCTCAGTAGAGTTCCAACAGGAAAGACCTGAGTGTCAAAGTCGAGTCTAATGGGATCTAGTGGTTGGACGTTAGAGCTTGAGCAGCAGAGTCGGCTCAGAGTTGATCAGTAATAGTTGTAAAGCCTTGTAAGGCAAGTATTTCTGAACTTTTCTGCAAGATATATATTACCAATGTTTTTGAACTATTTTATAACATGTCGCTATTATCTAGAATAACTCCTGTTTATATTGCAAGAGCTTTAAACCATTGAACCTTGAACCCTGATTTTCTTGATCTTGAGCCATAAGCCTTATTCTTTGTATCCCATCCTTTGTTGATCATCAGACACCAAACCATACAAATATAATACTACTCTTCAAAAGTATAACTACCAAACACCCAAACACTGAAAGAGAATGATTTGAAACACTAAAACTTTTATATTCCAATCATTCTTTATAACATCAAAGAACCATATCCCGAAAAATCATTATTGGTCAAATACCTGATCATTTTACAAACTGGAAAACCGCTTCTTATACATAACCTGATATACCCTTGTGATATCCATGAGTTTTCTGACATTTTCATGCAAATGTTTAAACATTATTGATTATGATCTTGTTTTATTGAATCATCTTGTTATCATATTGAACTGCTTTAGAATTGGATAGTTTTTATATATGTGGACCAGATTCGTGGTCAGACCATACCAAAGGTCAAGTTAGGCCAATGTGTGCCTTGGATCCAGTAATTAGAGCAGTGCTGTGAGCTTGCTCGGGGTTAGTGTGTGACTGATCAGCAGCCTAACCTTGGTTTTTAAAACTTAAAGTGAATATCCAATTCTAATGATTAGTTAAAAAGAAACTTGATTCCTTTGAATCATCTAATTTGGTCATTGTTTAACCTCAGTTATCACTATTATGACTTGCTGAGCTAGTTAGCTCACCCTTGCGATTCTTTTATATATTTTACAGTTGAAAAGAATATGGATGATAGTGAAGTTCCTCGGTCCAAAGTGCGGGCAAAGGTTCCAGTTGAGTTGGATCGAGCTAGCAGAAGCGTCATGTGGTATAGAGATAGTCAGATTGTAAGAATGATTTTATTATCAATTGGAAGTTAAATTAGTTGGGATTTGGTATGTTGCAATAAAGGTTAGGATTGTGGCTTGTTTTCATACTTTAACCTGTTGCGATCCGTGGTTATGTAAAGCAGGGTCATTGCAAATAATATTTCTTATTTAGGTTTATATATTGTATATGTATTGTGGACCCCAAACTTCTGACCCGGGTTTGGAGGGCGCCACATTATATTTGTATGGTTTGGTGTCTGAGGATCAACAAAGGATGGTTTGCAAAGAATAAGGCTTACGGCTCAAGATCAAGAAAGAATCAGGGTTTAAGGGTAAATAGTTTGAAGCATATGCATTATAAAATAGGAGTTATGTTTAATAATAGCAACATGTTATGAAATAGTTCGAAAACATTGGTAATATATCTTGAAGAAAAGTTCAGAAATACTTGCCTTATAGGGCTTTACAACCATTACTGATCAACTCTGAGCCGACTCTGCTGCTCAAGATCTAACGTCCAACCACTAGATCCCATTGGATTCGACTTCGACACTCAGGTCTTTCTGTTGAAACTCTACTGAGCTCGTCGACTGACCACTAGGTTATCTTTAGTCCATCGTTCACTTTCAGGTTCCCGACTATAACCTACAGGGTCAAAATTCCCTACGTTAGACGTCTAGGTATGCTTGACATATCCTCGATACTAATTCTTACCCAACGATATTTAAATCCGACTCGTAACACATACAGTATTGCAATACAGGAATCCGTTAGGGTTCACGTTCTCGAAAATCGATTCGGTATTCGTTTTCAGAAAGTACGTATACTTGTTATCGTATGAAATTAGGGTTATTGGTTTTGGCAAAACATTCCACTACAATGTACAATTCAGGTTTTGTATAAAACTTATGTTTATGTATATACTTATACTCGCTCGACGTCTCGATAATCCCCGGGTACGTTCCCGTATTTTCGTAGTTCGATTTCCCGAAAATTGGGCAGCGTCTCCTTTGTTTATCGGACTACCCGTCGAATACAATTGACGTCAAACCAACGACAATCAAGTTCACAACAACCACAACCCAAAAAATCCAACCACCAATTCAAGCCAACAATCAATCCAATCACAATTCATTCACTAACTTACGTACTTGACTTTAATATAAAAATCAAATTCTCGTTTCAAAAAAATAATTTTACAAATTGATTTATTTATTTTATAAAAATTAGGACTCAGAATAAATTCATCACCGTCCACCGTCGACTCGCCAAAGCTCATCGTCGACGGCGGTAAAATTCACAGGTTCTTGATTAAATTCGGGTTTCGAACGCGAATTCCACCGATTAGCAACAAAATTTTCCCCGTACGAAAAATTTATATCACGGATATTAATCAAATATTTTCCTGCAGAAATATTAAAATTCGAATTGGAATTGTTTTGAACCACAACAACACAGTAAGCAAATCAGTCACAGGAACTCACACGCGCATCAACGCGCCACTAACCACACACAAACACAACGTAACACACACACATGAATTCACGCACAACACACAATAATAATACATACAGAGTATGTATATATATATATATATATACACCAAAGGCTGGACATGGATGCAGTAAAGTGGGAAATAGAAGCAAGACGACGACGGTACCGGAAGAACAGGCGGCAGAGTCACCGGAAATCTCGAAGCAGCGGCGAAACTCGCACAGGGATTAGGGAAAGAACGAAAAAGAAAGAAGTGGGGAGGAATATATGTCGAATAGAGAGGGAAATCGAAGAGATGCGGCTAGTAGAGAGAGAGATCTAAAGGAGATGAAGTCGCCGGTGGTAGAAAGAGGGGGGGTTGTTGTGTTTTATTTTATTAATATCAAACTGATACGTGTAATACCCAGACACAAAACACACCCTGTACTACCACATTTTAAAAGGATAGGTACAAACTTTTAAGGCCCGGTTCGCTCCGAAATTCGCACTTAACGAACCGTGTCGCGCTTAAAATATCTTCAGAAAATTACCGGAATAATCTTAAAATGCTCCAAAATAAATAAAAATGTAACTTTTGAAATTTGAAAATAATTCCTGAAACGCAATCTATACCCGCTTTAATCAATTAACGAAACCACGTGCGGGTGAAATTAATCTCCAAAATGCCCGAAATAATTTTAAAAATCTCGAAATATTTCAAACTTAAATAAATATGAGTTTCATAATTTTTGAAGAATTCTGGAAATAAATACAGATTTTACAAGTAAATATAATCAGAAAATCACACAGGGTTAAATAATTAATGAAATATTGATTTCTAAATTTTATAAAATCCCAAAAATAAATATTGTAATTGTAAAATAACAAAAACAATTTTAGAGACATTCCAAATATTTATGCAAATAAATTTGCACTGAATTCACTTTTAAAAGTGCAAACAATTCAATATACTCAATAATTAACTACACGAACCACCTTGTACACCATAAATCACACATAAATAATAATAAAACAATATCGAGCTGACAAAAACTATACACATACTTTATTTATTTAACACTTCCATAATTACATATTTAAATAATTCAAAAATACACGGGTCGTTATATCCTTCCACCCTTAAAAAGATTCTGTCCTCAGAATCTGGTCTAATTACACAAGTGAGGATATTTGTCAAGCATATCTGACTCTAATTTCTAAGTATACTCTTCTACTCGCGGATTTCAAACGTATTCATTATAGATATACACTCATTTCCAAGGACTCGCCTTTAACGATCAAAAATTTGGATCGATCACTATATGCAGAATAAACTTAGACAGGAGCCCATTGGCTCCTAACCAATCGCTTAATTCAAATCAGATACTTATCGCTTTAACATTGACAAGCAAAACACATTATGTGTACACACTGTTGCGACGGTCACATCAACTCATGAACAACTTTACCTATATTTATCAATACCTC
The DNA here is from genome assembly GCF_009905375.1 of Apium graveolens. Lineage (NCBI taxonomy): Eukaryota > Viridiplantae > Streptophyta > Magnoliopsida > Apiales > Apiaceae > Apium > Apium graveolens. The sequence goes on from NC_133655.1 coordinate 118,772,667, forward strand.
GAATGGTTTACTAAATTTAAGACTCAGTTTGTCCCGTCTATTCGGACCTGTCCAACCTCTTTCAAGGTGAAACTTTTACTAATACTACTGGTCCTATTTCTATATTCATACTCTCTCTCGATACAATTCCACCTTCTTTCTTTGTCTACTCCTAGCCACTTTAATCAATATCACTACGTTCTTGGTGGACTGAATTAACTTGGAATTTGACAACCTTATTTCTCCCACTTTATCTCAATAAAAAAATGGGGACCTACGCTTGCATTCACATGAAGCTTGGTAAAGTGGCATTCAAAGCTGACATCGATGATAAATGATCATTCCCGTGTTTACTTAAAACTCAATCTCTCCACATATCTTACATTTCCTGAATCACTTCCGTAGTTTGACTCTCCGTTTAAGGATGATAGGCAGTGCTCATTTTTAACTTGGTTTCCAAACATTTAAACATCTCTTACTCTTTTCCATCTGTTAAGGCTAAAAAGTAATCTCGTAGATTCACGTATTATCACCTTTAAGTATTTAAATTTCAAATTCCACTCTTTCTAATTCGTTTATTAACTCCTCGGTGGTCTTAGTTACATCCAATCCTTTCTGTCGGCATCAGGCGTCTGTTATCATACGGCTTTGCTTAGGTAGTTGTTAATGGATTAATTCAGAATCCTTTGTTAACCTTAGTCAAAATTTCGTTCTTGAAGGCTCAATGTATAGTTTCTGTCCTTCTGATCTTTGGAGAAAAATCCTTGGGTACTCCACGTAGACTTTCTTATTCCTTGGGTAGGTGAGGATGTTATCAATAAATACAGTTTGCTTATCTAAGTACTCCTTATACACCATGATCCTTAATTCCTTATAATCATATGATACACTTGTTATTTCACATAATATCATCTGAGCTTGCAATGCGCTTAACTCACTTTAATTATAATCTCTGATATGTTCTCAGGTCGGATCTTAAGTTAATCCCTGAAACATAACACACTTCCTGAATTGGGTCTCGTAGGAAATTAATTTTTTTGTAGGGGTCGCTTATTCTTATTCGTTGTTTTGCTAAACTCCCGATAATCAGTACATACTTTCATAATTTCATTCATTCTCTCCCTTAACATCACTGGTATACTTCACGATTCGCCTCTTGTAAAGTCACTTCCTGAGTCTACCTTATCCACAAGGCCTTCCAATACTGCATCTTAACTCTTTGACATGTCCAACACTTCCTGATCTATCTTGAAATTTCCTTCTTATACCTTCTTTAAATTTCCGTATATCTTGGCATTTCTTCAATAAATTAAATACTTAATATTGGGAATTCCCTGTGGAATCTCATCTCTTAATTGTTCTACTTATAGCATCCAAGTACTGGATGAAAACCTGGGGATATCGTGATTGTTCTCCTGGGCGCATAAATTTTCTTTCACTAACTACTAACATGGTGATCCATTATCTTCTCTTGACATCTTATCTTTCCCTTCACAACTTCGATGTAAAGGTCAACTATCCATCTTTGTTCCTTTTGGATTATGAACTTTAGCTTCCAATTCCAACTTCCGGAATTCTATAGTTAATTCTTCTGGTGTCGTTTCTATGTTCGTTCTCTCCTTTTTATTTATCACTTGCCACTACATTTGTTTTTTTTCATGAATACTTACTTCAAACTCTTATGGTCCGTATAGATCTTACACCTTTCTCCATACATATCATGTCTCCCCATTTTCAAAACAAATATTATTACTGTTAGCTCCAATGATGAGTATGATACTTCTGCTCATAAGATTTCGGTTGTCTGGGTGCATATACAATAACTTTATTGTGCTGCATCATCACACATCCTACTCCCTTATGAAAAGCATCACTATAACTACCAAATCTCCTTGATACTTCCAAAATGATAAAGCAGGTGCTGTAACCATTCTTTCACTTAACTCTGTAAAACTTTCTTTACCCTTCTCGACTTCATATAAACTTCTTGCTTTTCCTGGTCAGCTTCATCCAAGATATTGCAACTTCCAAGAAATCTTGCACCAATTTTCGATAGTAACCGGCCTATGATAAAACTTCTTACTTTTGTTGGTGTTTCTGGTCTCTTTTCATTCATAGTAACTTTAATTTCTACTGAGTCTCTTTTGACCTTCTCCACATTGACTATTAATGCTAAGAACTATACTTCATACAACTTCTTTCTTCTCCAACTTTTCAGTTATCATTAAATGCATGGTCCTCCGTTGACTTTAAGTTTTATACTACAGCTTATCCAGATATTCCTTAAAGATTTTTTTTGTCCATCGAGTTCAAATATTATGGGTATATTGGTTAATCCAAATGAAAATATGGGAATAGTACTTAGTTCTGAAAATTATCTTTGATACATTCATAGGTTTAATCTTCAATTGGTGAAATACCAAATCTTAAATCAATCTTACAAAAGTACTTTGCTTCCTTCGTCTGATCAAACAAATCATTGGATCAAGGTAACAGATACTTGCTCTTGATAGTACACTTGTTAAGCTTTCGCTAGTCTACGCATAACCTCATACTTCCATCTTTCTTATTAATAATGAATACCGGTGCACCTTATGGGGTACACTAGGTCTAATCGCTCCTTCTTCTAACGTCTCTTACATCTGCTTTGCTAATTTCCTCCTTGTAACTGGTGCCATTTTATGTAAGGCCTTAGTCACTGGCTTCGTCTCAAGTGCTAAGTCAATCACGAACTTCATTTCTCTGTCTGGAGGAATATCGATAATTCATCTGGAAACATATCTTGAATCTCCTTAATTGCTATAAATTCTTCAAATTTTGTTTTCTTCTAACTTTTATTTATCTCATAATCACCATAATGCTCATATCTTGATCACCGTAATTATCATTAACAAATTCTTTACCTTCTTTCATCTTCTGAACCTCATCACCTTTTCATTTGGCGTCCTCAGAAATATCTTTTCATCACGACGATCTATCTGGACATCACGCTTAAATAGTTAATTCATTCCTTAGAATAATATCAAATCCTCACAAACTTGTTGTCAGAAATCTCACTTTCACCATTGATACTTATTTACTTAATAAATACACGTTCTTGAATTTTCTAGTCTTTTAATCAAAATCTTACCAATTCAACGAGGTAAATCATTTCATCAACAATACCTTAGGGAATAAACAATCAAGTTGCTCCCACTTCTTCCAATACTTTAACGCATAAGGTATTCACCATAATCTTCCATATCATCACATCCGTATTCTGAATAACATATTTCACAGGAAAATCGCATATTCTCGTTCTCAAAGGCTTATTCCTTATTGGAGTAGATTCCCTTGATTCTTAGTGCAACCCTGACTGGGTTAGTGATTTGAAATTCCCGTCATATGCCCTTGTTTGCTTCCCATGCGTGAGAGGTAGATGGAACTTTGCCCGCTTTGTCCATAATACGTTGATTTCTGTTCGAAAAACTCTTGCAAAGAATGACAGTACAACGAAGCAATTAGAAGGATTAATAATTTAACAAAAATTAGAGTTGAAAAGAAAGAAGAAGTAAGGATTTGAATATGAATGAGACAACCACATTGGTACTTAAGATGGCTAGTCTTTCATACCATATAGCATACAACACATGTTTAGGTGGCGTCCCACCCGACTCTTCATCATTCCGATAAAGTGTCTCACCATAACACTGTTTTTCCCAATCAGAAAGCAAAACTTGAGGAAACAATTAAATTTGACAGGAATGCAATATCCTCCTTTTCGATATCACAGCAAAGAGTTTATTTAAGAAAAGAAGTTCATACATTTTTAGGAATTGAATAGGAATATATGCTGTAATATTGAAGGCAAGAACGATACCATTGGTCACCATCCACGTTTCATTTGTATTTATCTTTCGAGCTCGTTCGATCATATCCCAATTGCGTCATATAATAACTTTAGAAAGTCCACTGAAATGTCTTCGCAAACCAAGCATTATAATGAATTCTTACTTGCTAAGTTTTGCGTCTTTAACATCGCACTTACACGTATAATACCTTAATAATTCGATCATAATGGCGTTCCTACCTGGTAACTTCGAGATTCCTCTTTTAATTTAGAATAACCACGTACCATTCGACATAACGATCCTTTTGTTAATAATATTTTACTTTTAGAGAGGTCTGAAAATCTTTCCAATCTTCTACGATCACGCTCCGACTTCTGTTAAATTAATGAATTCTTCGAACTCTGATAGTCCTAGTAATTGAATGTATAGTTACTCTGTATGCTGATTCTGTTGTAAATTTTATCAAACAATACTTGCACTTTACTGTTAGAAATAATCAACTTCTTCGTAATCATAGGTTACTTCGTTCTCGAAATTAGCAATACTAAGTCTGAAACAGCATCCTTCTCGGTAATCCTGGCTTTCTAACAAACAAGAAACTCAAGTAGTAACTTGACAACCAATGTTTAAAAATCATTTTATTCGAAAAGGCTTTTAGAAATTTGTAAAGAAAAATCTTTTTTGAAAACTTTTTTAAAAAGTTTGGAAAATCACAAACCTAGTTGTCTTTACTATATGAGTTGGTTGTTGTCCTTCCGACCTATAACAAGGTACCAAATTAATGGAATGATCATATAAAGGTCCATTCACTTCAATCTACCTTTTCTCCTTCATCGTGTCCACTTACCTTCCTTAATCGACGAAACTTCAATTGTTGTCGCACATTATCTTATTCGTAGTTTCACATCAAGGCTCTCATACTGGTAATACTTCCAACATTATCGTTGTAGTAGTTAAGTAGAACAGGCTATCCAATAGTCAACAAGTCTATTTCATAGAATACAGTTTGCTCGTATCACATCACATCACTACTTTACATATCGCATTTATCATAGCACTATCATTTAATTCCACCAAAATTCAAGATTAATCTAATTCATCCCATAATTATTCACGGGTGGCTTAGTCACTAATGGCTTCTTTTAACCCATTAACAGCTATCCTCTGAAACACTTAAATCTCCTCTCTAAACTTTGTAACACCCCCAAATTCGGGGTCGGGGATCCGGGTTGTCACGAGTTCCATTTCCCTTAATAACACCCAATCTTAATAAACAATCAACTACTCTGTACTGTGACCCCACAATAAACACACACACCACAAGTTGTAGTCTCAGAGATGAATATCCAAAAATAACACGAGTCATTTTATTCCACAATTATATGCCATTACTCCTTAAAAGGGTTTCTGAATAAATTTACATTTCTTTGCCATTATTACAATTCATAAAGATACATTAGTCTGGTACATCAAAAGTTGAAAGCCTAGCCTATTGGTAGTTCCTACCTCAGCTACAGCGACATCAACGCCTATAGAAAACTGCGGAACATTTTCTATCCGCTAGTGAATTGGGAGCTTGGTCATGTTCATCTTGTCTATCTGATGTTGTGTGATGAAAGAAGAAAGCAAGGGTGAGCAACAAGCCCACCAAAATAATATGTATAATGATTTACAATATATGAGCATTCTCATAGTACTCATGAAAGTCTTGGTCAAGAAGAAATGAACCAAATTTGATATCTTAATGCGACCACATCACAAAATATTCAGTATATATATATATATACTTTTCATAATCTTTGAAATCCTCTGACATGTATAATATACACAGAGTTCCAGTTTATAACTGTATAAAAATATCGTTGCAAGGTGATCTCATATATCTAACCTTGTCTCAACGTTTTTCTGAAAATCTTTGATATGCATAAGATAATAATTTACTAGATATAAGTTCAAAAGATGAAGTTACAAGATACTCCAATATACTTATATCTTTTCCGAATATTACTCGAACTACCACCGTTCAAGTTATAATTAGTTTCAAAAGTTTATCACACTGATGAGACTACAAGATAAGACTTGAATAGATTCAATCTTTGAAATATTATTGAATAAAATGAAGTTACGATATACTTCATTAAGTCCTGATATATATATATATATATATCTATATATATCTCCCATACATTTCCTGAAAACCTCTGTCATGTAAAGTATGAACAGAGTTGCAATATCCAATGAATTTTGGAAAGAAAAGAATTTTGGCATAAACCTGATATCTTGCTGATCAGGCAAAGATACCAATAAGTAACCTTTTCTACTAGTAGATGGATGAATCCCCCACCGGTCATCACCCTGGCCTCATTAGGACCTTGTGCTGGACCGCCACCCGGCCTCTTACGCGTTGATGGACTGCCACCCAGCCACTTACACTTTGATAGACCATACCCCGGCCTGTCGCTTATGCCGACTCAATTAGATGGGCTTACTTCCCGAACGTTGGGTAAGTAATCAATTCATTTGTCAAAACAACAACCTCGTTGTGAATATAAAATACACCACAGAGCCGGATCTCTCAGGTTTTGAGCGAGTATTTAAATCCCCTTCGAAAGGAGGACTTAAATATAAAAATGAGTTTTGGGATCCGCCCTAACTTTTAAAATCATTTTGAAGACTCGTAAACATTTTTAAGAATGTTTGGAGTAATGCTGATTTAATAAAATAAATCTGTCCCAATATATTAGAAAATATCTGAATATTATTACTTAAATAATATTGCCATAAAGAATAATCTTTATAAAAATAATTGAAGTAGAAGTTTTAAAACTCATACTTGAAATGAATATTAAATAACCAAAGATATACTTATACGGAAGTATGATCTCTATTTGAATAATCGAAAATAAGTTTGATTATCGAAACATTATTCTTTAATAAAATAAAGAATATTATTTAGTAAATAAGCGGAGTCATAAGTCCTCGAATGAATATTCAAAATAATATTCATTAAATAGAATAAACAGAGTCATAAGTCCTCGAATGAATATTCAAGATAATATTCCTTAAATAAAATAAACTGAGTCATAAGTCCTCGAATGAATATTCAAAGTAATATTCATTAAATACAATAAAGTTATCGAATAAACCTTATTCGATTAATAGTTTTGAAAACTATATCAATATATATACATATAAATATATATATATTATACTCGGGAACATCGACTCCCGGTTTTAGAAAATATCCACCTTTGGGTCCCCTATACTAAGGGTATACGCAACTACTGCTTATCTCTATCATAGGTATTATGCAACTATAAGCATTGGAATCAACAGATAGATATCAAGATTAAGAAACAGACATGCATATATCCCATATCAGCATGCTCCAATATATCGCAAGATTTGCTAATTAACCATCATGCATCTATCACAAGATAATGCATATACATATATACATCACAACAACAGTATAACGGGTAGAAAACTTGCTTGAGTGTTCCCGGATAGACTTAAGCTTAGAGTGGGTCCGATAACCTATGAACAACAACATAAGTCGGAATTAAACCCCGGTCGCTTAAGAAACTAGACTTTAACCAATTGAACCCTAACGTTCGCTTATGGTCACTTCTACGCTTAACGAATCACATAAGTCATTCGAGTACCCTCGGCTCCGCCATTTTTAATAAATTACCCATTAAGAATTTTAAGGCGATTCTTTCGCGAGTACTCTACCAACTTCCTAATCCACTTTAAATAATTGTTTCATATCCAATTAGTCATTTAAGGGCCTTAACCAATGTTTCAAAGTAAGGCGAGGGGTAATGGTTCGTTCGCGAAATGTCGTTACTTAAAACAGTCGTTTCTCCTAAACCGTACATCGGATTCAAGCGAACCACATATCAAAACGAAGCTCGTAACATGAACTATCTAAACATGGCAATGGTCAGAATCTAACCGTGAGTGGACGTGTCCTTAAGTTAAGAACAAAAACAGTCTAAGGAAAATTGGGCATTACGACGGGTATAACTTAGCAATTCCCAAATTTTTACCCAATCAATTCAATATTAAACTACCACCAATCAACACCATTCCACCATCATTCAACCACAAATCAACCATACAACCAAACTTCATCCAAATCCTATTAAATCAGTCCATTACTTCATATTTTATCCATCTTATTCAATCACAACAAGAGCTATTAACTATACTTAAGTTTCATCAACCAACAACCAAGATTTATAACCCAAAATCATTATAATTCCAACCAAACTCTAAACATACAAGAATCATGCTCTCATGAACTATAACAAACAAAACCAAACCTAATACTCAAAGTAAAGTTAGGGTTTGGAGGGGTTATACCTTCCTTGGAGAGTGGAGAATCACTTAGGAAGCCTTAAATAACCACTAACTATCTCTACTAAGCTTGGATCTTGAAGAAAACATAAGAAAACACAAAGTTAGTTTCTTGAAAACACTATTCGCCAAGAACTTTGATGAATTGATTAGCTATGCTAAACATGGAATCTTGAGCTTAAACTTATGGCTCATTTAAGTTATGAATTATGGAAGCTAAAGAAACAAACCTCTTGATTTTTGAAGGTGTGTCGCTTGAGTTTTGAAAATTCTCCTTTGCTTTTCATGGAAAAGCCGAGAGCAAGAATGATGGGGGAGAAGAAATGCTTCTTGTTTGGTTGCCTAGGTATTTGTGTGATGATTTGCTTGTTAATTAGGTTGTTACCATGGTAAAAATTGTGTGGCTCACAATTATCCAACAATTCCTTCCCTTTTGGTCATGCTTATGTCATCCTACTATGTCATCCTCCCACACTTGTCCTCTTCTTGTTGGTGTAAGACATCATCATCACTAACCTCTTTGATTAACTCCTAATTACTTGGCTAATGATCGTTGATCTGTTATACGGTTCGCTTAATTTTCATTTTCGTATATCATTTGAGGGATCATACCCGGGATCTTATTACTTGGGTTCCCCTAACCTTTCTCAATTCATTATATTCCTTTTATGATCCTCTCTTATAATCCTTGAATTTAAATCCGTTTTATCCTGTTACCTTATACTCAATTCTTTCGGTATCTGGTGGATTTTCGGGAAAAATCAAAGTGTTCGAATTTGGATTCTAACGATCTTTACATACACTTATATACCATATAGAGTACTAATAAGATCTCAGAATAACAATAAAAGAACCTCTACAGAGTGAGGCATGAAAAGTTTTCTTATTCAGCATAATCAGCAAAATCACTGTTCATAAGGGTTACAAAAAAATTCCAAAATTTTTGGGGTTATTACAGTCTCCCCTCCTTAAAAGAATTCCGTCCCGGAATCAGATAGAAAATGAATATGGATACTTTCTTAGCATTGCACTTTCTAACTCTCAAGTCAATTTTCCCACATTGTGGTTCTGCCACAAACCCTGACTAGCATGATAACCCTTCTTCAAAGCACTTATCCATTTTTGATTTATAACCCTTCCTGGTTGCTCCATATAGTTTACGTCTGGTTGCATGTCTATGCGCTCATATTCCCATATTTGTCTGGCATCCAGATTACACTTCCTTAACATTGATACGTGGAACACGTTATGAACTTGCTACAGGTTCGAGGGTAAGGCTAGCTCATATGTTAACTCCCCAATACGACTTAATATATCCAAGGGTCCAACAATTCGTGGCCTTAGCTTTCCTTTCTTTCCGAACCACATCCATCCTTTCCAAGGGAATACCTATAACAACACTAGGTCCCCTACTTCCTATTCTTTGTCCTTTCGTGTCAAATCAACATACTTCTTATGTCCATCTTAGGCTACTACCAGCCGTCCTCTGATTAGATCTATTATATCCTTGGTCCTTTGGACTACTGCGGGTCCGAGCATCTTGCGCTCTACAACTTCATCCTAACATAAGGGAGATCGACATTGTCTTCCCTCAAGGATCTCATAAGGCGATACCTCGATACTGACATGCGATCGATTATCGTAAGAAAACTCAATCCGCATTAAGTCATCATTCCAAATTTCTTTCAAGTCTATTGCACAGACTCTCATCATAGCTTCTAGCGTTATAGCTTTTGCTTCTCAATACCCACTATTTTCCAGTTTGTGGTCGTTACTATCTTCCGTACATAATACTATACTGGTTACACTTTTGCTCGTTAGCGTTCTATAACCTTTTAATAACCACGTCAACCTTAGTATCACGAACGTGTTTCCATTCCAAATACCACTATAACTTTACTACTCCTTTTTCAGTTGTTTCTATTTTCCAAAGTTTGATCAATTTTATGGAAGTAAAAGAATTTATTGAGAGATCACTATGATCATGAACACTTGTTATATTGCATAGTTAGTACAGAAGGTGGCCAACCTTTAGTACTTGACAAGCAATTTAAACAATAGATGGTATCCTGCTAGGCTTCTATCACACAGATAGATAGTCATTCGGCAATACCTCCCCTTCTGGAAGGGTTGTCCTTCTCAGCTTATATGAAATGAAAAGGAGAGAAAAGAACAAATTGAAGAGAATTGTATATATATAAAATATACTACCATAAAATATCTGGCTTGGAATCTACCACTGAACTATAGAGGTTTGTCATAAGAGAACAAAACATATACGTATATATATCAACATCAAGTATTATAGCATCGTATTTCACGTGTCTGAATATTTACTATTCCGTCCATCATTCTATGGACCCATGCTCTTGCTCGAGCTTATAAACAATCACCATTGAAACTCCCTTGACAACGAAAATCGAATCTGGGATTTCATTCTAGACATCATCGTTACTAGAATTCTGTGCTTGCACCGCAACCTTCCTTGTATAGTAATACGACTCTCTATTGATTAGAAGGAATAAGTATTCAATAGGTAAATAATCGACTTAATTAGTCTATCAATGATAACTTGTACATCGCCACGACCCGATTAGTGGTACTTAATCTTAACATCCATTACAATACAACTCTCACGGTTGTTATCGTCTCATTACTCGCAGAATCGTTGTTGCATTACTATGGTCCACCGCTGACCTACTGTAGTCATTCATTTTCTATGAAATCTTAATAGCTAACCATACGGAGTCAATACATGTCGTATCGAATTCTTCTAGGGAGGCAACATAATCACCATTCCATGATTCATGAAGAACACTACTGAACTTGGCGCACATATGCATGAAGCATATAAAATTACAGAAGAGTTTCAATAAAAGCAAAGATAGCAGGTTAATACCATTATTAACCATATGTCTTTATTAGGAGACATGAAGCTCAAAGGTTCATTTAGTCCTTTCATAACATGGTCCTGGCTTATCTCCAGATATGACCTTATAAGATAGATAGCCCGCTCACGGCGATTACATAAATTAAATCTTTACCAAACTACTATCACGGTTGAGTAGCGCACAATCATCAGAAGGAATGTCAATCTTCCAAACCATAATACAACCTTTACGGCTTTAACCAGCGTCACCGTATTCCTCTGGCACGAGCGCCGATAATTGTCTTCTTACACTCAAAGTGTCGGCCACCTCATTGGCCTTTCCTAATAGTAATATTTCCTTACAATCAATGTCTTTTAAATGATCTTCAACTAAATTTTCTACCTCATTTCCAATCACTGCTTGTGTGAAAATGCTCTTCCTTACGCTTTGGTAAAAAAAAATATATCACCATTTTTCCATAAGTTATTGCCTCGGTCTTTTAGAGGTTAACATTGTCACGACTGACTCTCGATCATACTTCAGACGTCTCTTATCTTGGGTCCTACTTGTTTTAACCAATCTCGACCTTCATTAGGTCGATCTATACTTTCTTATGGTTCAACACGTGCCCACCTGGCATTATTATAATTACGTCACATTTCCTTTATCAAAATTTCTATTCTTGAGAACTTTGAATATAACTTTTTTTCCTTGTAAAACCTCTAAGGTTATCCTCGAATCGTTCCTCCTGTATTCTCTAGATACAGGGCATATTAAAATACCATTTACTAATACTAGAACCATTGTCTATGTACTTCTGAAAAATTTCCTTACTGATCTTTAAAGGTTGTTGTTACCTTAGTCCTTTGTTCCATACTACCCAAACTCATAATGTCCCTATTAAGGGTGAAATGCCATCCTTTATGCATCCCCCATGGTTCATCTCAAGCTATTGAGGTTATGTCCTTAATCCCACCTTTAAAAAGGTACTTGCATCCTTTCATGGATAAATCAAGTCATATATCCCTGATAAGGGTATCTTATTCAATCATTTCCACCTCGATATTCTATACCAAATTTTATAATAGTATCCTTATCCAAAATGAGGTCAATCCATATGGCCTCCAAAAGATAATAACGGTTATCCACTTTTCTTGCCTGATTCGGTAATGATAACAGGGGTGTTCTGGAAGATATTGGTCGTGTTCAACGTGAACTTCTTCTTAATAATTCCTCATTTATTTTTGTTGTTTATCTCAACAGTCATCTCAATGTTGGGATATCTTTCCTACCTGGCGTCTCCCTTTCTGGGTATCCTGCCACCGGTCTTACACTTCACATTCTTGAAGGTCACTTCCTTCATCCAATTTTCCTAATTTCTTACTTTCTTGTCTCCTCAGTCCATCCGTGTTTCCTTATTAATCAATCGATCTATCTCAAATTTTCATCGAATACTGTCAACTTCAAGGGAATTAACTATACGTATTGCTTACGCCTTCAAACCTTGAATTTATCTCATGATCAGTCACCATCGCGCTGATGATGACACACTTCTCTATATTTATTGCAAGGGTTTCTTAGGGTTTCCCATACCCAACTCCCTTATCACTTTTCAACTCTATTTCCTTTATATCCCTTTATACTCGTTCCCTTCTCAATCTTTTATTTTCGTTTCCATTACAACCATTACATGAACTAACACAACATAAGCATTGATTTCAAACATCCTGTCATTCTGGGATTCTAGTCCTCAGAACAAATCTTGACAACTTTTACAATCTTAGATTCATAATTTATCATACTCGTCCGCCTTTGTTTCGGCTCTAAAGCTTTTACACTATCTCCATAACTTTGGGAAGTACTTTCCCGAAAAAATTCACTGAACTTTAATCAGTTTATTCTAACCTCTGGCTCCGTGCCTTTCTTGGTCTTTCACCAGCGGGTGGCCTCTCTCTTAGGAGGGTAAGTGACAAAAACAGTCTTTTGTGATTCGTCCATCATTTAGAATCTTAAATGATTCCTATATTTCCTTTAGCCAGGCTCTCGCCTCTACTGGGTTCGCCTGTTCCTTGGAACTCTGAGAGCTTAGCGACTTAAAGGTCCTGAAAGAATTTCCCACCGCACTGTCTCCTCAGGGTGGTGGTTGGGGATAATAGTCTAAGTTCTCTTTAGACAGGTCCATGAATTGTCGTATAGGAGTACCGTCTCGGGTCTCTTTTCCTTACTCGACTTTGTGTTTCCTTAGTATGAAATGTTTCATCCTTCTCCCATACTTGGGGTTATCTTATACGTTAAAATCCTTTTTTTCCACTTTATTATGTTATGGGCTCCTTCTTTCTTAATGGCAACCTCCCTGACTATCACATTCGGGGTTTGCCCTAAATCTTATTCGTCGAGCTATGGATTTCATCTAATATCCAGTCCATAAGCTCTTAAACGTTTAGAACCCAAATTTTGTAGGAATACCTCGTTATTCCCTTATCATCTTTCTTGGTATTAATCTCTTCTCTAGTCATTGACTCTCTGCCTTCATTCATCACTTTTTCTTGGCACAATATGATCTTTTTCGATAATTCGGGCTGTATTGGAATCTCAAACAGCTTTTCGATACCGGTTCCGGTTACCTTCACTTCTATTTCCATTTTCTCAAAATCTCTTATAAACTCTCCCAAAGACATTATCATCTTGAGTCTCTCCTTTTTACTAAGGGCATTAGCCACCACATTGGCTTTCCCCGAATGATAAAGAATCTCCCAATCATAATTCTTGATTAGCTCTAACTGCCTCCTCTGGTGCATGTTGAGTTCTTTCTGCGTGAAAATGCACTAGAGCACTTATGGCTTGTGTAAATCTCGCACTTATCTCCATACAAGTATTGCCTCAAATCTTTAGGGCAAAACTATTGCCATGAGCCCAAGCTCATGGGTGGGGATATCGAATTTTATATTCCCTTAATTTTCTTGACGCGTACGCGATTACCTTATTGTGCTGTATAAGAAGCACCCTAATTCCTTATGCGAAGCGTCACTACAAATCACAAAATCTCCTTTTCCATCCGGAAACGCCAACATAGGAGCCGTCACCAACCTTTGCTTCATTTCTTGAAAGTTGTTCTCGCATTTCTCTATCCATTCGAACTACTCAGTCTTATGAGTAAGCCACGTTAAAGGGGCTACTATCTTTACGAACTTGAACGAACCTCTGGTAGTGACCGACCAATCCTACCTCTGGTAGTTTCCCAAAGCATGGTTATCAATTCCTCAGTGGTCTTTTATTCATTCTTGTCAGGATCCCCCACGGGATCCTCCTCAGAAACAATCCCTTCTAGGACAACATCCTCAACCGCTACATCCTCAATATGAACATCATCCGGTCCCTCGTTAGGACGCTCTATCAGATCCACAATCTGATCTCCAATACCTAATAAAATATCATCGCGTTGTTGCTCCTCAACCTCAGGGTTCAGAGTCCCGCTACCATATACGATAACAAACTACGCCTCTATCACGATATTTATAAGGGTTCCCCTAAGGGTTTTAACTGTCAGTACTATGTTAGGTAGCCCGACTATGAACTTGGCAAGAGTTCTTATTATCTTAGTGAACTTATTATTTTAACGTCATATCATCTCTGAGGTTTATAACGCTTAGCTATGATATCATTTCTGTAACACCCCCAAATCCGGGGTCGGGGATCCGGGTTGTCACGAGTTCCATTTCCTTTAATAACACCCAATCTTAATAAACAATCAACTACTCTATAATGTGACCCCACAATAAACACACACACCACAAGTTATAGTCTCAGAGATGAATATCCAAAAATAACATGAGTCATTTTATTCCATAATTATATGCCATTAAACTTTAAAAGGGTTTCTGAATAAATTTACATTTCTTTGCCATTATTACAATTCATAAAGATACATAAGTCTGGTACATCAAAAGTTGAAAGCCTAGCCTATTGGTAGTTCCTACCTCAGCTACAACGACATCAACGCCTATAGGAAACTGCGGAACGTTTCCTATCCGCTCGTGAATTGGGAGATTGGTCTTGTTCATCTTGTCTATCTGATGTTGTGTGATGAAAGAAGAAAGCAAGGGTGAGCAACAAGCCCACCAAAATAATATGTATAATGATTTACAATATATGAGCATTCTCATAGTACTCATGAAAGTCTTGGTCAAGAAGAAATGAACAAGTTTGATATCTTAATGCAACCACATCGCAAAATATTCAGTATATATATATATATATACTTTTCACAATCTTTGAAATCCTCTGACATGTATAATATACACAGAGTTCCAGTTTATAACTGTATAAAAATATCGTTGCAAGGTGATCTCATATATCTAACCTTATCTCAACGTTTTTCTGAAAATCTTTGATATGCATAAGATAATCATTTACTAGATATAAGTTCAAAAGATGAAGTTACAAGATACTCCAATATACTTATATCTTTTCCGAATATTACTCGAACTACCACCGTTCAAGTTATAATTAATTTCAAAAGTTCATCACACTGATGAGACTACAAGATAAGACTTGAATAGATTCAATCTTTGAAATATTATTGAATGAAATGAAGTTACGAGATACTTCATTAAGTCCTGATATATATATATATATATATATATATATATATATATATATATCCATACATATATCTCATACATTTCCTGAAAACCTCTGTCATGTAAAGTATGAACAGAGTTGTAATATCCAATGAATTTTGGAAAGAAAAGAATTTTGGCATAAACCTGATATCTTGCTAATCAGGCAAAGATACCAATAAGTAACCTTTTCTACTAGTAGATGGATGAATCCCCCACCGGACATCACCCTGGCCTCATTAGGACCTTGTGCTGGACCGCCACCCGGCCTCTTACGCGTTGATGGACTGCCACCCAGCCACTTACACTTTGATATACCGTACCCCGGCCTGTCGCTTATGTCGACTCAATTAGATGGGCTTACTTCCCGAACGTTGGGTAAGTAATCAATTCATTTGTCAAAACAACAACCTCGTTGTGAATATAAAATACACCACAGAGCCGGATCCCTCAGGTTTTGAGCGAGTATTTAAATCCCCTTCGAAAGGAGGATCTTAAATATAAAAATGAGTTTTGGGATCCGCCCTAACTTTTAAAATCATTTTGAAGACTCGAAAACATTTTTAAGAATGTTTGGAGTAATGCTGATTTAATAAAATAAATCAGTCCCAATATATTAGAAAATATCTGAATATTATTACTTAAATAATATTCCCATAAAGAATAATCTTTATAAAAATAATTGAAGTAGAAGTTTTAAAACTCATACTTGAAATGAATATTAAATAACCAAAGATATACTTATACGAAAGTATGATCTCTATTTGAATAATCGAAAATAAGTTTGATTATCGAAACATTATTCTTTAATAAAATAAAGAATATTATTTAGTAAATAAGCGGAGGCATAAGTCCTCGAATAAATATTCAAAATAATATTCATTAAATAGAATAAACAGAGTCATAAGTCCTCGAATGAATATTCAAGATAATATTCCTTAAATAAAATAAACCGAGTCATAAGTCCTCGAATGAATATTCAAAGTAATATTCATTAAATAAAATAAAGTTATCGAATAGACCTTATTCGATTAATAGTTTTGAAAACTATATCCATATATATATAAATATATATATATATATATTATACTTGGGAACATCGACTCCCGGTGTTAGAAAATATCCACCTTTGGGTCCCCTATACTAAGGGTATACGCAACTACTGCTTATCTCTAGCATAGGTATTATGCAACTATAAGCATTGGAATCAACAGATAGATATCAAGATTACGAAACAGACATGCATATATCCCATATCAGCATGCTCCAATATATCGCAAGATTTGATAATTAACCATCATGGATCTATCACAAGATAATGCATATACATATATACATCACAACAACAGTATAACGGGTAGAAAACTTGCCTGAGTGTTCCCGGATAGACTTAAGCTTAGAGTGGGTCCGATAACCTATGAACAACAACATAAGTCGAAATTAAACCCCGGTCGCTTAAGAAACTAGACTTTAACCAATTGAACCCTAACGTTCGCTTATGGTCACTTCTACGCTTAACGAATCACATAAGTCATTCGAGTACCCTCGGCTCCACCATTTTTAATAAATTAACCATTAAGAATTTTAAGGCGATTCTTTCGCGATACTCTACCAACTGCCTGATACACTTTACATAATTGTTTCATACTCCAATTAGTCATTTAAGGGCCTTAACCAATGTTTCAAAGTAAGGCGAGGGGTAATGGTTCGTTCGCGAAATGCCGTTACTTAAAACGGTCATTTCTTCTAAACCGTACATCGGATTCAAGCGAACCACATATCAAAACGAAGCTCGTAACATGAACTATCTAAACATGGCAATGGTCAGAATCTAACCGTGAGTAGACGGGTCCTTGAGTTAAGAACAAAAATAGTCTAAGGAAAATTGGGCATTATGACGGGTATAACTTAGCAATTCCCAAATTTTTACCCAATCAATTCAATATTAAACTACCACCAATCAACACCATTCCACCATCATTCAACCAAAAATCAACCATACAACCAAACTTCATCCAAATCCTATTAAATCAGTCCATTACTTCATATTTTATCCATCTTATTCAATCACAACAAGAGCTACTAACTATACTTAAGGTTCATCAACCAACAACCAAGATTTATAACCCAAAATCATTATAATTCCAACCAAACTCTAAACATACAAGAATCATGCTCTCATGAACTATAACAAACAAAAACTAAACCTAATACTCAAAGTAAAGTTAGGGTTTGGAGGGGTTATACCTTCCTTGGAGAGTGGAGAATCACTTAGGAAGCCTTAAATAACCACTAACTATCTCTACTAAGCTTGGATCTTGAAGAAAACATAAGAAAGCACAAAGTTAGTTTCTTGAAAACACTATTCACCAAGAACTTTGATGAATTGATTAGCTATGCTAAACATGGAATCTTGAGCTTAAACTTATGGCACATCTAAGTTATGAATTATGGAAGCTAAAGAAACAAACCTCTTGATTTTTGAAGGTGTGTAGCTTGAGTTTTGAAAATTCTCCTTTGCTTTTCATGGAAAAGCTGAGAGCAAGAATGAGGGGGGAGAAGAAATGCTTCTTGTTTGGTTGCCTAGGTATTTGTGTGATGATTTGCTTGTTAATTAGGTTGTTACCATGGTAAAAATTGTGTGGCTCACAATCATCCAACAATTCCTTCCCTTTTGGTCATGCTTATGTCATCCTCCTATGTCATCCTCCCACACTTGTCCTCTTCTTATTGGTGTGATGACATCATCATCACAAACCTCTTTGATTAACTCCTAATTACTTGGCTAATGATCGCTGATTTGTTATACGGTTCGCTTAATTTTTGTTTTCGTTTATCATTTGAGGGGTCATACGCGGGATCTTATTACTTGGGTTCCCTTAACCTTTCTCAATTAATTATATTCCTTTTAGGATCCTCTCTTATAATCCTTGAATTTAAATCCTTTTTATCATGTTACCTTATACTCAATTCTTTCGGTATCTGGTGGATTTTCGGGAAAAATCAAAGTGTTCGAATTTGGATTCTGACGATCTTTACATACACTTATATACCATATAGAGTACTAATAAGATCTCAGAATAACAATAAAAGAACCTCTACAAAGTGAGGCATGAAAAGTTTTCTTATTCAGCATAATCAGCAAAATCACTTTTCATAAGGGTTACAAAAAAGTCCAAAATTTTTGGGGTTATTACAAACTTCGTCTCACCTTTATTTATATCTCAAGCGCTCACCATTTACTGTAGCTCTCGAATCCATCCTCATAGGTACAATCGCTTCATAGGACAAGTTCTAAACTGGGGGTATAGAACAGGATGTAGGGTAAACTAAAGAGATACACTCACAGCCGAATGTCCAGTGAAACAAGAATAAACAGATGGAGGTTCTTAAATAGGTAGTCTCATATCAAGAGGTGGTAGAATAGCGTAGAATAGCTTGAAAGGGTGCAACTGTCATAACAGAAGGTAATACCATTAATACTGATGCAAGAACAAGGTGTGAATCAAATATAGGAAAAGATGACGATCCTCGAACGGAAAGCTCCAAACAATCAGATGATGCATGGAAATCTGGATATGCCATTGCCGTTGTCTGGAAATCACGTCGCAAGCTAAGAATCCCGAATCGCAACACAAACCGTGCTGGAGACCTACTATATAGTCGCACTCATCCTCACGACATCTTATCTTTCTATTTCCTATTCCTAATCCTAACCCTCTACCCAATCCCGACAATCTAGGCTTATTTCAGTGACTTATAACCTGTAGCTCTGGTACCAACATGTGGCGCCCTCCAAACCCGGGTCAGAAGTTTGGGGTCCATAACACATACACAATATACAAACCTGTATAAGAGATATTATTTATGATGACCCTGCTTCACAAAACTACGGATCGTAACAGGTTAAAGTATGAAAACAAGCCACAACCTTAACTTTTATTACAATGTACCAAATTCCCCTTTAATTTAACTTACAACTGATAATAAAAGTATTCTTACAATTTGACTATCTCTCTACCGCATGAAGCTTCTGCTAGCTCAATCCAACTCAACTGGAACCTTAGCCCGCACTTTGGACTGAGGAACTTCACTATCATCCATATCCTTTTCAACTGTAGCATATATAAAAAGATTCGCAAGAGTGAGCTAACTAGCTCAGCAAGTCATGATAACGATAACTGAGGTTAAACAATGATCAAATGAGATGATTCAAAGGAATCAAGTTTCTTTTTAACTAATCATTAGAATTGGATATTCATTTTAAGTTTTAAAAACCAAGGTTAGGCTGCTGATCAGTCACGCACTAACCCCGAGCAAGCACACAGCACTGCTCTAATTACTAGATCCAAGGCACACATTGGCCTAACTTGACCATTAGTATGGTCTGACCACAAATCTGGTCCACATATATAAAAACTATCCAATCCTAAAGCAGTTCAATATGATAAACAATATAATTCGATAAAATAAGATCACAATCAATGATGGTTAAACACTTGAATAAAAACGTAAGGAAACTCATGGATATCTCAAGGGTATATCAGGGTATGTATAATAAACGGTTTTCAGTTTGTACAAGGGTCAGGTATTAGACCAGTAATGATTTTTTAGGATATGGTTCTTTGATGTCATAAAGAATGATTGGAGTATAAAAGTTTCTGTGTTTTCAAATCATTCTCTTTCAGTGTTTGGTGTTTGGTAATTATACCTTTGAAGAGCAGTATTATATTTGTATGGTTTGGTGTCTGAGGATCAACAAAGGACGGTTTGCAAAGAATAAGGCTTACGGCCCAAGATCAAGAAAGAATCAGGGTTTGAGGGTAAATAGTTTGAAGCATATGCATTATAAAATAGGAGTTATGTTTAATAATAGCAACATGTTATGAAACAGTTCGAAAACATTGGTAATATATCTTGAAGAAAAGTTCAGAAATACTTGCCTTATAGGGCTTTACAACCATTACTGATCAACTCTGAGCCGACTCTGCTGCTCAGGATCTAATGTCCAACCACTAGATCCCATTGGATTCGACTTCGACACTCAGGTCTTTCAGTTGAAACTCTACTGAGCTCGTCGACTAACCACTAGGTTATCTTTAGTCCTTCGTTCACTTTCAGGTTCCCGACTATAACCTACAGGGTCGAAATTCCCTATGTTAGACGTCTAGGTATGCTTGACATATTCTCGATACTAATTCTTACCCAACAATATTTAAATCCGACTCGTAACACATACAGTATTGCAATACAGGCATCAGTTTGGGTTCACGTTCTCGAAAATCGATTCGGTGTTCGTTTTCAGAAAGTACTTATACTTGTTATTGTATGAAATTAGGGTTATTGGTTTTGGCAAAACGTTCCACTACAATGTACAATTCAGGTTTTGCATAAAACTTACGTTTATGTATATACTTATACTCGCTCGACATCCCGATAATCCCCGGGTACGTTCCCGTATTTTCGTAATTCGATTTCCCAAAAATCGGGCAGCGTCTCCTTTGTTTATCGGACTACCCGTCGAATACAATCGACGTCAAACCAACGACAATCAAGTTCACAACAACCACAACCCAAAAAATCGAACCACCAATTCAAGCCAACAATCAATCCAATCAGAATTCATTCACTAACTTACGTACTTGACTTTAATATAAAAATCAAATTCTCGTTTCAAAAAAATAATTTTACGAATTGATTTATTTATTTTATAAAAATTAGGACTCAGAATAAATTCATCACCGTCCACCGTCGACTCGCCAAAGCTCATCATAGACGGCGGTAAAATTCGCGGGTTCCCGATTAAATTCGGGTTTCCAACACGAATTCCTCCGATTAGCAAGAAAATTTTCCCCGTACAAAAAATTTATATCACAGATATTAATCAAATATTTTCCTGCGGAAATATTAAAATTCGAATTAAAATTGTTTTGAACCATAGCAACGCAGTAAGCAAATCAGTCACAGGAACTCACACGCGCATCAACGCACCACTAACCACACACGCACACAAACACAACGTAACACACACATGAATTCACACATTGATGGTGTACATATGGAATATAAATGGGAAAGAAAAGTGGACAGGCATGGTTAAGATTTCATCTTATTCAGTGCCAAACCAAAGTCCAATCCCAAAGGGCTTTTGAAGCCTGAGAGTGGTGTTGCTAACTGAGATGATTGTCACTTATGTGGAAATAACTAGATGATTGGAAGTTAAATTATCAAGCTTATTTAAAAGATCTAAAGAAGAAGACCAGCAATGGTCAAGCTTCAGGTATCGGGTTGAATTGGAGCAAAAGTTGATGCTCTAGTTGAAGGAACTCGATACCTAATTTTGCCCATAAGGCGAGATTGAGAACTTGATAAATTGTTATTACGTGCCTGCCTTTAGCGGATACATTAAATCAATTTCTTGTCAGGACAAGAAAGGTTTTCATTTTAATTAAATAAACAATAGTTGTTTATTCTATTTTAATGATAAGGCTTATAATGTTGCACAATTAGTTAACAATTTATATGTTCTAAGATGACTCAAATTAAACATTACCTCTAGCATTGTCGTTAAGCCATATTAATGAGAAACATATTTCTGAGTTACACATAGATGCATACTTGGATAAGTTTAATTTTGAATCATACGGAAGATGCGAACTTTGTCTCATTGGCAAAATGACTAAAGCTTCTTTTACCTGATCAGGTGAAAGGGCCACCGAACGATTAGGACTTATACATAATGATGTATGTGGTCGAATGCGTATGATGGAAATGGGCGGCTTATACTACTTCATAACATTTACTAATGATTTATGTAGATATGGATATGTGGTTCTTATGAAGAACAAATCCGATTCTTTTAAAATGTTCAAAATATATAAGGCCGAAGTAGAAAAGCAAATAAGGGAAAAGTATAAAAGTTTTACTATCAGATCGTGGAGGAGAATACTTAAACCTCAAATTTAAGAGTTTCTTGAAAGAGTGTGATAATGTATCACAGCTTACTCCTTCTGAAATACCTCAATGGAATAGAGATTCTGAGAGGAGAAATCGTACCTTTTTGGACATAGTACGATCGATGATGAGTCAAGCGGATCTTCCATTCAGTTTCTGGGGTTATGCTCTAGAAACTGCTGCATATACACTTAACAATGTTCCAACTAAAGCGGTTCAAAATACTCCATATGAGATATAGACTGATAAATGTCATAGCATGTCATTTATTAAAATTTGGGGATGTGAAGCGTTTGTAAAATGTTTAGCCACTGACAAGCTTGGACCAAAATTAGATAGATGCTATTTTATGGGATAACCAAGTGAGACTAGGGTATAGTTTTTATAATCCTTCCGAGAATAAAGT
The DNA here is from genome assembly GCF_009905375.1 of Apium graveolens. Lineage (NCBI taxonomy): Eukaryota > Viridiplantae > Streptophyta > Magnoliopsida > Apiales > Apiaceae > Apium > Apium graveolens. The sequence continues at coordinate 118,795,687 of NC_133655.1, forward strand.
GTTTGTTGCTCGGGCTGCTGTATTTCTCGAGGGAGGACTACTTTCTAAGAAAATCAATGGGAGGATAATATATCTCGATGAAGATCGAGAACCACATGATAACATTGAACCAGAGTTGGAATAAGATCAAGATGTACATAAAAATGTTGAAAGTAATCATATTCAGGAAACACAGGTTATTCTTAGATCTAGTAGGATTCACCATGAGTTCGGGAGAAACTATGGATTTCTTTTGACTCAAGATGGTGATGTGATGTTTACAGATAATGATAAGCCTCTCACCTACGAAGATGCTATGAACAGTCCAGACTCTGAGATATGGATGGAAGCCATGAAATTTGAGATGGAATCCATGTATCAAAATAAAGTATCGACTTTAGTTGATCCACTCGAAGGGGTAAAACCTATAAGGTGCAAGTGGGTTTTCAAGAAGAAAACAGACATGGATGGTAAAATAAAGACCTATAAGGTGCGACTAGTGGCAAAAGGTTTCAAACAAATTCATGGTATAGACTATGATGAGACTTTTTCACCAGTTTCTATGGTCAAGTACATCAGGATTTTTTTAGCAATAATTTCTTACTTTGACTATGAGATTTGGCAAATGAATGTCAAAAATGCTTTCTTGTATGAGAGCCTTGAAGAGGATGTATATATGATACAACCTGACGGTTTTGTCGATCCAAAGTTTGCTAAGATGGTTTATAAGTTACTTCTATCTATTTATAGATTGAAGCAATCCTCAAGGAGAATGAATATTCATTTTGATGAAATGGTCAAAGAGTTTGGCTTTATTCAAAATGAAGATGAACCATGTGTTTGTAAGAAGTTAGTGGGAGCCATGTGACATTCCTAGTATTATATGTAGATGACATATAACAGATAAAGAATGATATACCTTCTCTACAGGCTGTTAAGACTTTATTGAAAAATACTTTCTTGATGAAAGACTTAGGCAAAGCTACCTATATATTAGGGATCAAGATCTGTAGAGATAGATTGAAGAGATTAATCGACCTAGTCGGAGTACATACATTGATAAAATAATGCATCATTTTAGGATGCAGTGTGACGGCCTCAACCCGGGGTCAGGAGTTGACGTCACTAAACATGACAAAGAGAAATATAAACAACAAGATTATTATTATCGTACACTATCATGACCCCGAACCAAGATCTGATCCAGGTTCAAGTATGATCCAAGCCACGCATTATTACAAACCATTTATTCAAAAGTCTGACACACTAATTTATTCAGCAATTCATCAGACCGCACATGGTCTGATACTAACTACCTTTGAGGATCCGGGTCCTGAAGGGGCTGAGACATGGTTATGCCAAGGTCTGACTGGTCTTCTAGGCATTTGCGATATATATATAAATATAACAGGTTGCAAGGGTGAGCATAATTGCTCAGCAGTACCAATATATGAATAACAGGATAAAAACAGTAATGTAAACAGTTATAGGAACAGAACTATAAATTAATATAAAATCCGTAATCTGTAATTCATTCTGAGCATGAGTAAATAAGAAAAGCTGAGATAACTGGATATAACTGACTAGCATGCTTTTAACAAAACAAGTGTAGTTGTGTGGTATGTAAGTACCAGAGTCTAATTTTAGCATGTTATTCACATTTATAAATCCACTGTAACAATTACTTAATCCGCTACGGGAATCACAAAGCCAAATCAGATATGTAACGGATATGTGAAGACAACTGATCAGGCTATCAACACCAGACGGCTCCAACTGCCATCCCATATATATGTTCCAGAACTCAGAGACTAGCTAGGTCTCTGACCTGCTGGACTAATCGGTTATGAATTATGTGCAACCGAATTAGCCTCTTACGCCACCTCAATAAGCCTACTCTGGACCCTATGTATCCCATATCTGATCGTTTTATCCAGTTTCAAAAACACTTGTACCTATCTCATTTCAAAACCATTCATTTTAACAGCTCACATTAAACTGATTCACAAATCATTTTCATTCGAGATAGGTACCTTTCGAAGTTACTTTTCCCCAAAAACAGTTGTAAAAAAGTGATTTATAACTACAGGGGATACGTAACTTAAAATGTTTCTGTTTCCTTATAAGAATAAAATAACAGTCTATTCATACGTACTGAACCATAAAAGAATGGTCACGGTACTTGCCTTGCAATGCTTTGGAAAACCCTAAGCAGCTTTTACGCTGACTTCGGTCCTGGCGATACTCGACTGGGATCTACAGTAATAGAATAACCTAATTAGTTATACCGACATGCTTGATATCCTCGAATCCTAATAACCCAATTCGATCGTATAATAACTATACACATAATCACGTTATCAGTATTCAAATAGGGGTAAAATGTTTTGTATTATATAATGCGTTTCTCGTATTTAAAATAATTTTTTAGAAAATTTTGACGTCAATATTCACAACAGTCCATAATCCGCAATACAAATCCCAACACAACTTTCAAAACAACAAGTCACTTTCGTTTCGAAATATAGTTTTACAACTTATTTTATAAAATTAGGACTCAGATAACAATCATCACGGTCCATCGTCCGCTCATAAAATTCATCACGGACGGAGGCAAAATTTTCGGGGCACCCAATTATTCGAGTTCCAACACGAAAATTCCACCGACTAAGCGAAACTCCCGCACAAAATAATTAATATCACGGTTACTTAATCAAATAATTTTCCTTCATAATAAAGGAATTAAAATTAATAAAATAGCAAATCAATTCGGCAACACAGATTGCACAACACGCCCACAATCGCGCGTGTAAGCCACGCGCCGCCAGAACTGGCAAGAACAAACAGGGCAAAACCACAAGGAACTAAATAATCACTATACACAACTCAACATATGCATACAACCACATATGTATATATATAAGCATGCATAGAGACTGAACCAAGGAAATCGAAGCTAACAACCGGAATTAATAACCGGGACTCACCAGAAAAACCGAAGAGAACAGGCAAACAAGGAACCAGGAGGGAAAAGAGAGGAAGAGGTGAAGAAAAAAGAGAAAAATTGAGAGAGAATAAGAGATTTCGAGAGAGAGATAAAGAGATAAGTCGAAGCCGAGAGAGAGACAAAGGAAAATGATGTTTTATTTCCCCAAATTATAAGCTGCAGACACATATCCTTAATTGTGATACGTGTCGCCCTCTTATTCCTGCAATTCTGTATTCTATAGTTTAGTTATACCCTGAACTTATTATTTACGAAATAAGCTACGGGTAAAATAAAATCAAATACATACTAATAGTTTTAAAAATTTATAAATATTCCGAAGTTAACAAAAACATAAATTTCATAATTTTTAAACAAACTTTGGGCGCGAAAAATACCCGCATTTTGCAATTAAACGAAACAACGAGCGGGTGAAATCAATCGCAAAAATTTCAAGAATAATTTTAAAATTCTCAGAATATTAGGAACCTAATAAAATATGAGTTTCGTTATTTTTGAAGAATTCTGGAAATTAATATGGATTTTATAAATTAAATCCATCAGAAAATCATTTAAAGATAAATAATTAATGAAATATTGATTTCTTAATTTTATAAAATCCTAAAAATAATTATTGAAATTATAAATTCATAAAACCAATTTTTAGAAACTATCCAAATATTTATGAAAATAAAACTATAATAAAATCACTTTTAAAAGTGAAACAAAACCATACAACTCAATAAATAATTACACAATTATAACCTATTCACCAATAAATCACAGATAAATAATAAAACAACACACCTATGCCAAAACCAATACACATATTTTATTTAATATTCAATAATTACACTTTTAAAATAATACAAAATATACGAGTCGTTATATCCTTTCCCCCTTAAAAAGATTATGTCCCCAGAATCTAACTTAACTAAACAAATGAGAATATTTATCAAGCATGTCTGACTCTAATTCCCAAGTAGACTCTTCTACCCGAGGATTTCTCCAAAGGAATTTCACTATGGGGATCGACTTATTTCTAAGGACTCGCTCTTTACGATCTAAGATTTAGATTGGCTGTTCCACAAAGGACAAATCTGGCTGCAGCTCAATCGGTTCATATTCTATAACTTGATTCGAATCAGGAACATAGGGCTTCATAATGGATACGTGGAACACATTATGGATGTGCTGCAACTGCGGCGGCAACGCTATTTCATAGGCAACTTTCCCTATTCTTTTCAAAACCTCAAATGGTCCTATAAATCTAGGGCTAAGCTTACCTTTCTGACCAAATCACACTAATCCTTTCCAAGGTGATACCTTTAGTAATACCAGTGATCCTACTTCAAAGTTCATATCCTTTCGACGTAAGTCCACATTCTTTCTCTGCCTATCCTGGGCTGCTTCTAACCTTTTCCGAATCAATACCCCTACATCTTTGGTCTGCTGATGTAATAACCCCAATTTTTGGAAATTTTTGAAACCCTTATGAATAGTGTTTTTGCTGAATGAGAAAACTGTTCATGCCACGCTATGTAGGGGTTCTGTTATTGATCTTATGGGATATTATTAGTACTCTATGAAGTATATAAGTGTATGTAAAGATCGTCAGAATCCAATTCCGAACACTTTGGTTTTTCCCGGAAATCCACAAGATACGGAGAGAATTGAGTATAAGGTAACAGGATAAAAAGGATTTAAATTAAAGGATTATAATAGAGGATCATAAAAAGGAATATAATGTATTGAGAAAGGTTAAGGGAACCTAAGTAATAAGATCCCGGGTATGATCCTCAAACGATAAACAAGAACGAAAGATAAGCGAACCGTACAACAGATCAGCGGTCATTAGGCAAACGATTAGGAAGCTAATCAAAAGGGTTTAATGGGAGTGATGTCATCCAACCAATAGAAAGGAGACAAGGAAGGGAGGATGACATCATAAGGGTGACATAAGCATGACATGGAAGAAGGGAGGTGTGGTTGATTAAGGACCACACAAATTCAAGGGCAAGGTGGTAATTTGCTAAATCAAAAACAAAACCAAGCCAACCAACTAGCAAATCATTTCATCAAAAATCAAAAAAAAATCAGCCAAGGCATTGTTCTTCATATTAGCTCTCGGCTTTTTGCCTTTTTCAAAGAAAAAAATTTCCAAAATCAAGATCCAAGCATCCTTAATTGGTAAGAAAATTCCCTAACCATCTTTATGCTTAGTTATGGCTATATCATGAGTTTAAGCCATTAATTCTTTCTCTAGCTTCTCCATTTAATCAATGAAGAAGACAATGAATAGTGTTTTCAAGTTTTTAACTTGAACTTTTTCTTGTTTTCTTAAAGATCCAAGCTTTCCTAAGGCTTCTCCAAGCTTCTTAAGGCTTCCTAGCTCAACCCACCACTTCAAGGAAGGTATACCATTTTCAAACCCTAGGTTCATATATATTATAAGGTGATTTTGATGAGTAGGATGTTATTGTAGTTGTTGTTATGATTAGAGTTTGAGATTTGGAATGGTAGTGAAATGAAATGGTAATTTTGTGGTTTTGATTTAAAGAAACTTAAGAATGATTAAAGTAAAGTTTAAGCATAAGTATGAATGGTTAAATTGAATTGGTTGGGGTTGTTATGATGTGATAAGGATGGGTGTTTGTTGTGTGTTGGATTTGAGGATGGTTTGTGTTGATTGTGGATAGTTTAAAAAATGGGAAATCGCGTAAACATAGCCGTCGTAACGTCCGATTTTCTTTGGACTGTTTTTGTGCATAGCATTAGGACCCGAGAACCCCCTGCTAAATTGTGACCACTGCCATGTTTAGATAGCTCATGTTACGAGCTTCGTTTTGATATGTAGTTCGTTCGATTCCGATTTACGGTTTAGGAGAAACGACCGTTTCAAGTAACGGCGTTTCACGGACGGAACTTTTTCCCTCGCCTTACTTTGAAACATAGGTTAAAGACCAAAAAGGGTTAATTAATGTGTGAAACATTTATGGTAAGTGCGTTAGGCAGTTGGTAAGACACTCGCGAAGGAATCGCTTTAAAACTCGTAAAGGTTAAATTATTAAAAATGGTGGAGCCGAGGGTACCCGAGTGACTTAAGCGAATCAGTGAGCGCAAAACGAGCGTTAGAGTCTAAGTTAGTTAAAGTATAGATTAACAAGTGACTTTGGTTTAATTCCAACTTACTTGTTGCTTATAGGTTACCAGACTCGTCCCGAGCCATTCGTAACCCCCAGTCGCTCAGGCAAGTTTTCTACCCGTTATACTGTTGTTGTGATGAATATATGTATATGCATTATCTTGCGATAGATGCATGTTGGTTAATTAGCAAATGTTGCGATATATTGAAGCATGCTGATATGGTATATATATGCATGCCTGTTTCGTATTCTTGATTTATATATCTGTTGGTTCAAATGCTTATTCGTTGCATAATACCTATGCTAGAGATAAGCGGTATTTGCGTATACCCTTAGTATAGGGACCCAAAGGTGGAAATATTTTCTAAAACCGGGAGTCGAGGATCCCGAGTAGATTTTGTATATATGGATATATATATATATACTTATATATATATATATATATGGGCATAGTTTTCAAAACTATTAATCGAATAAGGTTTATTCGATTACTTTAACTTTATTTTATTATTGAATATTATTTCGAATATTATTCGAAGGCGTATGACTCCTTTATATTAAATGAATATTATTTTGAATATTCATTTGAGGATGTATGACTCCTTTATTTTATTTAATGAATATTATTTATAATATTCATTCGAGGTATTATGACTCAGCTTATTTTATTTATTGAATATTATTTGAATATTCATTTGAGGATCTATGACTCCGATTATTTGCTGAAATATATTCTTTATTTTATTAAAGAATAAGGTGTAAATAATCAAACTTATTTTCGATTATTCAAATAAAGATAATACTTTCATATAAGTATATCTTTGGTTATTTAATACTCGTTTCAAGTATAAATTTTAATACTTCTACTTCAATTATTTTTTTTTATAAAGATTATTCTTTATGGGAATATTATTTAATTAATAATATTCAGATATTTTCTAATATTCTGGGGACTGATTTACTTCATTAAATCAGCTTTACTCCAAACACTCTTTAAAGTGTTTTCGAGTCTTCAAAGTGATTTTTAAAAGTCAGAGCGGATCCCAAAACTCATTTTTATATTTAAGATCTTCCTTTTTAAGGGGATTTAAATACTCGCTCAAAACCTGGGGAATCCGGCTTTGTGGTGTATTTTATATTCGCAACAAGGTTGCAGATTTGGTAAATGAATTGATTACTTGCCCAACGTTCGGGAAGTAAGCCCCTCTCATTGAGTCGGCATAAGCGACAGGCCGGGGTACGGTCTATTATTGTGTAAGTGGCTCAGTGGGAGTCCATCAAATGCATAAGTGGCTGAGTGGCAGTCCAGCATAGGTCTTAATTATGACCAGGGTGATGACCAGTGGGGAATTCGTCCATCTACTAGTAGAAAAGGTTACTTATTGGTATCTTTGCCTGATCAGCGAGATATCGGGTTTATGCCAAAATTCTTTTCCTTTCCAAAATTCATTGGATGTTCCAAACTCTGTTCATACTTTACATAACAGAGGTTCCAGGAAATGTTTAAGAGATATATATATGTGGATATATATATATATCGGGACTAAATAAAGTATCTCGTAACTTTATTTCATTCAATAATATTTCAAAGATTGAATCTATTCAAATCTTGTCTTGTAGTCTCATCTATGTGATGAACTTTTGAAACTGATTATAACTTGAACGGTGGTAGTTCAAGTAATATTGGGAAAGATATAAGTATATTGGGGTATTTGGTAACCTCATCTTTTAAACTTATATCTAATTAATAATTGTCTTATGAATGACAAAGATTTTCAGAAAAACGTTGAGACAAGGTTAGATATATGAGATCACCTTGCAACGATATTTTTTTTATACAGTTATACACTGGGACTTTGTGTATATTATGCATGGAAGAGGACTTCCAATATTTTGAAAAGTATATATGTATATATACTGAATATTTTGCGACTTCATCGCATTAAGATATCAAACTTGGTTCATTTCTTTTGACCAAGACTTTCATGAGTATTATGAGTAGGCTCATATATTGTAAATCATTATACATATTATTTTGGTGGGCTTGCTGCTCACCCTTGCTTTATTTCTTCATCACACAACAACAGTTAGGAGAGATGGCCAGACTCCAGCAGACCCAGCGCAAGCGCGTGGGAAGCGTCCCGCGTCTTCCCGCTGATATTGTAGCTGCTATAGCTGCAGAGGTAGATCCATTGTAGTTTAGACCATCTACTTTTGAGAATCCAATTATGTATAATTATAACTTGTGGCAGATAATGGCAATTAACTGTAAATTATCAAGTAATCATTTTGGGTTGTAATAATTTTAAATTGTGGATTCAAAGACTTGTACTTATTTCAATTTCATCTCTGAGACTATAACGAGTTGTGGTGTGTGTTAGTGTGGGGTCACAGCATGAGGGTATTTATTATTAATTAAGTAAAGTGATATTGTGGAAAGAAAGATCGTGACAACCCGGATTCCCGACCCCGGATCTGGGGGTGTTACAGAAATGGTATCAGAGCCAAGCGTTATAAACCTCAGAGATGATGGGACGTTAAGATAATAAGTTCACAAAGATAATAAGAACTCTTGCCAAGTTCATAGTCGGGCTACCTAACGTAGTACTGACAGTTAAAACCCTTATGGGAACCCTTATAAATATCGTGATAGGAGCGTAGTTCGTTATCGTATATGGTAGCGGGACTCCGAACCCTGAGGTTGAGGAGCAACATCGCGATGATATTTTATTACTAATTGGAGATCGGATTGTGGATCCGATAGAGTGTCCTAATGCAGGACCGGATGATGTTGATATTGAAGATTTAGCGGTTGAGGATGTTGTCCTAGAAGGGATAGTTGTTGAGGAGGATCCCATGGAGAATCCTGACAGGATTGGATAAAGGACCACTGATGAATTGATGACCATGGTTTGGTCGACTACCAGAGGTAGGATTGACCGGTCACTACCGGAGGTTCGTTCAAGTTTGTAAAGATAGTAGCCCCTTTAACGCGGCTTACTCGTAAGACTGAGAAGTTCGAATGGACAGAGAAATGTGAGAACAGCTTTCAAGAACTGAAGCAGAGGTTGGTGATGGCCCCTATGCTGGCATTGCCGGATGGAAAAGGAGATTTTGTGAAGTGTAGTGACGCTTCGCACAAGGGCTTAGGGTGCGTGCTTATGCAGCACGGTAAGGTAATCGCGTACATGTCAAGACAATTAAGGTAGTATGAAATTCGATATCCCCGCTCATGAGCTTAGGCTCGTGGCAATAGTTTACCCTAAAGATTGGAGGCACTACTTGTATGGAGAGAAGTGCGAGAATTACCTAAGCCATAAGTGCTCTAGTACATTTTCACGTAGAAAGAGCTCAACATATGCCAGAGGAGGCAGTTAGAGCTAATCAAGAATAATGATTGGGAGATTCTTTATCATTCGGGGAAAGCCAATGTGGTGGCTGATGCCCTTAGTAAAAAGGAGAGACTCAAGAGGTTAATGTCTTTGGGAAAGTTGATAAGAGATTTTGAAAAAAAAAAATGGAAATAGATATGAAGGTAACCGGAACCGGTACCGAAAAGCTGTTTGAGATTGCAATACAGTCCGAATTATCGGAAAAGAGCATATTGTGCCAGAGAAAGGTGATGAATGAAGGCAGAGAGCCAACAAATAAATATGAGATTAATACCGAGAAAGAGGATAAGGGAATAATGAGGTATTCCTATAGAATTTGGGTTTCGAAAGTTCAAGAGCGTAAGGATGAGAACTTAGATGAGAGCCATAGTTTGAGGAATAAGATTTAGAGCAAACCCTGAACGTGATAGTCAGGGAGGTCGCCATCAAGATAGAAGGAACCCATGACATAATGGAGAGGAAAATGAGGATTTTAAATTAAAAGATGACCCCAATTATGGGGAGTAGGATGAAACATTTCATACTAAGGAAACAGAAAGTCGAGTAAGGAAAGGAGAACCGAGACGGTACTCCTATACGGCAATTCATGGACCTATCTAGACAGAACTTAGACTATTATCCCCAACCACCACCCTGAGGGGACAATGCGGCAGGAAATTCTTTCATGACCTTTAAATCGTTAAGCTCTCAGAGTTCCAAGGAACAGGTTGACCTAGTCGAGGCAAGAGCCTGGCTAAAGGAAATATAGGAATCATTTGAGATTCTAAATGATTGACGAATCACAAAAGACTGTTTTTATCACTCACCCTCCCAAGAGAGAGACCACCCGCTGGTGAAAGGCCAAGGAAGGCACGGAGCAAGAGATTATAATAAACTGATTAAAGTTCAGCCAATTGTTTTCGGGATCGTAATTCCCAAGGTTATGGAATAGTGTAAAAGCTTTAGAGCCAGAACAAAGGCAGACGAGTATGATGAATTATGAATCTAAGCTGTAAAAGTTGTTAAGATTCGTTCTGAAGACGCGAATCCAGAATGACGGGATATTTGAAATCAATGCTTATGTTGTGTTGGTTCGTGAAATAATGATAAGAGAAAGGAAAATAAAAAGGAATTGAAGTGGAAAGGAATAAAAAGGCAACAGAGTTTGAGGAATGATAAGGGAGTTGGGTATGAGAAAACCCTAAAGACTCCTATTAATAGAAATAGAAAAGTATATGATCGTCAGGATGAGGGTGATTCACCATGAGTTAAAGTTGACGGTTGAAGGCATAAGAGATGCATATAGTTTATCCCCTGTAAGTTGGGAGGATTCGAGGAAACCTTGAGATAATTCGAAGGATAAATAATGAGACGCGGATAGACTAAGGGGATAAGAAAGTAAGAAATTAAGAAAATTGGATGAAGGAAGTGACCTTCAAGAAGGTGAAGTGTAAGACCGGTGGCATGATACCCAGAAAGGGAGACGCCAGATATGAAAGATATCCCAACATTGAGGTGACTGTTGAGATAAACAACAAAAGTAAATAAGGAATTATTAAGAAGAAGTTCACGTTGAACACGACCAATATCTTCCAGAACATCCATGTTATCGTTACCAGATTAGGCAAGAAAAGCGGATAACCGTTGTTATCTTTTGGAGGCCATTTTGATTAACCTCATTTTGTATACAGATGTTATTGTGAAATTAGGCATTTACTATCGAGGTGGGAATGATTGAATAAGATACCCATATCAGGGATATATGACTTATTTATCCATGGAAGGATGCTTGTACCTTTTTAAAGGTGGAATTAAGGATAGAACATCGGTAACTTAAAACGAATCCCAGGGGAATGCATAAAGGTTGGCATTTCACCCTTGATAGGGATAGTATGAGTTTTGACAGTATGATTGGGAAAGGGTTAAGGTAACAACAACCTTTAAGAATCAGTGGAGAAATTTTGCAGAAGTATATAGACAATGGTTCTACTATTAGTAAATGGTATTGTGATATGCCCTGTATCTAGGGAATACAGGAGGAACGATTGAAGGATAACCTTAGAGGTTTTATAAGGAAAAAGGTAATATTCAAAATTCTCAAGAATAGAAATGTGGATAAAGGAAATATGACGTAATTATAATGATGCCAAATGGGGCACGTGTTAAACCACGAGAAAGTATGGATCGAACCAGTAATGGTCGAAATTGTTCAGGGCAATTAGGACTTAAGATAAAAGATGTTCTAATTATGATTGAGAGTCAGTCATGACAGTGATTAACCTCTAAAGACTGAGGGGATAACTTATGGAAAAATGGAAATTTTTTTTTTCTCATCAGATATTAAAGAAAAGTATTTTCACATAAGCTGTGATTGAAATAAGGTAGAAAATTTATTTGGAGGTGGTTAAAATGACATTGACTGTAAGGAACTATTACTATCAGGAAAGGCCAAAGAGGTGGCCGACACTTTAACGGTAAAAGGAAAAATTATAGGCGCGTGTGCCAAAAGAATACAGTGATGATGGTTAAAAATGTGAAGGTTGAATTATGGTTTGAAAGATTGACATTCCTTCTGATGACTGTGCAATACCCAACCGTAATAGTAGTTGGTAAAGGTTTAAATTGTGTAATCGCCATGAACGGGCTATCTATCTTAGAAGGTCCTATCTTGAGATAAGCCAGGACCATGTTTCAAAAAGGACCAAACAAACCTTTGAGTTAAGTCTTCTATTGAAGGCATATGATTAAGAATGGTATTAACCTGCTATCGGTGCTTTGATTGAAACTCTTCTGCAATTTTATATGCTTCATGTCATGTATGTATGTCAGGATCAGGAGTGTTCTTTATGAATCAGGAATGGTGATTATGTTACCTCCTTAGAAGGATTTGATACGACATGGATAGACTCCGTATGGTTAGCTATTAAGACTTCATGGAAAATGAATGACTACAGTGGGTCAGTGGTGGACCATAGTAAGGCAGCAATGATTCTGCGAGTAATGAGCTGATTACAACCGTGAGAGTTGTATTGGAATGGGTGTTGAGATTGAGTACCACTAATCGGGTCGTGGTAGTGTATAAGTTATCATTGATAGACTAATTAAGTAGAGTATCTACCTAGTGAATATTTATTCTTTCTTATCAATAGAGAGCCGTATTATTATACGAGGAAGGTTGCGATGCGAGCATAGAATCCTAGTAACGGTGATATATAGAATGAGATCCCAGATTCGATTTTCGATGTCGAGGGAGTTTCAAAGGTGATTGTGTATAAGCTCGAGGAAGAGCATGGGTCCATAGAATGATGGACGGGATAGAGAAAATATTTAGGCACGTGAAATGCGATGCTATAATACTTGATGTTGATATAAATACATATATGTTTTGTTCTCCTATGACAAACCTCTATAGTTCAGAGGTAGGTTCCAAGCCAGATATTTTGTGGTTGTATATTTTTTCATATATACAATTCTCTTCAGTTCGTTCTTTTCTCTTCTTTTCATTTCATGTAAGCTGAGAAGAACAACCCTTCCAGAAGGGGAGGTATTGCCGAATGACTATCTATCTTTGTGATAGAAGCCTAGTAGGATACCACATGTTGTTTAATTGCTTGTCAAGTACTAAAGGCTGGCCACCTTCTGTACTAACTATGCGATATAACAAGTGTTCATGATCATAGTGATCTCTCAACAAATTCCTTTACTTCTATTTGATTGATCAAATTTTGGAAAATAGAAACAACTGAAAAAGGAGTAATAAAGTGGTGGTAGTATGCGGAATGGGAACACATTCGTGATACTAAGGTTGACGTGGTTATTAAAAGGTTATAGAATGCTAACAAGCAAAAGTATAACCCGTATAATATTAGGAACGGAAGGTAGTAGCGATTACGAACTGGAAAAGAATGGGTATTGAGAAGCAGAAGCTCTAATGATAAAAGCTATAATGAGAGTCTGTGCAATAGACTTGAAAGAATTTGGAATGATCACTTAATTCGGATTGAGTTATCTTACGACAATAGATCATATGTCATTATCGAGATGTCGCCTTATGAGATTCTTGAGGGAAGATAATGTCGATCTCCCTTATATTAGGATGAAGTTGTAGAGCGTAAGATGCTCGGACCTGCAGTAGTCCAAAGGACCAAGGATATGATAGATCTAATCAGAGGACGGCTGGTAGTAGCCCAAGATGGACATGATAAGTATGTTGATTTGACACGAAAGGATAAAGAGTATGAAATAGGGGACCTAGTAATGATATAGGTATCCCTTGGAAAGGATTGATGAGGTTCGGAAAGAAAGGAAAGCTAAACAATTTGTTGGACCCTTGGATATATTAAGACGTTTGGGAAGTTAGCATATGAGCTAGCCCTAACCCCGAACATGTAGCAGGTCGTAACGTGTTTCATGTATCAATGTTAAGGAAGTGTAATTCAGATGCCAGATAAATAGAGGCATATGAGCGCATAGATATGCAACCCGACGTAACCTATATGGAGCAACTAGAAAGGGTTATAGATCGAAAAGGGACAAGTGCTTAGGAGAAGGGTTATCAAACTAGTCAGAGTTTGATGGTAGAACCACAATGTGGGAAAATTGACTCGAGAATTAGAAAGTGCAATGCAAAGAGAGTATCCCTATTTATTTCTATCTGATTCCGGGACGGAATCCTTTTAAGGAGGGGAGACTGTAATAACCCCAATTTTTGGAAATTTTTGAAACCCTTATGAATAGTGTTTTTGCTGAATGGGAAAACTGTTCATGCCACGCTATGTAGGGGTTCTGTTATTGATCTTATGGGATATTATTAGTACTCTATGAAGTATATAAGTGTATGTAAAGATCGTCAGAATCCAATTCCGAACACTTTGGTTTTTCCCGGAAATCCACAAGATACGGAGAGAATTGAGTATAAGGTAACAGGATAAAAAGGATTTAAATTAAAGGATTATAATAGAGGATCATAAAAAGGAATATAATGTATTGAGAAAGGTTATGGGAACCTAAGTAATAAGATCCCGGGTATGATCCTCAAACGATAAACAAGAACGAAAGATAAGCGAACCGTACAACAGATCAGCGGTCATTAGGCAAACGATTAGGAAGCTAATCAAAGGGTTTAATGGGAGTGATGTCATCCAACCAATAGAAAGGAGACAAGGAAGGGAGGATGACATCATAAGGGTGACATAAGCATGACATGGAAGAAGGGAGGTGTGGTTGATTAAGGACCACACAAATTCAAGGGCAAGGTGGTAATTTGCTAAATCAAAAACAAAACCAAGCCAACCAACTAGCAAATCATTTCATCAAAAATCAAAAAAAAATCAGCCAAGGCATTGTTCTTCATATTAGCTCTCGGCTTTTTGCCTTTTTCAAAGAAAAAAATTTCCAAAATCAAGATCCAAGCATCCTTAATTGGTAAGAAAATTCCCTAACCATCTTTATGCTTAGTTATGGCTATATCATGAGTTTAAGCCATTAATTCTTTCTCTAGCTTCTCCATTTAATCAATGAAGAAGACAATGAATAGTGTTTTCAAGTTTTTAACTTGAACTTTTTCTTGTTTTCTTAAAGATCCAAGCTTTCCTAAGGCTTCTCCAAGCTTCTTAAGGCTTCCTAGCTCAACCCACCACTTCAAGGAAGGTATACCATTTTCAAACCCTAGGTTCATATATATTATAAGGTGATTTTGATGAGTAGGATGTTATTGTAGTTGTTGTTATGATTAGAGTTTGAGATTTGGAATGGTAGTGAAATGAAATGGTAATTTTGTGGTTTTGATTTAAAGAAACTTAAGAATGATTAAAGTAAAGTTTAAGCATAAGTATGAATGGTTAAATTGAATTGGTTGGGGTTGTTATGATGTGATAAGGATGGGTGTTTGTTGTGTGTTGGATTTGAGGATGGTTTGTGTTGATTGTGGATAGTTTAAAAAATGGGAAATCGCGTAAACATAGCCATCGTAACGTCCGATTTTCTTTGGACTGTTTTTGTGCATAGCATTAGGACCCGAGAACCCCCTGCTAAATTGTGACCACTGCCATGTTTAGATAGCTCATGTTACGAGCTTCGTTTTGATATGTAGTTCGTTCGATTCCGATTTACGGTTTAGGAGAAACGACCGTTTCAAGTAACGGCGTTTCACGGACGAAACTTTTTCCCTCGCCTTACTTTGAAACATAGGTTAAAGACCAAAAAGGGTTAATTAATGTGTGAAACATTTATGGTAAGTGCGTTAGGCAGTTGGTAAGACACTCGCGAAGGAATCGCTTTAAAACTCGTAAAGGTTAAATTATTAAAAATGGTGGAGCCGAGGGTACCCGAGTGACTTAAGCGAATCAGTGAGCGCAAAACGAGCGTTAGAGTCTAAGTTAGTTAAAGTATAGATTAACAAGTGACTTTGGTTTAATTCCAACTTACTTGTTGCTTATAGGTTACCAGACTCGTCCCGAGCCATTCGTAACCCCCAGTCGCTCAGGCAAGTTTTCTACCCGTTATACTGTTGTTGTGATGAATATATGTATATGCATTATCTTGCGATAGATGCATGTTGGTTAATTAGCAAATGTTGCGATATATTGAAGCATGCTGATATGGTATATATATGCATGCCTGTTTCGTATTCTTGATTTATATATCTGTTGGTTCAAATGCTTATTCGTTGCATAATACCTATGCTAGAGATAAGCGGTATTTGCGTATACCCTTAGTATAGGGACCCAAAGGTGGAAATATTTTCTAAAACCGGGAGTCGAGGATCCCGAATAGATTTTGTATATATGGATATATATATATATACTTATATATATATATATATGGGCATAGTTTTCAAAACTATTAATCGAATAAGGTTTATTCGATTACTTTAACTTTATTTTATTATTGAATATTATTTCGAATATTATTCGAAGGCGTATGACTCCTTTATATTAAATGAATATTATTTTGAATATTCATTTGAGGATGTATGACTCCTTTATTTTATTTAATGAATATTATTTATAATATTCATTCGAGGTATTATGACTCAGCTTATTTTATTTATTGAATATTATTTGAATATTCATTTGAGGATCTATGACTCCGATTATTTGCTGAAATATATTCTTTATTTTATTAAAGAATAAGGTGTAAATAATCAAACTTATTTTCGATTATTCAAATAAAGATAATACTTTCATATAAGTATATCTTTGGTTATTTAATACTCGTTTCAAGTATAAATTTTAATACTTCTACTTCAATTATTTTTTTTTATAAAGATTATTCTTTATGGGAATATTATTTAATTAATAATATTCAGATATTTTCTAATATTCTGGGGACTGATTTACTTCATTAAATCAGCTTTACTCCAAACACTCTTTAAAGTGTTTTCGAGTCTTCAAAGTGATTTTTAAAAGTCAGAGCGGATCCCAAAACTCATTTTTATATTTAAGATCTTCCTTTTTAAGGGGATTTAAATACTCGCTCAAAACCTGGGGAATCCGGCTTTGTGGTGTATTTTATATTCGCAACAAGGTTGCAGATTTGGTAAATGAATTGATTACTTGCCCAACGTTCGGGAAGTAAGCCCCTCTCATTGAGTCGGCATAAGCGACAGGCCGGGGTACGGTCTATTATTGTGTAAGTGGCTCAGTGGGAGTCCATCAAATGCATAAGTGGCTGAGTGGCAGTCCAGCATAGGTCTTAATTATGACCAGGGTGATGACCAGTGGGGAATTCGTCCATCTACTAGTAGAAAAGGTTACTTATTGGTATCTTTGCCTGATCAGCGAGATATCGGGTTTATGCCAAAATTCTTTTCCTTTCCAAAATTCATTGGATGTTCCAAACTCTGTTCATACTTTACATAACAGAGGTTCCAGGAAATGTTTAAGAGATATATATATGTGGATATATATATATCGGGACTAAATAAAGTATCTCGTAACTTTATTTCATTCAATAATATTTCAAAGATTGAATCTATTCAAATCTTGTCTTGTAGTCTCATCTATGTGATGAACTTTTGAAACTGATTATAACTTGAACGGTGGTAGTTCAAGTAGTATTGGGAAAGATATAAGTATATTGGGGTATTTGGTAACCTCATCTTTTAAACTTATATCTAATTAATAATTGTCTTATGAATGACAAAGATTTTCAGAAAAACGTTGAGACAAGGTTAGATATATGAGATCACCTTGCAACGATATTTTTTTTATACAGTTATATACTGGGACTTTGTGTATATTATGCATGGAAGAGGACTTCCAATATTTTGAAAAGTATATATGTATATATACTGAATATTTTGCGACTTCATCGCATTAAGATATCAAACTTGGTTCATTTCTTTTGACCAAGACTTTCATGAGTATTATGAGTAGGCTCATATATTGTAAATCATTATACATATTATTTTGGTGGGCTTGCTGCTCACCCTTGCTTTATTTCTTCATCACACAACAACAGTTAGGAGAGATGGCCAGACTCCAGCAGACCCAGCGCAAGCGCGTGGGAAGCGTCCCGCGTCTTCCCGCTGATATTGTAGCTGCTATAGCTGCAGAGGTAGATCCATTGTAGTTTAGACCATCTACTTTTGAGAATCCAATTATGTATAATTATAACTTGTGGCAGATAATGGCAATTAACTGTAAATTATCAAGTAATCATTTTGGGTTGTAATAATTTTAAATTGTGCATTCAAAGACTTGTACTTATTTCAATTTCATCTCTGAGACTATAACGAGTTGTGGTGTGTGTTAGTGTGGGGTCACAGCATGAGGGTATTTATTATTAATTAAGTAAAGTGATATTGTGGAAAGAAAGATCGTGACAACCCGGATTCCCGACCCCGGATCTGGGGGTGTTACAGCTGAACCAGCTCGGGACCTAACACTTTCTTCTCTCCTACCTCATCCCAATACAACGGTGATCTACACTTACGTCCATACAAAGCTTCGTAGGATGACATTCCAATGCTGGCATGATAGCTGTTGTTGTACGAAAATTCAATCAAAGGTAAATGTTCATCCCAATTTCCCTTAAAATCTAAAACACAAACTCTTAGCATATCTTCTATGGTCTGGATTGTTCTTTCACTTTGACTGTCTGTCTAAGGTTGATAGGCGGTACTCATATTCTGCTTGGTTCCTAGACATTCTTGGAATTTGGTCCAAAACCTTTAATTGAATCTCGGGTCTCGATCTGACACAATGGACACATGAATTCCATGCTTGGTCACTATCTCATCCAAATATAACTTAACTAGCTTTTCCAAAGATACCTTTCGTTGATCGGAAAAAAATGCGCTGACTTTGTCAACATATCACTGATTACCCAAATAGCGTCTTGATTAGCTTTTACCTTTGGAAATCCTACCACAAAATCCATTACAATTTCTTCCCACTTCCACTGGGGAATCTCTAAAGGTTGTAACAATCTACTTGGCCGTTGATGTTCTACTTTTACCATCTGGCACACGTGACATTTACTAACCCAAATTTGTAATATCCTTTTTTATGCATGGCCACCAAAAGTTTTCCTTCAAATCTTGGTACATTTTAGTGCTACCAGGGTGGATAGAAAACCGAGAGTTGTGCGCTTCGTGTAACACTTCATTCTTTAGTTCCATCATATTAGGAATCCAAACTCTGGAAGAAAATCTACACAAACCTTGGTTATCCTTTTGGTTACATAATTCTTCACCGATCAGAGTGTCCAATTCTTGTTCCATAACTCCTTCTTGACATCTTTTGATCTTTTCCATCAGTGCTGGTTGGAAGGTAATCTCGTACAGTTTCTCCTTACTTTCTCCTGGTACTCGAACTTTAATCTCCATCTTTTCTAAGTCTCGTGCTAACTCTTTTAAAATCTGAACCATATTCAGCTTCTCCTTTCGGCTCAAGGCATCAGCCACTATATTGGCCTTTCCTGGGTGAAAGTTAATTGAACAATCATAGTCCTTAATCAACTCCATCCACCTTCTATGTCTCATGTTTAGGTCCTTCTGGGTGAATATATACTTCAGGCTCTTGTGATCCGTGTAAATATCACAATTTTCTCCATACAGGTAATGTCTCCATAATTTTAAAGCAAAAACTATAGCTGCCAACTCAAGATCATGGACTGGATACTTCTGCTCGTGAGGCTTTAGTTGTCTGGAGGCATAAGCAATAACTTTATCGTGTTGCATCAATACACATCCTAAACCTTTCAAAGAAGCATCGCTATAAATCACAAAGTTTTCCGTCTCATCTGGAAAAGCTAATACTGGAGCTGATACTAACCTCCTTTTCAATTCCTAGAAGCTTTCTTTACACTTCTCCGTCCAAATGAATTTCTCATTCCTCCTAGTTAACTTGGTTAATGGAGATGCGATCTTAGAGAAATCTTTTACAAACCTTCGGTAATAACCTGCTAGTCCAAGAAAACTTCTTATTTCCATCGGAGTCTTCGGTTGCTCCCACTTGGATACCGCTTCAATCTTTACAGGGTCTACATTGATACCTTCCTTACTTACCACATGTCCAAGAAACTATACCTCTGACAACCAAAACTCACACTTAAAAAACTTCGCATACAGTTGATTTTCTCTTAACCTCTGAATGGAAATCTGTAGATGCGTTGCGTGATCTTCTGGAGTCTTTGAATAGATGAGGATGTCATTAATAAATATAATAACAAACTTATCCAAGTATTCCTTATACACCTGGTTCATTAAATCCATAAAAGCCGCTGGTGCATTAATCAGTCCAAACGACATCACTAAGAACTCATAATGGCCATACCTTGTTCTAAATGCAGTTATGGGAATATCTTTGGGCTTTATCTTCACTTGGTGGTATCCAGATCTTAAGTCAATCTTTGAGAAACAGCATGCTCCTTTCAGCTGATCAAATAAATCATCAATCCTAAGTAAAAGATATTTGTTCTTTACTGCCAACTTGTTCATCTCTCTATAGTCAATGCATAACCTCATACTTACATCCTTCTTCTTTACGAACAACACTGGAGCACCCCACGGAGAAACACTTGGTCGGATAACTCCCTTATCTAATAGTTCCTGAAGTTGCTTGGCAAATTCTTTCATCCCCACTGGAGTCATTCGATATGGAGCTTTGGAAACTGGTTGTATCAAATCAATTGAGAACTCTATCTCTCGGTCAGGTGGTAGTCCTGGAAATTCTTCTGGAAAGACGTTGGGATATTCTCTTACTATGGGAATCTCATCCAAGGTAGGGGTCTCTTTCTTTGTATCTACCACATGAGCCAAATATGCTTCACACCCTTGCCGCAACAATTTCTTTGCTTGTAATACTGAAAGAAACTTCATATCCTGCTTCCGTCCTTGATAGCTTATCCTTATATTATTTGTGGTATACATAACAACTCTTTTTTTTTCTTGCAGTCGATATTTTCCTTATACAGAAACAACCAAACCATGCCTAAAATAACATTGAATTCTCCTAACTCATAAGGTATTAGGTCGGCAAGGAAAGTATGTCCTGAAATTTCTATGGAGCACTTAGGAAATTTATCTTTATTAGCCACCTCTATAGTCAAAGGTTCATCTAAGTCTTCCAGCATTAATTACATTTTATTCACACAGTTCATGGATATAAAAGATTTGAACGCTCCGGAATCAAATAAAATGTTAACAGGTACGGAATTAAGAGAAAGCGTACCTGCAACTACATCGAAATCCTGTACCGGAGATTTCTTAGTCATTTTAAAGGTTCTATCTCGGGCAGTACTTGTTGCTGGTCCTTGGGACACACTTCTTCCTATACTGCCCTAGGTAACGGATCTGCAATTCCTAGCAATATGCCCCATTTTTCCACAACTAAAACAGGTTACTCCTTGGTTCTCAGACTTGCACCCAGTGGAATAATGACCTTTCTGGCCACACTTGAAACAGTTGATGTTTTCCTTACACTGACGACTGTGCCTCTTTCCGCATGTCCTATAGTTGATCACTGGCTTGTTGAACTCTGTTGGGGTAGAACTGATTAAGGTAGTATTGGGCCTAGCCTGGGGGAAATTCTGTATCCTGAACTTCCTATCCTTATTTTTCCCAAACTGGCGCTGAAACTTCTGACTTACTCCTCCTGGTTCTGACCTGGCAGGTCCACCTTCAAACTTCCTTTTCTTCTCACCCTGCTCCTTAGCAGCTATCCTCTCATCACTTTATATCACTAACGCAGCTTGGACTACCGAAGTATACGTCTTGAGTTATAAGGCTACAACTCGACTCCTAATCTCTGGCTTCAACCCTTGTTAAAATCGCTTCCCTCGCTGAGTTTCTGAACTCACATACTCTGGTGCTATACAGGCCAACTTCGTGAACTTGGCTTCATACTATGTGAAAATCATGTCTCCTTGCTTCAACCCCAAAAACTCCATCTCCATCTGACTCTGGAGACAATCCAGAAAATATTTTTCCAAAAACAGTTCTGTAAATCGGGTCCATGGAATATGATCTTCTCCTTCTAACGCTCGTGTTGAATCCCATCAATAGTTTGAATCATTCTTCAGAAAATAAATAGCATAATATGTCTTTAAATCCTCACTCACCTTGGTGAGTGCAAAAGCCTTCTCCATTTCCTTCAACCAGATCCTGGCAGCAACAGGGTCCACTTCACCTTTAAATTTTGGGGGTTTCACAACCTGGAAAGACTTAAAGCTGACAACTTGGGTTGTCCCCCTCATCTCATGCTGCTGTTAGATCTGCAGCTGTTGCTGTTGGATTTGATGTTGTTGTTGCTGTATGCGATGTTGTTATTGTTGTTGGAATTGTTGTTGCTACTGCTGTAATTATTGTTGCTGTTGGGCCAACTGAGTAGACTTCTGACCCAACAAATCTATCAATTCACTCATGGAGGGATCCCCAGAAGATCCATGGTTGGGTTGAGAATTCTTCTTTAGTGGCATTCTCCTGAAACATAGCAGTCATATATAAGAAAAAATGGATTGCTCCAAGCAGTTTATACATATGTATCAGGAGAGTGTTGCCACTAAGACAATATCCTCATCCTCAGATAATTGGATCCATCATGAGTAAATGATCATAATTTAGAAATGCCATCAACAGAAGCAACAATGATAGTAACAACAATAATAACAACGCACAAGTATATAACAAAACTGAACAACATAAGAAAGCAGCAACTCAAATCCAACTGAAAAGAAACCATCTAAGTACACAACAAAACTAGCTGTCATAGCAGCCTCCTCCTACTACAAACTACAACAACATAATGTACATATATAAAGAAAACAACTAAAGAACTCCTGAAAACCAACTCTGAGCTCTGTATCTCACTGCTGCAGCCCTGGTCTAACCACTGCCACTTCCACTGATATAACCTAACTCAAACACCAACCAGTTCACCAGGTCCTGGTACTGAATGGCTCTGAACTCTGAGCTAATAAAACTGTCAATGGACCTAGCTCTCTCCATAGCAGTCTGGGTCAAAGATCGCACCAGGGCCTGAACATCAGGGGGAGGGGCTGGGATGCCCTGGAAAGGTCCAACTGGTATCTGGTCAAGCTGTGTACCCAGCTCCAGGCTCTGCTCTCTAATGAAAGACCTATTCACCGCTCGGTGAACATGGTAGGGAACCAGGAAAGAGGTACTGATAGGGGCAGATGGAGGAACCGGAGGTCTCGAAGAGGAAGAACTAGGACCACAACTAGAGGAAAGTCTCTAACAGCGGACACTGACCTCTGTACCCAACAAGGATAGGCACTAGGTCCAGGGATATCCCTCGGTACAAATGAAGGAATTGGTGGGGGAGGAAAATGAGTCTCCTCAGTTATAACGTCCATGGTCCTCTCGGAGTCGGAACTATCCGAGTCTGATGAGTTCTCCAGGGATGGAGAACTAGAGATCACCATAGGCCACTGCCAACAGGATAAATATACATGTAAGACACGACAAGGTCACGACAGTTCTATCAAAACATCAATATATTCCAGGGTAACACCGTCGGAACCCTCGACTGACTCTAAGGTTTGCTCCTCTATATGATTTGCTGAATTACACCTTAAGACATAGTTCTATACCTTTTTTACTCCATCCTTAACCAGAATCAGGGACCTGAACATGTGGCTCTGATACCAACTATGACGGCCTCAACCCCGTGGTCAGGAGTTGACGTCACTAAAAACGACAAACAGAAATATAAACAACAAGATTATTATAATCATACACTATCACGACCCCGGTCCAGGTTCAAGTATGATCCAGGCTACACATTATTACAAACCATTTATTCAAGAGTCTGACACACTAATTTATTCAGCAACTCTTCAGACAGCACATGGTCTGATACTAACTACCTCTAAGGAGCCGGGTCCCGAAGGGGCTGAGACACGGTTCTGCCAAGGTCTAACTGGTATTCTAGGCATCTATAATATATATATAACAGGTTGCAAGAGTGAGCATAATTGCTCAGTAGTACCAAATATGAATAATAAGATAAAAACAATAATGTAAACAATTATAGAAACAGAACTATAAATCAATATAAAATCCACAATCTGTAAATCATTCTGAGCATTAGTAAATAAGAAAAGCTAAGATAACTAGATATCACTGACTACCATGCTTTTAACAAAATAAACGTAGTTGTGTGCTATGTAAGTGCCAAAGTCCAATTTTAGCATGTTATTCACATTTAAAAATCCACTGTAACAATTACTTAATCCCCTACGGGAATCACAAAGCCAAATCAGATACGTAACGGATATGTGAAGACAGCTGACCAGGCTATCAACACCAAACGGCTCCAACTGCCATCCCATATACCTGTTCCGGAACTCAAAGACTAGCTAGGTCTCTAACCTGCTGGACTAATCCGTTATGAATTGCCGCAACCGAATTAGCCTCTTACGTCACCTCAATAGGTCCACTATGGCCCCTATGTATCCCATATCTGATCATTTTATCCATTTTTCAAAACACTTGTACCTATCTCATTTCAAAACCATTCATTTTAACAGCACACATAAAACTGATCCACAAATCATTTTCATTCGAGATAGGTACCTTTTGAAGTTACTTTCCCCAAAAACAGTTGTAAAACAGTGATTTATAAATACAGGGGATACATAACTTAAAACGTTTATGTTCCCTTACGAGAATAAAATAACATTCTATTCATACGTACTGAACCATAAAAGAATGGTCAGGGTACTTGCCTTGCAACACTTTCGGAAACTCTAAGTAGCTTTTACACTGACTTCCGTCCTCGAGATACTCGACTGGGGTCTACAGTAACAGAATACCCTAATTAGTTATACCGACATGCTTGATATCCTCGAATCCTAATAACCCAATTCGATAACCCGACTCGTATAATAACTATACACATAATCACGTAATTCGTATTCAAATAGGAGTAAAACGTTTTGTATTATATAATAAGTTTCTCGTATTTAAAATAAATTTTTAGAAAATTTTGGCAGCAACTATCCTGATTATAGGCCTACCCGTCGATCACAATCGATGTCAATATTCACAACAGTCCACAATCCGCAATACAAATCCCAACATGACTTTCAAAACAACAAGTCACTTTTATTTCGAAATATAGTACTAGGAGTTATTTTATTTATTTTATAAAATTAGGACTCAGATAACAATCATCATGGTCCACGGTCCGCTCGTAAAATTCATCGCGGACGGCGGAAAAATTTACGGGGCACCCGATTATTTGGGTTCCAACATGAAAATTCCAACAATTAAACGAAACTCCCGCACAAAATTATCAATATCACGGATACTTAATCAAATAATTTTCCTGCATAAGAAGGAATTAAAATTAATAAAATAGTAAATAAATTTGGCAACACAGACTACACAAACACGCACACACTCGTGCGTGTAACCCATGCACCCCAGAACCGACAAGAACAAATATGGAAAAACCAAAGGGAACTAAATAATCACTATACACAACTCAACATATAAATACAACCACGTATGTATATATATAAGCATGCACAGAGACTAAACCAAGAAAATTGAAGCTAACAACCGAAATTAATAAATGGGACTCACCGGAAAAACCGAAGAGAATAGACGAGCAAGGAACCAGAAGGGAGAAAAGAGGAAGGGGTGAAGAAAAAAGAGAAAAATCGAGAGAGAACGAGAGATTTCGAGAGAGAGATGAAAAGATTAGTCGAAGCCGAGAGAGAGAGACAAAGGAAAATGATGTTTTATTTTCCCAAATTATAAGCCACAGACACGTATCCTTAATTGTGATACGTGTCACCCTCTTATTCACGCAATTATGTATTCTATAGTTTAGTTATACCCCAAACTTATTATTTATGAAATAAGCTACGGGTAAAATAAACTCAAATACATACTAAAATAGTTTTAAAAATTTATAAATATCACGAAGTTAACAAAAACATAAATTTCATAATTTTTAAACAAACTTTGGGGGGAGACAAATACCCGTATTTTGCAAAAGTTTCAGGAAAAATTTTAAAATTCTCAGAATATTAGGAACTTAATAAAATATGAGTTTCGTAATTTTTGAAGAATTTTGAAATTAAATATGGATTTTACAAGTAAAGGCCATCAGAAAATCATTTAAAAATAAATAATTAATGAAATATTGATTTTTCAATTTTATAAAATCCTAAAAATAATTATTGAAATTATAAATTCATAAAACCAATTTTTAAAAATAATCCAAATATTTATGAAAATAAAACTGCAATAAAATCACTTTTAAAAGTGAAACAAAACCATACAACTCAATAATTAATTGCACAATTCCAACCTATTCACCAATAAATCATAGATAAATAATAAAATAACACACCGCTGCCTAAACCAATACACATATTTTATTTAATATTCAGTAATTACACCTTTAAAATAATACAAAATATAAGAGTCGTTATATGCAGGAGATAAAGAAAGTATATATTTCGATGTCTAATGGGATAGTGATCTCAAAAGATAATTTCCCCTAAATCATTAGATGGTAAAGGCCGTTTGAGAAAGTTCTAGATGCGTCAGCAATTGGATTTATAATATATACAATGATATGTATTTATCCTGATATTTCGTATGCTTTGAGCATGATGAGCAAATACCAGTCTTATCCAGGTGAAGGTCACTGGATAGTTTTCAAGAATATTCTTAAGAACTTAAAGAGGTCTAAAGATTTATTTTTGGTGTATGGAGAAGATAGGGAACTAGTTGTAAAGGATTACACTGATACTAGTTTCTTAACCTAATTTCTGGATAAACAAAGATGATTATGTGTCTATTTATGGTTTATAAGTGATGTTAGCCGGAATAGTTCACAACAAGAACATTGATGATCCTATAATGGAAGCAGAATATATTGACGCCTTCAATTGTTTAGGCATGTGCTTAGGTGATATCACCTTATTAATGAGATTAATGATCAAGGAGATATATATGTAAAGTGCATATTATTGAAAATGTTGCAGACCCACTGACCAAGGCTTTGTCACAGCAGAAGCACGATGGTCGTACTAGTTCTATGAGTATTAGATACACGAGTGAATGGCTCTAGTACAAGTGGCAGATTGTCAGTGTTTGTGCCCTAGAGACAACACTATGATGTTTTAGTTTAAGACATTTGGATTATTAATATTTATGTTGTATCGATTATTCTTTTCATAATTTATTAATTCTTAATTTACTACGATATAAATGTTAGATTAATAAATGTCCTTGGAATATGATATGAATTCTATACCTTTAAGTACGTGACTTAAAAATGAGATTATGAGAATAGTATCAATATTCCTAAAGGTCCCTAGTCAAGTATTATTATTAAGGGACAATATAATGCATTAAGACTGGTGTGTTTGTTGACTGATGATCGCATCTCATTGATCATAGGTATAGTGATACTAAAGTTAAAAACACGGGCAGATTTATATGTACATGGTGTTGGACAGACCCAATATGATTCTACATGTATGTTGTGTCATAAGTAATTCTCACTGTGATAATGATGTAATGGTCGTTAGACTTGAAATCATTATATTTTTATACGAGAATTAATATACTTTGATTACAGTAAAAGTTACCTTTGACCGGGTAATGATAAAAGTGTATGTCGGGTATATTATAAATCGTATGCGAAATATGAATGATCAAGAAAAGATTTAACTCTCCTAATTTTAGGAGTGATATTATTGACATCTTGTGTGAGCTAGACTATAAACTGCGTGGCCACGCTCATATGTTGATTTGATATGATAGTCTACTCATTGATCAAGGAAACCTGGATTAAACATTGATGGGAATGAGACATTACATACCTCTAGTATAATCTATATTATGTGGTTAAAGGGATTATATTATATTGTACATTATTCATGAAAGGTTAAATCGATCATCGATTGAATTATTATTACTTGGGTAGCAATGATGTATTACTAGATGCCGCTCATTGTTTACGATTTTAAATTATATTTAAAATTTGTTGCCAACGTAATTATAACCTATAGGGTAACATACAAAAAATGGTTGAAGGATTATTTAATTTAAATTTTGTTGAAATTATATCAAAGTAATTCGAATTATTTATAATATTAATTAAGTATGACTTAATTAATTAGATAAATAATGATATTCAAATTTACTAATATTAAGTATGAAATTCAATTGTTAAATTATTAAGTGTGACTTAATTATTATACAAATAGGAATTTTGAACTAATAATAACTCTTAATTAGTTAAGAGTCATAATACATTTTTCTACTCTCTATATAATATCTCTTGTGGCTGATTTTTAAGGGAAGGCTTTTATTAAAACCTTAGCCACCAAGAGAGAAGATGGAGAGAGCGGGAAGAAACAAATTTATGCTAGTACACATCCAATCCTTGAGTTCAAGCGTTTGTGTGGATACGGATAGAGCGTAGATCGCGAGAGCGGGATGCGTGGTGATTGAAAAAGGTTTAAATCTTCATTAGTCAACCAATTGGTAAAACTTCTTAAGGTAAACAATCTGATTTATGAATTAAATATATATTTTTTGCATAGATCCTATGGTGGATTTCGAAAATTCTGATTTTCACGTTTTTAATTACTGTTTCTGTTGCGTTTATGTGCTCGAAACCTTCACTTTTAATCTATTTTGCCCATTCTTCTTCCTAAAGAAATCCTTATCTTACAAGGGAGGGGCTACCAATCTTAGCCCAAATTCTCCAAGCCTAAGGAGTGCGCCCAGCCTCCAAGTCCATTGCTCCTAAGGCAAGTCCCTTATCCAAAAGGCCTCACTTTCGGAACGAAGCATACCACAACTTCCGCAGGCACCACCTTCGGCAAGATTTGGCCACACTTGATTTGTTTTGTCTGTTCACTTACCCCCTACGTTTTCTATACATGTGTTTTTTGTCACCCTAGCCTCACCTCCCCAGTCCATACGTATGCTTTTGGGCCTGGCCAGTGACAAATACTAGAGAATAACTAGGACAATTGGTCAGTAAAGAAGGATAAGAGAAATAAAAGAAGAAATAAAGATATAAACAGAAAAAACCCAGTGAGAAAGAAAGAAAAGGAGAAAGAAAATGGGAAAAAGAGAAGAAAGAAAAAGGAAGGATACGAAAGAAAAAATGTTTGTTAAATGTTGAGTGTATAAGTGACTTGAATACACAGAGGGGTGAATGTAATATTGATTTTTTTGAGCTTTTCTTGAATTTATTTTTATATAGATTATAACAACTCGGTATTTATGTGAGTGAGTATGTGCATGTGTGTTAAGAATGCGGAATAAATAATGAACAAACACAAACAAATATTCAAAACCTAATAGTTATATTCAGTTCTAACCTTGCTACAACCTAGGTTTATATGTTAGGTAATGAATACAACACAGAGGTGGGGGTGAATGTATTTTGGATAATTTTAAGACTTTTTGAATGTTTATTACTTGGTTAACAAAGAAGATTAGAAATGCACTAATATTATGTTAACTGAAATAAAATAGTCACACAATATTTCAAAACTCACTTAATTTTATATTAAAATCAAGCTAGTGTTTTGCTACAAATCCTGGGTTCTTTGTAAGTAAAGAACTCAGCTTCTTCCTTGAGAGAGTTACAAGTAAAACTAGATCTATTTGATACATTTAAAAGCAAAGAACCAGTGTTTACTTTATAGATTAGTAAACACAAGTTTACACAGTATGCAATAAGATGTATTAAGCCCTACTTTAAGTTATCTCTAAAGCATTCCATTTCTGGCTTAGTGAATCCTTGCATATCCTATGGATCTGTGACTTTCCTTTGTCAGTTAATCTTGGCCTTTGATCTTGTACTCTTCAAGATGCTTTTGTAGACTTTTCAATCTAAGTGATTAGATCGTTTGTTGATTGATAACCTTGTATATTTGACTTGTCTACATTCTGTACTTGAGCTTCATGTCGAGATCTCCAATTGTTGTTATAGAGAACTAACATCTCGATAAGTATAATGGCTTATCGAGATCTCTTAGTTCTTTACAAGTGTTTTGACTTGTCGAGGTCTCCGAGTTCTCTATAAGTGAATTTGGCTTGTCGATATCTCTTAGTTCTCGATATGTAACTTTGACTTGTCGAGATCTCTGAGTTCTCTATAAATGAACTTGGCTTGTTGAGGTCTCCAAATCTCTGCATGTAGAAGTAACTTGTCGATATCTTTAATCTTCACGTCTTCATTTGCCTTGTCGATATCTCTTAGTTCTCGATATGCAAAAATGACTTGTCAATATCTCCAACCTTCATATCTTCATTTGACTTGTCCATATCTCTGGGACTTCTTGATAGGCTAATTTGGACTTCTCGATTAGTCATTCTGGAATTCTTGAATGACTTCTCTATATGGCTTGATTTGTGACTTGTAGATATCTTGACTTAGAATATTTTTCTCAAAACAGATATATTCAACTCTAAGCTTATTCATAATTTCTCTGAGGCATGAACTTCTTGATCTTCTTCCAAATTTTATTATTAGGCTTGAGACTGTTTATAGAAAAATACTCCATTCTAATCTTTAACATTTTTACAGACTCAAGTAATACAATACAAAATACAAATTTAGATTATCATACAACTAATTCTTAGGGCTGTCAATTTGAATTAGTCTTGTTATGATACATGCATGTCTTGCACAACAATCTCCCCCAATTTTTAAGAAGATTGCTTATCACAAATTCATGCCTGGTAACAAGACTAACCCCAAGTTACAATGAAATAGCAAAGATTACATAAAAATTGACAAAAATACATGTACAACATTTTTACATTGAGTGATTACATGATTTTGATAGGTAAATTTATTACATGAAATCTTCATAGCGTGACTCCTTTTAATAAGGTCTTTAAGGTTTAATAGCACTTGTAATTCCTCTATCATTTTAGTACCTCTTAGAGCTTCCACAAGCTTGAGCCATTCATCCAATGACTAACCATTCAAGTAACCAGCTCTAAATCTTGAGTATCTACCCACCTTTATATTCAGAAAGTGTCCATCCTTAGAAAGTCTGCTCATCCCCTTTGCCATAAGCTCATTTGATCTTTGTTCAAGTCTTGCAAGTTCTTCTACATACTTTCTATATTTTTCTTCCTTTTAAGCCTTTGCTCATGCATTTCTTTCATCCCTTTTCTCTCACCCATACACATAATACAATCTTCCAAGCCCTTGTAATAGTGTCCTTATCTCTCATCAAGCTGATCACTCTTTTGAATTCTATGGTTGAAAGTGTATCCATTAGGTTACTGCCAAGTAGCGTGAAGGTACCATCATCATATTATATCCTGATTTCTGTATAGGATATAACCCAGACTTTGACTATTTATTCAGCTAACTGTTGAAAGTACTCATCATCTGTGATGCACCAGTTTAGAGGCAAAAAATCAGATTGATCAAAATAGTTCCAGATAGCCCTTTCAGTAACTTGTAATTTCTTTGGTTTCTTTCCAACAGATTTGAAGTGAATTTCGGTTGGTGGCTTGAATGAGGGTAGGTTTGTGATTTTCTTCAAGGTGAATTGGCTAGATGTGATAGGTATTTTGAGTAGGGTGTTTGCAGTTGGCTTGTACAAGAATTTTAGATTAGGGTATAAAGATAGTTGATTGTTTGAGCTTGTAGGTTTAGTGGTTTGAGCATGTTGGATTTGAATTGACTTGACGTTTTTCTTTGTTCTTGAACCATCCTCCTTCTTTTGTCTTCTTCTCTCATCACCCTTCTTCTCATCATTTCCTTTCTTCTTATCATCATTTTTCTTGTCATCTTCTTTGCTGCCAGTTTCCTTAGAGGATTGACTTGGATTTGAGCCAGAAGGTTTTTGATCATCTTTCTTCTGCTCATCATCATCCAGGTCATCCTTATTGAATTGTGTTTTGGGAAACTTGGCTTCAATATCTCCCAAAAATCCTTATCATCTCTATATCTTCATCAGTCCTTATTCTTTTCGGTCTTCAATCCAGTTTCCAAAGTCATTATAAGCTTTTTGTGTGCCATGACACAATGTCTGGGAACAAGAAAGTTCTTGAGTTCCTTGGTGGTTGGACAGATGTATGCCACTCCCTTGCTTGACTGGAGATATGCTTTTGGAAAAGTAGCTTCTTGAGCTTTTTATAATTCCTTAAGCAAGAGAGTGTCTTTACCTATTACTCTGTTGACTTTTTCAATGAAGATATCTAATTCAGATGCCCTTCTTGATGTAAGAAAATTAAGGGAAACCTGCATGCATCAGTCTACACCTGAGTCATTGATGTTTATTACAACTCTCTTTTCCTGAAAATTACCCTTGGTTACCAAAATGACCCTTATGAAGTTTATGGTCTTGTTCAAAGCCCTCTTGTAGGTGATGAAGTTATTGTTGAGAGAAGCCCCGAGTGCCTTTAACAAATCTTCAAATTCCTTGCTCAGACTAGGTCCCTCAGCTGCTTTTACAAGCCTCTCCATTCAAACATCAACTTCTTGAGATTTGCCTTTAGCAGCAGCTTGAACAGATGTAGATGTTTGGGATGATCTTAATAGCCTAGCCTCAATTTCCCCCTTAGTCTTGTTAGCAGGATGGATAAGAGGTGTAGGGATTTCAGGCCTCATAGTTTCCGAAAGTGCAGGCAGTGGAATGTTGAGTGCACCTATGATGGCTCCCAATGAGAATGAATTCTGCATTTGTAGATGCGTATTGGAGTCCACCAAGGTTTGAATATCAGCTTGTTGACTTTGAACCATGGATGTGAGTTGTGATACTTGAGTTGTTAGAAACTCATTGGCTAACTGTAAGGTAGAGACTTGAGATTGAAGAGCCTGGATTTGCAAGTTGGTTGAGGTTGATATGGGTTGTTGAGAACATGAAGATATTGAAGTACCAAATATGACATGCACGGATTCCTTGATTCCTTCCATAAAAAGAGCAGATGGCTCATACCTGCTTTGATGAAGTTGATTTAGCTTGAGTCTGGTATCATTTGAATTTGTAATGTGCTGTTGAACCACCTCATATAAAGCCACAAAGGATCGCCTTAGATTTTGATATCTGCACCACTACAGTTAGATCAAATCTTGCCATCTATTCTGCAAAGGTTTTGAATTTTGATTTGATCTCAACTTGTGAAGGGATAATTTCATCCATTTTTCCCTCACCAACTTTCTGACTTTGTCTTGATGACCAGTCAGAGTCACTTGTAGTGCTTTACCAAAGAGGGGAAAAGCCTTGATTTGAGCCTTGTAGACTTCATTGACTGGTCATAGACTTCATGTGGAGTGAGGATCTTGGCATTACTCCCTAAAATGGTGACATA
The DNA here is from genome assembly GCF_009905375.1 of Apium graveolens. Classification (NCBI taxonomy): domain Eukaryota; kingdom Viridiplantae; phylum Streptophyta; class Magnoliopsida; order Apiales; family Apiaceae; genus Apium; species Apium graveolens. The sequence continues at coordinate 118,828,960 of NC_133655.1, forward strand.
TTCCTCTCTGAACCTTGCCAAGACCTCATCCATCTCCAAGGTGAAGTCCTTAGAAAGCCAAGCATCCACATTGCCATCCTGCTTAGCTTCACTCATTATCTTCTGCTTTTGCTTTTCAACATCTTCATTATAGGTGAGTAGAATTGTCTGATAGTCTCAATTTGACATATCTGTAGTGAGCAGATGTTGTGTGATATTTGCAAAGCCTGAGAGTTGATCAACCAGAAGATCATCCACTGTGTTTGGTTGAGATTTAGCATTTTGTAAGCACCGTTGGATTAGGTGAGAGGGTTGTTGTGTGGGGTTGGATGTTGAAGGAATATTTGTGGGGTTTGAGGTGGAGGGTTGGGGTTCTAGAACATCACATGTGACAGAAGTCACAGTTTGACTCACAGGTTAAGCTGTTGTTATGACGGTTTGTTATTCTCTACTTGTGGTGTAAACCTCCATTGGAATTGGAGGGGAGTTGACTAGGTTACTGTCATGTACTCTAGCCTCAAACCCTTGCTCATTTTGTAGTGAGCTTGCACTTGAATGTGCTAAACTTGCCTCCCCAATAGCAGGATCATTGGAAATTGAACTCCTAGCTTCAATTGTGAGTGCAATCTCAGCTAGGGTTTTGAGGGGAGTTGTTCCTGCAAGAGGAACCTCCAATTGAATTGGAAAGGATTTAGATAGCTCCCCATTAGGAGTACTACCCTCAAACCTTACAACCTATGAAGGTTGATTCGCACATGAAGGTGCATTTGGAACCACCACAGGGTCTTCAGTAAAAATTGATGAAACCCCTATGTTTGTGTTGGTGTCATCATGGTCTACCCCAGCATGTTGCCTCTCACCAACTAAATTTGGGTCATGGGTGGTGAACACAATTTCTAGAACCATGTCACTTGATGTTGGCAACTCTTGAGAATCAGATTCAAGAGTTTGCTTAAATGAAGAAGAAATTTGAGAAATCAGATGTTGAATTTCAAAGTTGAGTGTTGGAAGCTCCCCCAGAGTAAAAGAGGGAGCTTCAAAAGATGTGCTCTTTTTTTGTGTGCCATCCTTATTTCTTCTTTCATACACTTGAATTTGTTCAAATGTTGGTGCAGACTCTTTACAAGGTGCATTTGGGTGGATGTTTTGTTCAATAGAGACACCCTGTTGATAGGATGCCTCTAGAGTCTGTTTAAGTCCTTGTTTTACAAATACATCCTTTTGGGAGGATGCAGAGGTGGTTTGAGTGGTCAACTCAATTTGTGTTTCCTTCTTTGTTTTCTTGACCAAGGGTGACTCTTGTTCTGTTTGGTCTTCACCACTCTCATTTATGACAATTAATGGTGCCTGCTTTCTCTTCTTTTTACTCACTTCACCCTTTTGAGAGGATGAATTGGTTGATTTCTTAGCTTATAATGGTAAAGAAGAAGGAGTCTCAGTATGATAAGGTCCCTGTTGGTGTTCCTGTGTTTGTTCTTCCACAGGTATAGGAGCCATTACTGCATTAGATATAATTGTAGACTTCATGTCAGGCATGGGGTAAGGGTAAGTCCTAAATCTCTCCAACATAAATGGAGTGATTTTGAGATTTACAGTTACCTTGTTCTTTGTAGTAAGTAAACCAAATAAAATTTTGGATACTTATATACAGTTGCCTATTTTTTCCTACCTATACCATTAAGTAAATGAATGTCTGGAACTTTATGATTTAGAGTAGACATTATAAACCTGGGAAAGAAGATTTCCTTACCTCTTGAAGACCAAGGCATAGTTAGCCTTGTGCTGAGTTCCTGTAGAATTAGCATCCCCATATTGATCTGTCTGTTATGAGCCATGGAGAATACCGGCTTTTGAACTATAATAGAAATGTTATCATACCCTGTCTTCCTACATGTGAATACTCTCACAATGGAGTCAAACAAAAATGACCATTCATTCCTCAAATTCTTCTTGTTGAGACTGGCTAAGTTGATCCATTCACTGTAGTTGATGAAGTCCATGAATTCTTCTAATTCATCTTGATTTGGAACCTCCATCAAATTGTTAGTAGGAATGCCCAAAGCCATGTTTACATCAGTTTCAGAAAATTCCACTTGATGACCTTGAATGGAGCAATTAACCACCGTGGAAGCAGTTTGGTTCTCATACACCACTGTCCTTATCATAGATGTGTTCCAGAAATCCCCTAGAACATCCAAGTACAGGACTGGATTTGCTGTTAGACCATCTACAAAGTAAGTTTCAGAGAGAAACTTCACAAAACTCTTGAAAGCATTAGGAGCCTGATTTGCATTAGTAAAAGCAAGATAATTTATGCCCTCCTTTGGGAAGAAAGATGTAACTATGTTTGATGCCATTGGAATTGTTTGAATTTGAGTGGGTAATAAAAATTTGAGAGAAATGAAACGAGGGAGAGCGGTTGAGAATTGGAAATATTAGGTCACTTAGAGATCTCGAAGGCGTAAAGAGGTGTATGTCGAGATGTTTGGGTATTTATAGTAAAAGGTAAATGACTTATCGAGAACTAAAAATGGACGTTTGGAATTTGCTTTTTGAGAAGTCATATTTAAAGAATAGATACATATCGATATAACATTTTCCTGACTCTTATCGAGAACTAGAAAATGACTTGTCGAGATGTCAAATAAATACCCAGTTTATCCTGAATGGAGTGAATTATTTCCAATTTTTATTTGAATAAATGAAAATAAAATCAAAGTGAATTTTATCAAAAGTATCATACTGAGAATAATTTATTAAATAAAATTATTTCAGTCTGAGTTAAAGATTAGTTTAAGTTGTACTTGTAGAGAACTCAAAGTAGATTACTCGAGAACTTTACAATACTTATCGAGAAGTCATAGAGTGACTTATCGAGATGTGCATTCGAGAAGTCTAGTACTGACCTTATTCGAGAAGTCATTCAAGAAGTCATAATAACTTATCGAGATGTCCATGAGAAGTATAACAAAGACTTATCAAGAACTCTATTGAGAAGTCAAAATGACTTATCGAGATGTCTACTCGAGAAGTCCAAAACTGACTTATCGAGAACTACTTCGAGAAGTCTCAAAATGACTTATCGAGAAATCATTATACTTATCGAGAACTGAGTTCTCTATATATTTTTGCTGCTTTTGAGATCTATATTTTATTAACTTCATATATTGAAAATATGAATTAACAAAGAGACGGTTTACTTAGAACTTGAAAAATTCCAAGTTGACAATAAGTAAAATGAAAAATAAATATGCATAAAAATATGAAATATTTATAATTCATATTTCAGTTAATTTTCAATTAATCAAATGACTTTTGATTTATCAGAAATTAATTTGCTACAAAACATTAGCAGCGTTCTTGCCTTTAGGATAAAGAATTTAACATACCAATTTCACCTACAAGTCTAGTGAAAGTAGCGTCATCCAAAGGTTTAGTAAAAATATCAGCTAATTGTTTTTTCTGTTGGAATAAAAATTAGCTCAATGGTACCATTTGCAGCATGTTCTCTAATAAAATGGTACCTTACATCAATGTGCTTTGTTCTAGAATGATTAACTGGATTAGCCACAATTGAAATAGCACTAGTATTGTCACACATAATTGGGATTTTGTGTAACGCTAGGCCATATTCCATTAGCTGATTTTTGATCCAAAGCACTTGAGCACAGCAACTTTCGGCATCTATGTATTTAGCCTCAGCCGTGGAACTTGATACAGATTGTTGTTACTTGCTATACCATGAAACAAGTCTTTGTCCTGGAAACTGACAGCTTCCACTAGTACTCTTTCTGTAAACCCCGCATCCAAAAAAATCTACATCTGTGTAACCAACAACATCAAACACATGTACCTTTAGGATACCACAATCCCAAGTTTGGAGTCCCCTTTAAGTATCTGAAAATTCTCTTTATAGCTAATAAATGTGATTTCTTTGGATTGGCTTGAAATCTTGCACACGGACATGTTGCAAACATAATGTATGGTCTACTAGCAGAGTAATACAGCAAATATCCAATCATTTCTCTCTAACCTGAAATGTCTACACTTTTTCCCTTTTTACCTTTATCCAACTTTGTAGCTGTAGACATAGGTGTTGATGCAGGTGAACAATCAACCATACCAAACTTCTTCAATAAATCCTTAACATACTTACTTTGGCTGATGAAGATTCCATCACTTCTTTGACTGACATGAAGTCGAAGAAAGTAACTTAAGTCTCCCATCATACTTATTTCATATTCACTCTACATGAGCTTTGAGAATCTTTGACATATCTTTTCATTAGTAGAACCAAAAATGATATCATCGACATAGATTTGAATTAGGATCATATCATCACCATGCTGCGTGTAGAAGAGAGTCTTGTCTATTGTTCCTCTAGTGAATCCATGTTTGATCAAAAATTCTAACAGTGTGTCATACCAAGCTCTAGGTGCTTACTTTAGTCCATAGAGAGCCTTGAGTAATTTGTATAAAAAATCTGGAAATTTTGGATCTTTAAAGCCAGGTGGCTGTTGCATATAAACTTCTTCTTCCAACTCACCGTTAAGGAATGCACTCTTTACATCCATTTGATACACCTTCAAATTTGAGTGTGTAGCAAATGCAAGAAAGATCCTTATTGCTTCAAGTCTTGCAACTGGAGCAAAAGTTTCAATATAATCAATTCCTTCTTCCTGTAAGTAGCTTTTTGCAACCAACCTTGCTTTGTTTCTTGTTACAATTCCATTTTCATCCATTTTGTTCCTGAACACCCACTTTGTTTCAATTACACTTTTGTTCTTTGATGCATCAACCAATTCCCAAACCTTATTTCTTTTAAACTGATTTAGCTCTTCTTGAATAGAAGATATCTAGTAAGTATCAAGTAGAGCTTCCTTAGTTTTCTTAGGCTCAACTTGTGAAAGAAAATATGCATGAAGACATTCTTTTACAGTTGCACTTCTAGTTCTCACTCCAACAGTTGGATCACCAATAATTTCTTCTCTTGTGTGACTCATATCCTATTTCCTGGTGTGAATTTTTTGACTTAAATTTTCAGCATTTTCTTCGTTATTGGCATGACTTGCAGAACCTTCTCCTATTTCTCCTCATAAGTTTGTGCTATCAAATTCAGATGTTTGAGATGAGCTTTCATTTTCATGGATCACTTGTTCATTTGACTATTCATCTATTATGTGATTTGAGTTGATTTCAATTTCATTCTCAGAATCACTATCAATGTTGAGATTTTCAAATTTCAGGGTCTCAGCTTCATTTTTATCAAGGAATTCAAAGCATGGACACTTGTCATAATCAAAAGTTTCCAAGCCTGGACACTTATCATAATCAATGTTACATCTGTACTTTCCATAATTTTCTTTTGTTCAAGAACATAGACTTTGTAGGCAGTTCTCTCCAATGACTATCCTTGAAAAATTACTTCAAAAACCTTAGAGTCAAATTTTCTCATATATTCAGAGTTGTCTTTCAAAACATAACACTTGCTTCCAAACACATGAAGATGCTTCACAATAGGATATCTTTTAGATAAGATTGAATAGGGTGATTTTCCAAGATTCTTGATAATGAGATATCTGTTTTGAGTGTAGCATGCAGTGTTGACAACTTCTTCCCAAAAACTTATTGGCAATTTGGCATCTTGAAGTATTGTTTAGGCAGCTTCCACTAATTTTGTATTTTTCCTCTCAACAACACCATTATGTTGATGTGTCCTAGCTGCTGAGAATTCTTGAACAATGCCCTTGTCTTTCCAGAATTCAGTTAAAGTTGTATTTCTGAATTTTATGCCATTGTCACTCCTCAATCTTTTTACATAATTCTGATCTTCATCCCACTTCTCAATATTCTTGATGTGCTTAATTATGATGTGTGGAGTTTTATCCTTAGAATGCATAAATTCTACCTATGTGTACCTTGAGTAGTCATCCACCATCACAAGTGCATACTTCTTTCTTAAAATTGATAAGACATTTACTAGTCCAAATAAGTCCATGTGAATAAGTTGTTAAGGTGCACTTATGGAACTTATTGTTTTACTTTTGTGACTTGATTTCTTCATTTTTTTTCTTTTTGACAAGCCTCATAGACCTCATTCTGAGCAAACTCCAGAAAATGGCATGTCTCTCACTAACTCCTTTTTTACTAGAACATTGATTGCCTTGTAATTCAAGTGAGAGAGCTTGTTATACCACAACTTGCTTTATTCTTCAGATGCCTTGGTATAGAAGCAACAAATTCCATCCTCATTTGTTGAGTCCAGGTCTACAACAAATAAGCTTCCTTTCCTTGCTCCTTTCAAAGCAGTTTCACCAGTCTTTTTTATGTTAATTAGGCATTCTCCTTTATCAAATAAAACATTGAATCCTTTATCTGTAAATTGGCTGACACTTAGGAGATTTACCTCAAGACCAGCTACCAGTGCTACATCTTCAATGATAACATTTCCAGAAATTATCTTGCCATATCCCATTGTGAAACCTTTGTTGTTGTCTCCAAAAGTCACTAATGGGCCAACCATCTCCTCAAATTGTGATAGCATGGCCATATCACCTATCATATGTCTTAAGCATCCACTGTCTATGATCCATATGACCTTCTTGAAGTTGCCCTGCACATAATTAGGATTAAGTATATTTAGCAATCCAATCAGTGTTGGGTACTTTCTTCTTGTTAACAGATTTGGTAGAAGTAGAATTTGATGGTTTAGAAAGAATAGAATTCATTAATTGATGTGCCTTTTCTTTTTTAACCGAGGACTCAAAATTGACTTCCTTAAGGTCCACTCTCAGCTTGTGGCAACTTGTCATTACTTTCATGTTACAAGGTTTGCAATCAAACTTGTCACAGAATGAGTAGGGATCATTAGCCTTTGCTTCATTATAGTTGCATACTCCCACTTTTAGCTTACTAACAACCTTTTTGTAAAGGTGAGTTAGATGATTTGTAGAGCCATATTTCTGACAATGTTTCCTAGGGGCATCTGTAAAAAATGCAAAGTTATTGCTTTTGTTTATCCCAATCTTCCTAATTTCTATTTTTCTTCTTCTTTCCTGCATTCTCAGTTTTGACCTCCCTGATTGGCTTCTTGGGGGGTTGATCCACCATGGGTTTATTTTTAGTTTTAGAAGGTGGAGTTGTTTCTGTGCATTTCTTTTCTTTGTCCTCATTAGCAAGTTCTTGCTTTATGATCAACTCCTCTTCACTAAAATTAACTTCACATGCTTTGAACAGTGCTGACCCAACCTTTCTCAGCATAGCTGGGACATCTTCATTTGGTGTTGCCTTTCCTTTGTCACCTTCAACTTTCTTGTTGTTGTTCAATGCATCATAATCCAAGCCAATAGCTATGTTTGTGTTAGTGTTTGTGCCCTAGAGACAACACTATTATGTTTATATTATGAAACATTTGGATTATTAATTCTGATTATATGGATTATTCTTTAGTAATTTATTATATCTTTATTTTCTGCGATAAGATGTTAGATTAATAAATGTCCTTGGAATATGATATGTAGTTTTATATCTCTAAGTACGTGACTTAGAAATGAGATTATGAGAATAGTATCGATATTCTTAAAGATCCCTAGTCGAGTATTATTATTAAGGGACAATAATAATGCATTAAGACTAGTGTGAATGTTGACTGATGATCACATCTCATTGATCATAGGTATAGTGATACTAAAGTCAAAACACAGGCACATGTATTATATACATGGTGCTGGAAGACCTAATGTCAGATTCTACATGTCTGTTGTGTCATAAGTAATTCTCACAGTGATAATGATGTATTGGTCCTTAGATTTGAAATCATTATATTTCTATATGAGAATTAATATACTTTGGTTGCATTAAAAGTTACCTTTGACCGGGTAATGATAAAAATATATATTGGGAATATTATGAATCATATGAGAAATATGAATGATCTAGAAAGGATTTAACCCTCCTATTTTAGGAGTGATATTATTGGCCTCTTATTTGAGTTAGACTACGAAATGCATGGTCATGCTCAAATGTTGATTTGATGTTATAGTCTACTCATCGATCAAGGAAACCTGGATTAAACTATGAAGAGGATGACACATAACATGCCTCGAGTTTAATCTATAATATATGTGAAAGGAATATGTCCTAAGTCCAATCATGTATAAGGATTTAGGAATAACTTTTATGTAATCTGTTTTGATTTCATAGATATTAATAAAAGACTTGTTTTGTTTTTATTACGGGCTTTATCTATTTAAGTGTTTAAATAAGATATACCATAGTTTAGAGTAAAGCTTTTTATGGATTATGATGAGATCATAATAGTGAGACCTAAAAAGATGATAACTCTAAACTTAAATAGTTCCTGGTCATAGAATTACTAACTGGTAATTAATAATCCGCAAAGATCGGTACATACTATGCTTTCTTCATTATGAAGGATGTCTGTTCTCATAGACATTTGTGTGGTGACACTATAGCTAGTATGTAGGTTCTTATTATAGAATAAGTTCAATGAACATGACTCGAACAGCTGAACAACTGATGGAGTTCACTCACGTGTCAGCAGTTGTTCACATAGTGATAGTTGTACAAATATCCTTAGACTTGAGGTCATCATAGTCATCTTGTGTACACTGAACTATGCTTTGGTTTAGTTCTTAGTCTCCAGGGACAATTATTAGGGATCTTCTGGGTATAGGAATTTGTACACGAAGATAGTGTATGATCAATAAAGGATCTACCCCTTCCAGTGAAGGAAGCGAATGTTCAAGGCTGATCCACTTATGTTAGTTCAAGAATCTCTGGCCAGAGTGAATGAAATTAGAAAGGAATTTCTAATTTGCATAGAACTACGCATAGTAAATGGTAAGCAAGTGATTGAATTAGATAGGCTTGACACGAGATCCATGCCTTGTATTTAATCGGGACATTGTAGGGTAGAAGGAGTTTATTGTACGGTAACTATTCACTGAATAGGTTCTTGGTATTCTAAGCAGTGAATTCATATTATCCAGATAGTCGCGATATGTTGAGAAGCATCACTCACGATGTAGAATAAATGTGATTAATTAATTAATCATATTTAATAAATTAGAGAATTTATATAAATAATGATAAAATAGTTTTATTATTATTTATTTCTACTACCGGCTTAATATTGAACCTACAGGGTCAGACCATAAAAAGAGAATGATTTAATGGTGGAGGAATTAATTAATAATGGCTAATAATTATTTATTTGTGAAATAAATAATTAATTGGCAAATTTAATAATTGATTAAATGAGATTTAATTGATTATAAATTAATTAAGAAAAGTTCTTAATATTATTAATTAAAGGATTTAATTTTTGGAAATTAAATCAAGAGAGAGAATTATTTCTAAAGTGTTTAGAAAAAGGATTAATGATTAAAAGGTGTTTTAATTATTAATGAGAATAATAAATGGGATAATAATAATAATATTTATGGGAAAATTTCAGCTGAAAATTTTGCCTATAAATACACTATTATAGACCCTATTTTATTCTAACCCACATCGAACCCGAAAACCCAAAAAGTTTGGAAAACCCAATTCTCTCCACCTCCTTCCTCCTCCTTAACATCGTTTTCTTGGTGGATACCGGTGGAGTGCTTCACACTTGAGGAGCAACTGCTAAGGATCTCTGATCGTTGTTCTCCGAATTATTTTAAAAGGTTAGATTCGATCCCTCGAATTTTTATTCATGATCTGTATGCTTTTATTTGGATTTTGTATGTGTAAAAGTGTTTTTCCATGCCCCCGCTGCATTTAAAATCCAACAATGGTATCAGAGCATAGGTTGTATGCATATAGATCTGTGGTAAAAATTTCAGAATTTTATGTGCTTGTATGAATTAATTTTGATTTTTACAAGTTATATTATGGATTAATTTTGTCTGATGAGAAATCGTTTCTTAGAATAATTTTGAATGTTGATCTGGGTTCTACAAGTGTTGTAGATCGTCTGGGTATTTTTTTCATAATTTTAGGATGTATAGATTTTTTATTATGAATTTTTGAAGATCTTATAATTAAATTCGTAATTAAATAATCATATATATATATAATTTGTAAGTATATATATATATTGCATCTGCTGTACTGCTGTCTTTCTCTGTGGTTTATGCTGCTGCACGAGAAGACAGACAAGGAACAGGTATGTCAGGCGGCGGCACGGGTATCGAGAAAAGGCGGCTGCTGCAGGAAAAAGAAAAAAAAATATAGGGGTGTCACACATTCCGAGAATGCGTTACACACCTGTGGCGCATTCACGGAATGCGTTACACCCTTTAATGGCTTAAAAGGGGTGTAACGCATCACCGGAATGCGTTACAGGGCTTGTAACGCGTTCCTGTAATGCGTTACAGCCCGTCTGTTGATTTTAAAATTGATTTTCTGGGAGTTTCGTAACTCCGTTTTGGGCATGCAATATACCGTTGGATTCGTTTTTCCGAGACGGATCTAATGGAGTGATCAATTTTAGTTTAAATCAAAGTTTTGAACTGTTTATATTCCATGAAATGTTTGAAAGCTGTTTTTAATCGTTTGAATTGATTTTAAATGCTTCATGTGATACATAGATATGTATAATGCTTAGACCTATATGCTAGATGATGTAACATGCCTACCTTGATGTTTATTCATGTTTATATATGTGATATATGCTTAGTTTATCATGCAATGATAGATTTTGGTGAACTTAAATGAACATAAGGCGTTTGTTAGACAACCTAGTATAGTGAAATTGTTTCATAACCTTAAGAATAATATAATGAATACAATCATGAGATTCTTGTGTTTGTGAAACACGTAACTAAATATGAATTTTCGATATGAGAGAAAGGATGATTCTGTCAACAACAGATTTCTATCTGTAAGAAAGGGTTATTAAGTGACGCCTCTTGACAATGCTCCACCCGATCTGGGAATCATCTGATTATTGATTATTGATTTGAAATATTTAATTTAAAAGGAAGAATTTCTTTATAATATGATTATGATTGTAACGTAATATAATCCCTCTAAAATTAAATAATATCAAGTAGTAATTGGCCAATGATACAACGGGCTTGTGTCGGTCATAGCCTTCCAACATGATAGAAAGTAGTTCTTATTTTTGAATCATTGTCGTTTCATGCCACAGCCGAGGGCTTTGATTTCGAAATAAGAAATACTTGTCTATTATATAGAGATGTGTACATTGAATAAGAATCTAAAGGTCGTTACGTGCCACAGCCGTGGGCCTTTGGGGACTGATTCAATTGTACGGAATGTTGGGTTAGACTTGACTTAGAATATTGAGTTTTTCGTGCCACAGCCGTGACTCAATTATTCAAGAGGCTAAAGTTTGATTAGGGAATAACATTAGATGTAATTGACAAGAATTGTCTGCCTATTGAATATTACATGGCGTTTCGTGCCACAGCCTGGGTTGTGTAATGGAATGTAGGATCCCTATTCCCATTAGCATTATGAATGCTTAATTTTTCATGTAGGGGGTTGAATAAATTAGGAAAACTAGTGGGAGCCACTTATGAATAAAGACCCGATTCATATAGTGTTTTGAAATGAAATCGAATATTTGCTAAGTGTTGTTATGTGTTTATCATTTACAGATTTACTGTTATTCCTAGAGGACTAACAATGAGATTTACAGAAGGGGGGTTGAATGTAAATCTCAAAACTTTTTCAGGTTTTGAGAAGTTTATTAAAGCAGTGTGTTCTAGATGAACAAGTGTATGAATTGCTTTGAGCTAATGCAGACAGATATATATTCAAACACAAAATGTAAAGAACACAACAAACTTTAAAAACTTTTCTGGTGGATTTGTTGTTCCACCAGAGATGGTATATTAGAAAATCTGTGTTCAACAATGTTGATCACAGCTGCATCCTAGTACAAACTAGATGAATTTTCTCTCAAGATATTTCTTAACAGCTCTGGAAAATCTCTGTCTAATTACTAGCTTCTTCTTGGTTTATATATTACCAAGTGTACAAGTGAAAAACAATATAAAATTACAATAGTAAAATAAGTTCTTCACTTGCTTCTTTTCCTGTTCAATCAAGTACTTTGTTGACTATTGCATCTTTGTACTAAAGAAGAACGGCTGCTTTTTCTGTTGATCCTGAAATTCGGCTACCACATCTCAGTTTTCTCTGACAACCCATGTGCCTCTGTTTGTAGGTACAACTACCACTTATCAACGGCTAATTAGCAGAACATCCGTTGAAGCTTTCATCCGTTGATGACTTCATCCGTTGAAGGATGTTATCCGTTGAAGCTTTTAGAGACATCCGTTGAAGCTTAGCTTCTCATCCATTGAAGGTCTTTAAGTCATCCGTTGATACCACTTCATTTATACAAAATTACAAGGCATGAAATATTTACAATTGGCCTTCCTATCTGCATATCATCTAGTAGTCAACATGACTCATAGTTTCTCTCAACTTCTAAGAATTACATTTTAAATACAGAGACTGAAATATGCTACAATACTAGACTTATTTCTAAGTAAAGCTACACCATCAACGGATAGCCAAAGTGGTCTTATCCGTTGAGGCTACAGACACTAAATTTCTACTTAAGTGTTTTGTTAAACATATCATCAAACTAATGCACATATATTCCTAACAATCTCCCCCTATTTATGTCTATAAGAATTGTAGGCATAAATTTAGGGTTAACTTGATGATAACAAAACACTTAACAAATATTTGAATTGAAACTAAGTAGAAATATAAAAAGTGCTGCAAAAGTGTATGTACTAGGAGGTAATTGAAGATTTACAGTATTTCCAAGGGTGCTCCTCTAGCCTGAGCAAATCATCATTTTCTTCTTTGTTCCCTGGTTTTCTTTCCTAGCCCTTTGTCATTTTCCTCAATTTGGAGTTGGAGTTGTCTGAAGAATTCAGCTTCATCTTCATCACTGATATCCAACTTAGATTGCATTTCCTTGAGAGTTTCATTGCTGGCAATCTTGAGTTGGTCTTCAAGTCTGAAAAATCTTCTGACTCCTTTGTCATCTCTAAATTCCATCAACCAATGAGGTGATTTGTGAATTTTAGTTCCCCTTTCTTGTATGAGTAAGGTTCTGGGCAAAGCATTTGGTTCCCTCCAAGTCTTCCTTATATTGGCAATCTTGTTGAGAATTTCAGTCTTGGCTGTTCTGGTAAAGCCAGAATCCTTTTTGATGGCTGAAAAGACTCTGATCAAGGTAGAGTAGCCTTCATTTAGAATCCTGTAGAGAGGCCATGTTCTTTCCCCAGCTCCCTTATATCTGAACACCAATCTCTCTGGTAGCTGTCTGTAGGCAGCTATTCCCCTTACTTCCTCCAGCTCATCCAGATAGAGATTAATGTCTGAAGCTTCTTTTATGTCACAGATGTGAACATAATCATCTTTAGAAATGGGTGGCTTAGGGTTAGGTTTTTGTTTTTGAGTGAATTTCTTAGAGGTTAGGGGAGGTGTAGATTTAGATTTTCTTTTCTGTTTCTTTGGTAGTGGTAGAGTGGTTAAAAAGGTAGGCAATGTGATGTTGTCCCAATCAATAGGTTCCTCTTTTGGAATGATTGGTTCACCATGGATATTTATAGAGGGATCAGCAACAAAAGGTTCAGGTATGGAAGGTAGTGGTTTAGATATAGATTTGGTATCTTCAGGGTTATCTTCACTCCTTCTGTGTGCCTTGGCCTTTCTTCTGTTTCCCTTCTGCCATTCCTCTCTTTCCTCCATATTTTCACCAAATATGCTCCCAAGAACCTCATCTAAGTTAGCAATCTTTTCTTCACCCCTGACTTCAATTCCTTTCATTTCTTCAACTTGGCTTGACTTTAGCTGTTTTTCAAGCTTTGCTTGTGCTCTTTTGTCAGCCTTGAGTTTTACAGCTTCTTTCTTCAACCTTCTGGTTTCTTCCCTTTTAGCCTTTAGAAATTTGGGATGTCCTTGCATCACACAGATACTCTTTCCCTCTCTATAGATAAAGGCCATGTTCATTCTCTCACCCTTGTCCTTGGTCTCCTTCTTCTTTATGATGCTTGCACTTAGAACTTTGTCTCCATCAGGTTTTGGAAGAGGAAAGTCTACTTCCTTTATCTGAGCAAAGTCTAGGGGATTCTTTGTGGAGTCCATACTGGATCTAGTGTTGGGCTTTAGAACCATAGGTTTTAAATTCTTGAAAGAAGTCTCTCCAACCTTATTTCTCCCTACTGGCTTGAGCTCCATGTTGATTGGTTCAATCTTTGTGCTAAATTTCACAGATGTTGATTTATTTTGTGTAGAACCAAACACCAATTGTAACCTTTCATCAATTTTCCTCCATTGTTCTTTCATTTGTATTTCAGCTGCTGCTAGCTGAATCAAATCAATTACATCAGGTTTTCCCTTGATTTGAATGATTGGAGAGGTAGTGATGGCAGGAACTAGCACTTTAGATATCTGAATCTTTGTAGAGGGCTCTCCTTCCCCTTCCCTTTTATTCTCCCCCTTTTTGTTATCATCAAGGAGAGGGGTCAAGCCTTGTGCTTTTGCCAGCTGCATTAGGAGATTGGTTTGAGATTGTTGGTTGAGAAGAAGGGTGGCCACAGAATCTTCAATTCCTTGAACTCTGTCTTCCAACTTGGCCAGCCTTTGTTCAGTAACTGATTCCTTTTTCAATCTCGAAACCAAGTCCTGCAAAGTACCATAGGGCATGACTGAATCCAATTTTTCTGAAGTGAAGGATTTCAAGTCAGCAATATCTTTCCTGAGATCATCCAGACTCAAATTTTGCTTTACTTGCTGCAACTTTATGAGATGCAGTGAGTCCAGGTGAGCTTGGAGGATAGCCTTGATATTTGCATTTGAAGTGTTCTGAATGGCCTTTTGAATAGTGATGATTTGTTTGACCAAGTGGACATTGAATTCACCTGTTCTATGCTCCTTAGTCAAGGCCCATTCAGGTAGATTAGGAATGGAACTAGGGTCTACATCTCCCCCTATGTTCATGCTTCCATCAGAAGAAATAGAGTCATCATCATCAGAATTTACTCCAAATTCTTCAGATGGCTCACCAGCTGTAGAAGGCATCCTGTTAATAGCAGCTTTATCCCTTTGAAGAGATTCTGTTGAGTGCACTAGATGTAGTGTCCTTTCTGCCTCCTCATTGCCCTGAGCAGCCAACATTTGATAGGCTGTCACAGGATGAGTAAAAGTGTCAGCATCCAAGGAAATGTTATCAATTACAGCTTTGTAATGTTGCTGAAATTGTCTTTCCTTTTCAGCATCATCCACAATCATTGACTCATGAGCAATGGCTGGTTCCACCCTTGTATCAACTGTACCTGCTTTTCTCTCTTTTTCTCTATGTTCTTGCATCAGGGGCTCCCCCTGGCTCACACATCTCACTCCCTCACCTTCACCTTCTAAGGTGGTACTCCACTCACTGACTTTTGCCATGCTGGAAGAAATAGCATGCATTTTTGTGCTCTCAATCTCTCCTTTTGCCTGGGAGCAACCCAGCCTCTCACTCAAATTTTCAGTCCCTGCCCTCAATCCTAAAAGTGATTGCACAGTATTCATGTCTTCTACACTTGGAATCATTTCAGTTATTTGTGTAGAGACTATCAACGGATGTGGAATATCCGTTGAAGGTGAAACTGTTGTTATCAACGGATAACTGCTGTTAAGCTTATCCGTTGAAGAGCAACCACTTGTCAACGGATGAGTGATATCCGTTGAAGAAGGAAAAGAAGATGAAATTGAAAGTGATATAACTGTTGAATCTGTATAGATTGATTTGATATGTGTTGATACAGATCCTTCAATTATATCTGAAAGAATTTGCGGGTGATCCAACAAATCATCTAAACGATGATGATCACCTGTATTTGAGTGGGGCTCCTCCCTGAGTTGTAAAGAGGGAGAATCAGGAATTGATGGGAATAACATATCCACATCCAGAGATGGTGAAGAAGTATTTGGTGATTGATGTGTAGTTATTGTGAGAGAATGGGGCTGTGACTCCACATTTATTGGAGTCACATCAAACTGAGTTTGAGAAGGCACAGAGACAGATGGATGTATCTGTGCAGTGTGTGCACCCTGTATAGAAGATTGGGTTCTAGCCTTCTTTCTTCTAATAAAAGCTTTTGTAGGTGAGTTTTTGGCTTTAGTGTCCCTCCCTCTTTTGTTCTGTGTTCCTGGTTGGGAACTCTTTTCAATAGTAACATCCTTTTGGGAGGATGCTACTAGGGATGTGCTAGAAACCTTTTCAACCACCACAGCTTTTTGAGAAACTGGGGCTTGGCTAGCTTGGGAAGCACTCAACTCTCCTTCCTTATCCTGGGGGTTTCTTTGATGTTCACCCCTCCCCTCACCACTCACACCCTGTTCACTTCCCTCAGGGTTAATGGTTGTTGTTACAACTGTTGTCTTTTGAGAAACAACAGAGGTGGTTTTCTTTGTCTTGGATTTTGAAAGTTTAGATTTGGTGACCTTGGTAGAAATCTGTTGGGGCATTGACACAGATTTCATGGCCACACTAGAAGATAAAGAAATAGAGGGGTTGGAAGAAGTAGGAGTTGTAGAAGCAATTACCTCACCTACCTGGGGTGCATTCATGATTGGTAAATATACCAATTGCACACTGCTGTTGAGATCCATTCTCAATAAGTCTGCAAGAACTCTTTTCTCTTGTGCCCAGCACTTGAGTTTATTATTCTCATTGATAATGACTAAACCTTCAGCAACATGGTTAGCCAATAACATAAAGAATCTAGCATAATAGATGTTATTAGGTCTATTAGCTTTGTTACCTAATCTAGTACCTAATTCTAGCATCACATAGTTGCTAAAGTTAAAGTACCTATCAGAAACAAGCATATAGAACATATTAACAAGAGATGAAGTTATGGCATCAAAATTACTAATTTTCCCAGAGAAAACCTTTATAAAGGCATCACCAAGAAAACTCCATTCTTTCCTAAGGCCTTTTCGTCTAATACCCCCTAAATTAGCAGAGTTAAGAGAGTAACCTATGGAATCTAACATGCTGGATACATCACTATCAGTGTGTGGTGTCATGGCATTGTTCTCAGGTAATTTAAAACATGCTTGTAAGTCATCACAGTTAATACAGTGATTTTTACCTTTGAGAGTGAAGGAGATAGTCATATCCATGGAGTTGAACTCAGCAGTTGTCCAAATCTCCTCAACTACTTCACAGAAAATCGTTGGGGCTTCCAGCATTGCATAGCTAAGTTTACAGTTTTTGATGAAGTCCATCATTTTGTGATAATCTGAGTGGGCTTCATTCTTTTCTACCAGAGCTATGAAATTGTTCTTCTCGTAGATGAACCCAGATTGAGACATAATCTTCACGACTGGTGCCATTGTTGTGAGTAGAAATTGCAGAGAATAACTTGAAGGTTTTGCAGAGAGAAAATGGTAAATGCTTGAAATTCTAAGAAAGCGTAAAGTAATAATGAACAATCAGAAGGGCTTATATGCTTTCAAAGAAAAAGAAATAAATAAAGGATTAATCAATAAATAGGTGTTAGTGAATTTCAGCCGTTTAAGAATAAACTGTAAGTATTCTAATAACTACCTTTAAAACCAATACATACAGATGTATGTATGGTATCAACGGTTAAGAAAATAGAATCAACGGCTGTGAAACACCTCAAACGTCTGATGTGACATTTCAACGGATAATGTAAATTGTCATCCGTTGAAAGGTACTTCAGCTTTATCCGTTGACGGATAAAAGTTCCAGAGATATACTTGTCTTTCAACGGATAATGAATATCCGTTGATAGAGCAATTTTGACTTTCAACGGATAGGGAACATCCGTTGATGGAATAAACTTTGTTAAAAGTCAAATTTGTTCTAGCAACTAATATATTTCAGGCTTCACATCAAATTGCAAAGAAGACATGAATTTTAAGAGTAATTAAGCATACCTAGCTCACTTACCAATCTTGTGAATGTAGATTCATCAAGTGGCTTGGTAAATATGTCAGCAATTTGTTGTTCACTTGGAACAAAATGTAGTTCCACTGTACCATTCATGACATGCTCCCTGATGAAGTGGTACTTAATATCAATGTGCTTGGTCCTTGAGTGCTGCACAGGATTCTCTGTTATGGCTATGGCACTTGTGTTGTCACAAAAGATAGGTATTCTATCAACATGAAGTCCATAATCAAGGAGTTGATTCCTCATCCATAACATTTGAGAACAGCAACTTCCAGCAGCAATGTATTCAGCCTCAGCTGTAGAAGTAGAGACTGAATTTTGCTTTTTGCTAAACCATGATACAAGCTTGTTTCCCAGGAATTGGCAGGAGCCTGTTGTACTTTTCCTGTCTATTTTGCAACCTGCATAGTCTGCATCTGAATAACCAATTAGATCAAAGCCAGATTCTCTAGGATACCAAATTCCTAAATTTGGTGTACCCTTGAGATATCTGAAAATTCTCTTGATAGCAATTAAGTGAGACTCCCTAGGATCAGCTTGAAATCTAGCACACAGACATGTAGCAAACATTATATCTGGTCTGCTAGCAGTTAAATATAAAAGTGAACCAACCATGCCTCTATAACTTGTAATGTCCACAGACCTTTCAGTCTTATTTAATTCAAGTTTGGTGGCAGTGGCCATGGGAGTTTTTGCAGATGAACATTCCATTAAGTCAAACTTCTTTAAAAGATCATGAATATATTTAGTTTGACTAATGAAAATTCCATTACTAACTTGTTTAATTTGTAAACCAAGAAAATAGGTTAGTTCTCCCATTAGGCTCATTTCATAATTACTTTGCATTAGCTTAGCAAACTTTTTACAAAGTTTATTATCTTTAGAACCAAATATTATGTCATCTACATAAATTTGAACAAGTATACTAGAGCCATTAACATTTCTAAAGAAGAGAGTTTTATCAACAGTACCTCTAGTGAAGTGATTCTCCAAAAGAAATTTTGATAATGTTTCATACCAGGCTCTAGGTGCTTGCTTCAGTCCATAGAGCGCTTTCAACAGATAATACACATAGTCTGGAAAATTTGGATCTTCAAATCCTGGAGGTTGACTTACATAGACTTCTTCCTCTAATTTTCCATTTAGAAATGCACTCTTGACATCCATTTGATAGACTTTGAAATTGGCATGGGCTGCATAGGCTAGAAAGATTCTGATAGCTTCAAGTCTTGCAACAGGAGCATATGTCTCATCAAAATCTATTCCCTCTTGCTGAGAATAGCCTTTAGCAACCAATCTGGCTTTATTCCTTATGATAATGCCATTTTCATCCATCTTATTTCTGAATACCCATTTTGTATCAATAGGACTCTTGTTCTTTGGTTTGGGTACCAGCTTCCAAACTTGGTTTTTCTCAAATTGGTTTAGCTCTTCCTGCATAGCTAATATCCAATCTGGATCCAATAAGGCTTCTTCCACTTTCTTAGGTTCCTCCTGAGATAGAAAACTACTATACAGACATTCATCTTGAGTAGCTCTTCTTGTTTGCACTTTAGATGATGCATCACCAATGATCAGTTCAAAGGGATGATTCTTGGTCCATTTCCTTTGAGGTGGAAGATGAGCTCTAGATGAGGTGATCTCAGTATTGTCATGATGTGAGATAGAGTTTTGATTAGTTGAAACTCCCCCTGAGTTGTTGGTCCTTTGCAGGGAACTTGGAGTTCCATCAATTAATGATGTAAATTGATTATCAGTTGATGAGCTATGATCAACGGATGCTTCATTAAGTACTTCAACGGATGATGCACAATGTCTTTCAACGGATGCTGAATTTTGTGCATTTTCCAGGAGCAAATTTTGTATTCCTTTTGAAGTGTCGTCTCCATCAATCTCTTCTTCACTATCATCACAATATATTTCAATATTGTCAAATTTGAGTCTCTCATAATGTTCCTCATCTGTTAGTCCATCAATCTTTTTATCATCAAACACAACATGCACAGATTCCATAACAATGTTGGTTCTTAGATTGTAGACCCTATAAGATTTTCCAGCTGAATAACCAACAAATATTCCTTCATCAGCCTTTGCATCAAACTTCCCTTTATGGTCAGATTGATTCCTCAGTATAAAACATTTACATCCAAAGACATGAAGAAAGTTCAGAGTTGGTTTTCTTTTCTTGAACAACTGATAAGGAGTCATGCCTTTAGCTTGATTGATCAAAGAAATATTTTGAGTGAAGCAGGCACAATTAACAGCTTCAGCCCAAAAATATGTTGGTAACTTTGATTCTTCAAGCATTGTTCTGGCAGCCTCAATTAAAGATCTGTTCTTTCTTTCAACTACCCCATTTTGCTGAGGTGTTCTTGGAGCTGAGAACTCATGCATGATTCCATTTTCTTCACAGAACAGCCTTAATGTCAAATTCTTGAACTCAGTTCCATTGTCACTCCTGATGTTTCTTACCTTCAAGTCAGGATGATTATTGACTTGCCTGATGTGATTGATAATGATTTCACTTGCTTCAGCCTTTGATCCAAGAAAATAGACCCATGAGAACTTTGAGAAATCATCTACAATCACTAAGCAATATCTTTTTCTTGCTATTGACAATACATTGACTGGTCCAAACAAATCCATATGTAGCAGCTGTAATGGTTCATCAATTGTTGTTTCAAGCTTCTTCTGAAATGGTGCTTTCCTTTGTTTGCCTTTCTGACAAGCATCACACAGACCATCCCTTGAGAATTCAACAAGAGGAATTCCTCTTACTAAGTCCTTTTTGACTAGATCATTCATTGTCTTGAAATTCAAATGGGATAGCTTCTTGTGCCATAGCCAACTCTCAACTGAACTTGCTTTGTTGAAGAGACAAGTAATAGATTCTGCATTTGTAGAGTTGAAGTCAGCTAAGTACACATTTCCTTTTCTAACTCCAGTTAGAACCACTTTGTTGTCTTTCTTACTAGTGACAACACAGGCTTCAGAATTGAAGGAAACTGTATTCCCTCTATCACATAGTTGACTGATGCTCAGTAAGTTGTGCTTGAGACCATCAACTAATGCAACTTCTTCAATGATGACATTCCTTGTTGAAATCAAGCCATATCCCATAGTAAACCCTTTGCTGTCATCTCCAAAGGTTATGCTGGGGCCAGCTCTCTCTTTAAACTCTGTGAGCAGGGAGAAATCTCCAGTCATGTGTCTTGAACAGCCACTGTCCAAGTACCATAGATTTCTTCTATTTTCCTGCACACCACAAAATCAATCAATTTGATTTTGGTACCCAAGTTTCCTTGGGTCCATTCTTGTTAGCCTTTCTCCTAGACTTCATTCCTCCTGCATCTTTAGACTTAGGTGAGTTTGAGTCAACCTTGGTCTTAGATGTGGTTGGTTGAGGTGTAGGGTTAGTCACAACATTATCCAGCACATTTATAGAATTATTAGGCATGGATTGTGCATACATGTTATTCCACATTGGCATATTGTATGGCAATTGAGGCATACTGAATGCAGCAAGATAAGGATTGTTAAAATATGGCATGTTTGCAAAATGTGCATAAGGATTTTGTTGAGACATAACAGGCATAGCATGTAGAGGTGATACAGACATGTTAGGCATGGAAGAGGGTACAGTTATGGGAGATTTCTTAATAGATTTACAATTAGCAGATAGATGATTAACACTACTACAATGCACACAGCTTTTTCTAGGAGCATACTTATCAGGTGTGTAATTGTTATGTTTGTTAACTCCTACCTTCCCATTTCTGTTGGATTTCCTTTTGGATTCCTTTTTATCCTCAACCATCTTGAGCCTATTGTTTAACTGTTCTAAGGTCATGTGCCCTACATTCACCTTTCTGACATCTTTGGATGTGCTTGCTTCTTCTTTGACAAAGTTCTTTGAAGTTGAACCAAACTTTTTGTTGAGTTTCTTTAGATTTTCTCTTTTAGAAACATCTGCCTGTTTTAATTGAGGAACCTTCAACGGATGTTCCTTTTCTTCCTTCAACGGATAACTTTCATCATCCGTTGATTCCACATCCGTTGACAGTCCATCAATTAATTCCAGTTTCTTTTTATTTTTATCCCAGGCAGTTTCACAGAATGATTCAATTCCTTGGACTTTGGCAATTTGAGCACTTACATCCCTAGATGTTTTCCAGGCATTAATCACCTCTTGCTCTTTCTCTAATTGATTGGAAAGTATTTCTACTTTCTTAACAGATTCAGCTAGTTCATTCTCAACAGATATACAATGCAATTTGGTTTTCTCTAGGTCAATCAACTTATTTTCTAACACAGTATTTCTATTGCTTAAAAACAGATTGTTCTCTTTGATCCTACTATTTTCTTTAGCAAGGGATTTAAGAGACACACGCAAATGATACAATTCAGTAGACATGTCATTGAAAGCATCATTGCACTCTTGTTTAGTAAGCTGTGTTAAATCAGTAGTGATTACCTGATTGCTTGATGAACTAACTTCGTTTTCTTCAGAATCAGCCATGAGAGCAAGGTTGACATAATCCACATCTTCATCCTCTTCATCTCCATCAGCTGCCCAGTCCTTTTCTTGAGTAATGAAAGCCCTTTCCTTCTGTTTGAGCAGATCAAAATATTTCTTTTTGTAATCTACTTGTTCAAATTTCTTCTTTTCAGAGGTTGGCTTTCTGCACTCACTTGCAAAGTGTCCACTTATACCACAATTAAAACACTTGAACTTGGATTTGTCCACCATGTTCTTATAGGGTTTAGTGGCTCTAGTGTTTTTCCTGAACTTCATCTTTGCAAATCTCCTGGACAGAAATGCAAGATGCTCATCAATACCATCAGAGTCATCTTGACTGGAGTTGTCTTCATTTTCAGCAACTTGCTCTTTACCCTTGTCTGATTCTGGATTTCTTACACCATCTTTGGAGCTTGATGTAGATCTCACAGTTTCTTTTCTGCATGCTTTCTCATTTTCAGCTACCAATGCAACTGAACCTCCTTTCTTTCTCCCCCTCTCCAATACCTCATCCTGTTCCAACTCTAGTTCATAAGTCTTCAAGATTCCATATAATCTTTCAAGAGTAAAGTCCTTATAATCCTGAGAGTTTCTTAAGGAAACAGTCATGGGTTTCCATTCCTTTGGTAAGGATCTCAAAAATTTAAGATTTGAATCCTTCACCTGGTACACTCTACCATACAGCTTCAGTCCATTCAACAGCTTTTGGAATCTATTGAATGTGTCATTTAAAGATTCATTCTCTTCAAAATGAAAGTACTCATACTGTTGAATGAGAAGCTGCATTTTGTTCTCTTTTACTTGTTCTGTACCTTCACACAGCAGCTGAACTGTGTCCCAAACCTCTTTGGCAGTTGAACAATTTATCACATTATCAAACATATCCTTGTCAAGACCATTAAACAAAATGTTCATAGCCTTCTTATCCTTGTGGACTTCTTCTGTGTCTTCCATTGTCCATTCTGCTCTAGGTTTTGGAATGGATTGACCAACAGCAATTGTGGCCGTAGCAACTGTGGCTACTTTGTGGGGAATGTGAGGACCATTCTCAATGCAGTTTACATAACCTTCATCTTGGGAGAGTAGATGAAGGTGCATTTTCACCTTCCAGTGGTGATAACTGTCTTTGTCAAGAACTGGGATCTTTACTCCAATATCCTTCTTACTCATCTTTGTTAGATTCCAAGATCTTTAAACTCTTTGTGTGTCAAGAGCAGGCTCTGATACCATTTGTTATTCCTAGAGGACTAACAATGAGATTTACAGAAGGGGGGTTGAATGTAAATCTCAAAACTTTTTCAGGTTTTGAGAAGTTTATTAAAGCAGTGTGTTCTAGATGAACAAGTGTATGAATTGCTTTGAGCTAATGCAGACAGATATATATTCAAACACAAAATGTAAAGAACACAACAAACTTTAAAAACTTTTCTGGTGGATTTGTTGTTCCACCAGAGATGGTATATTAGAAAATCTGTGTTCAACAATGTTGATCACAGCTGCATCCTAGTACAAACTAGATGAATTTTCTCTCAAGATATTTCTTAACAGCTCTGGAAAATCTCTGTCTAATTACTAGCTTCTTCTTGGTTTATATATTACCAAGTGTACAAGTGAAAAACAATATAAAATTACAATAGTAAAATAAGTTCTTCACTTGCTTCTTTTCCTGTTCAATCAAGTACTTTGTTGACTATTGCATCTTTGTACTAAAGAAGAA
The DNA here is from genome assembly GCF_009905375.1 of Apium graveolens. Classification (NCBI taxonomy): domain Eukaryota; kingdom Viridiplantae; phylum Streptophyta; class Magnoliopsida; order Apiales; family Apiaceae; genus Apium; species Apium graveolens. The sequence goes on from NC_133655.1 coordinate 118,853,149, forward strand.
TGGCTGCTTTTTCTGTTGATCCTGAAATTCGGCTACCACATCTCAGTTTTCTCTGACAACCCATGTGCCTCTGTTTGTAGGTACAACTACCACTTATCAACGGCTAATTAGCAGAACATCCGTTGAAGCTTTCATCCGTTGATGACTTCATCCGTTGAAGGATGTTATCCGTTGAAGCTTTTAGAGACATCCGTTGAAGCTTAGCTTCTCATCCATTGAAGGTCTTTAAGTCATCCGTTGATACCACTTCATTTATACAAAATTACAAGGCATGAAATATTTACAATTGGCCTTCCTATCTGCATATCATCTAGTAGTCAACATGACTCATAGTTTCTCTCAACTTCTAAGAATTACATTTTAAATACAGAGACTGAAATATGCTACAATACTAGACTTATTTCTAAGTAAAGCTACACCATCAATGGATAGCCAAAGTGGTCTTATCCGTTGAGGCTACAGACACTAAATTTCTACTTAAGTGTTTTGTTAAACATATCATCAAACTAATGCACATATATTCCTAACATTTACTTTGTACGTTATGTCTTCTGCACTATCACTCAGGAGCATACTAGATGCTCACAAATTGACTGGTCCTAATTATGCTGACTGGCTTCGAAACTTGAGAATTGTTCTCAGGATTGAGAAGCTGGAATACGTGATTGACTCACCTGAGCCTACTGAACCTGCTAGTGATGCACATAATGATGAACATATTGTGTATCGTAAGTGGATAGATGATGCAAATGTTGCTCAATGCATCATGCTAGCTTCCATGAACATTGAGCTACAGAAGCAACATGAGCATATGGATGCTCACACTATCCTCATGCATCTACAAGAGTTGTATGATGTGGCGGGGAGGACAGCTCGATATGAGATATCGAAGGAGCTGTTCGGTTGTAGGATGTCTGAGGGATCATCTGTGAATGACCATGTACTTAAGATGATCAATTTGATTGAACGTCTTGGACAACTTGGTTTTGCCATGGATGGGGAGCTGAGCCAAGACTTGGTCTTGCAATCACTTCCAAGTTCGTTCTCGCAGTTTGTTGTGAACTTTCACATGAATAAGTTGGATGTCAGCCTGCCTGAACTCCACAACATGTTGAAGACTGCGAAATCGAATTTTCCCCCTAAGAAGAGTTCTGTTCTTCTAATTGGTGAAGGTTCCAATCCTAAGAAAAGGAAGAGGAACCCTTCCAAGAAGAAGAAAGTAGGTGAGAAAACGCCGGTTCCACCAAAAGCTGAAGACCCCAAGAGCAAAGTTGTTTGCTTTCACTGTAATAAGGTGGGGCACTGGAAGAGGAACTGCAAGGCTTACCTTGCAGAATTGAAGAAGAAGAAGGGTAGTGAGACTACCACTTCTGATTCAGGTATGTTCATGATAGAAATGAATATGTCATTAAATCAAATTTCTACTTGGGTATTAGATACCGCCTGTGGTTCTCAAATCTGCAATTTGTTGCAGGGACCAAGGAGAAGTAGGACTCTTGAGGAAGAGGAGGTGATTCTACTGATGGAAATGGAGCAAGAGTTGCTGCTGAAGTTGTAGAATCATTTCATTTACATAGGCCTACGGGCAAGACTATTGTTTGAAATAATTGTTATTTTGTTCCCTCGATTGTGAGGAATATTATTCCCATGTTAGACTTGGCTGGATTTTCATTTATTATTGAGAATAATGAATGTTCTATTCTTCGAGATAATATTCTTTATGGACGTGGTGCTTTAAATAATGGTCTGTATGTATGTGACATAATTTATTTCAGATTGAACAAACTAATAAAAGAAAAGGGATGATGAAAATCTCACTTTATAGTGGCATTACAGTCTCCATTTAGTAGACATGGAGAGAGGGCTGCAAATTTGCTAGGAATGGTACACACAGATGTATGTGGACCAATGTCTACGCAAGCCATGGGTGGATTTTCATACTTCATTACTTTCATGGATAATAGATCTAGATTCGGATATGTGTTTGATGAAACACAAGTCTGAAGCCTTTGAAAAGTTTAAAGAGTATAAGTATGAAGTGGAGAAACAAACCAAACATAGTATTATAATTCTTCGATTAGATCGAGGTGGTGAATACTTGAATGGAGAGTTTCTTGATTATCTCAAAGTAAATGGTATAGTCTCCCAGTGGACTCCTCCAGATTAGTATCTGAAAGGAGATATCGAACTTTGTTAGACATAGTTCGGTCCATGATGAGCTATGCAAATCTTCCAGTATTCCTATGGGGTTATGCATTGGAAACCTTAGCATATTTACTGAATAAGGTGCCTTCCAAAATCTGTTCCTCAAACTTCGTATGAGATATGGAAAGAAAGGAAACTGAGTCTTAAACACATTAAGATTTGGGGATGTCCAGCTTATGTCAAGTAAGTTGACCCAGATAAGCTGGAATATTGATCCGTAAAATGTAGTTTTATGGGATATCCTAAAGAGACTTTAGGGTATTACTTTTGCACCGATCATCGGGTGTTTGTCTCCAGACATGCTACCTTCTTGGAAAAGGAGTTTATCCTTGAAGGAAACAGTGGGAGCAAAATTGAACTTGATGAAGTTCAAGAAGCATAAACTACTACAGATCAAGTGGAAACACCTGTTCTGACTGAACAACCTTTTATGGAACAGCCCATTCATAGGTCAGGGAGAGTGTCTCGCCAACCTGAGAGGAAATATGGCCTTGTCATTGAGAATGACAATGAGTTATCGATCATTGATGATGACGACCCTGTGACCTATAATGAGGCTATGAGTAGTGTTGACTCAGAGAAATGGCATAGTTCCATGAAATCCGGAATAGAATCTATGTATACGGTATACGAAAGAATGATTGAAGCAGATGGCCAGGTGGAGACCTATAAGGCCAGGCTTGTGGTAAAAGGATTCAAACAAAGGCAATGGATTGACTTTGATGAAACCTTTTACCTGTAGCCCTGTTAAAATTAGTTCGGATTTTGCTTATGATTGCTACTTACTACGACTATGAGATATGGCATATAGCCAGATGGTTTTCCTTCCAAGAGAAATGAAAACCTAGTGTGTAAGCTGCTGCGAACCATATGTGGTTTAAAGCAGGCTTCTCGAAAGATGGAATATTCGTTTTGATGAGACAATCAAAGAGTTTGATTTTATCAAAAACGTAGATGAACCATGCGTCTACAAAAGGGTTAGTGGGAGCGCGGTAACATTTATTATATTGTATTGAATTAGAGTTGACACACATAACAACATAGCAGACCCACTCACAAAGCTACTTTATGAAAGTCACTTTGATCGTCATAAAGACAAGATGGGTATTAGATAACAGAGTGATTGGCTTTAGTACAAGTGGGAGATTGAAAGGAATATGTCCTAAGTCCAATCATGTATAAGGATTTAGGAATAACTTTTATGTAATCTATTTTAATTTCATTGATATTAATAAAAGACTTGTTTTGTTTTTATTATGGGCTTTATCTATTTAAGTGTTTAAATAAGATATACCATAGTTTAGAGTAAAGCTTTTCATGGATTATGATGAGATCATAATAGTGAGACCTAAAAAGATGATAACTCTAAACTTAAATAGTTCCTGGTCATAGGATTACTAACTGGTAATTAATAATCCGCAAAGATTGGTACATACTATGCTTGCTTCATTATGAAGGATGTCTGTTCTCATAGACATTTGTGTGGTGATACTATAGCTAGTATGTAGGTGCTTATTATAGAATAAGTTTACTGAACATGACTCGCACAGCTGAACAACTGATGGAGTTCACTCACGTGTCAGCAGTTGTTCTCATAGTGATAGTTGTACAAGTATCCTTAGACTTGAGGTCATCATAGTCATCTTGTGTACACTGAAATATGCTTTGGTTTAGTTCTTAGTCTCCAGGGACAATTATTAGGGCTCTTCTGGGTATAGGAATTTGTACACGAAGATAGTGTATGATCAATAAAGGATCTACCCCTTCCAGTGAAGGAAGAGAATGTTCAAGGCTGATCCACTTATGCTAGTTCAGGAATCTCTGGCCAGAGTGAATGAAATTAGAACGGAGTTTCTAATTTGCATAGAACTACGCATAGTAAATGGTAAGCAAGTGATTGAATTTGATAGGCTTGACACGAGATTCATGCCTTGTATTTAATCGGGACATTGTAGGGTAGAAGGAGTTTATTGTACGGTAACTATTCACTGAATAGGTTCTTGGTATTCTAAGCAGTGAATTCATATTATCCGGATAGTCGCGATATGTTGAGAAGCATCACTCACGATGTAGAATAAATGTGATTAATTAATTAATCATATTTAATAAATTAGATAATTTATATAAATAATGATAAAATAGTTTTATTATTATTTATTTCTACTACCGGCTTAATATTGAACCTACAGGGTCACACCATAAAAAGAGAATGATTTAATGGTGGAGGAATTAATTAATAATGGCTAATAATTATTTATTTGTGAAATAAATAATTAATTGGCAAATTTAATAATTGATTAAATGAGATTTAATTGATTATAAATTAATTAAGAAAAGTTCTTAATATTATTAATTAAAGGATTTAATTTTTGGAAATTAAATCAAGAGAGAGAATTATTTCTAAAGTGTTTAGAAAAAGGATTAATGATTAAAAGGTGTTTTAATTATTAATGAGAATAATAAATGGGATAATAATAATAATATTTATGGGAAAATTTCAGCTGAAAATTTTGCCTATAAATACACTATTATAGACCCTATTTTATTCTAACCCACATCGAACTCGAAAACCCAAAAAGTTTGGAAAACCCAATTCTCTCCACCTCTTTCCTCCTCCTTAACATCATTTTCTTGGTGGATACCGGTGGAGTGCTTCACACTTGAGGAGCAACTGCTAAGGATCTCTGATCGTTGTCTCCGAATTATTTTAAAAGGTTAGATTCGATCCCTCGAATTTTTATTCATGATCTGTATGCGTTTATTTGGATTTTGTATGTGTAAAAGTGTTTTGCCATGCCCCCGTTGCGTTTAAAATCCAACAATATGGTTAAAAGGATTATAGCACATTGTACATTATACACAAAAGGTTTAATCGATCACCGATTTAGTTATTATTACTTGGGTAACAATGATGTATTACTAGATGCCGCTCATTGTTTATGATTTTAAATTAGATTTAAAATTGTTGCAAACGTAATAATAACCTAAAGGGTCGCACAAAGAATGATTGGAGGATTATTTAATTTAAATTTGGATTTAAATTAAGTGTAAGTAATTCGAATTATTTGTTATTAATTAAGTGTGACTTAATTAATTAAATAAATAGGAAATTTGAATTTAATATTAATCCGAAATTAAGTTATTGGATGATTAAGTGAGACTTAATAATACAATAATTAAAATTTCGAATTTAATAATAATAATAACTCTAAAATTAAGTTTAGGGTTGGAGGCCCATTAGCTCTTGCCTATATAATATCTTTTTCTCATAGAATTAGGGTTACACGTTTTATTTGATAAAACATAAACCCTAGCAGCTTGAAGAGAGATAGAGAGAGCAAGAAGGCGGCCTCAAGAACGTGCTAGTACACACCCATCCTTCGGGCGATCATTCGTGTGGATACCTTCAAGGCGTAGATCATTCCAGCGACGGGCTACGTGTTGATCACTCAAGACCTCCATTCCATTAACGTAAAACTTCTTAAGGTAAACATACTGAACTACGAATTAAATATTATTTTTTGCATGGATCTTGCGGAGGGTTTCAGATTTTAAGATTTAAATTTATGTTTCCATTGCGTTTATGTGCTAAAAAACCCTTCAATGGCATCAGAGCTACTTGCGAAAAGTTTTTAATTCATTTATGTGTTTAACCATTTTCGATATATGAGCATGTACGTGATTCGCCATAATTTGATGTTGATATAATATGCTTGTATATGTATGGTTTTGAATATATGATATTCATGTGAGTTGTATAATCATAAGATGATTATGTAATCTGTATATATACTGATATATACATGATTTATGTTTGTTCTAATTATGAGAATCATATTAGATACGGATTCTGAATTGGCTGCTGCAGATTTGCTGAAATCTGGGTCTGGTGTCCGATTTACGCAAACGAATACCCTATTCGATAGGCAAACGAGCGTCTGAACAAAACTGATAGCAGAAGCTATCAACGACTCGTCTGTAAGGCATTTGATATCGTTTACTGCCCGTAAACAGTGATTCTTGTTATTCTAATTTAATTCTGATTTTTCTGATTTTTGTCATATTTTTTTATGATTAGATCATGGATAATATGATATGTTAAGATCAGATTATGTGTTTTAACATACTTTTATGTGTTGTATGAGCATGGTGGATGGTTATGGCCTTTCGACCTTAGTGTAATGGTTTTTGTTTTGGTTTTAAATACGACTTGCATGTCGTCAATCTTTGTAATCATGAATCTCGAATGTAACTCAAGTTATTCTTGTAAGTTCATTAGATTAGTTTTACTTTCAATCATGTAATGTAATTGAAGACTCAAGAAGGCTATCCAATGGAGGTGATTCAAAGAAGAAGATGAGACATACAAGGAGTCTAAACAAAGAAGAAGACGAGGCATACAAGAAGTCTAAATAGAGAAGAAGACTTATATAATAAGTAGTTGTATTTATTTCCATCACCACATTAGATTGACCTTGATCTTTATCATGAGCTTGATAAAGATCACATAGGATGGGGCCATAACCAAACACATTTACTTTATTGCACTTTACATATTGATGTATGAATGTATGTATAGAATAGTTAATGATGCATGCTTTAATTAGATTAATCATGCATGAATGTATGTATTAGATACGTCACTCATGCCATGCCTAAACAAGATAAAATCTGTAGCGACTCAAGATTTTAAAATTTATAAACGATTATGAGATTCTCGTGTTTATGAAACACGAAATGAAATACGAATCTTCTTTATTTCCGATATGGGGCGATTTTGTCAACAACGGGTTCATAGAACTTGTAAGGCTGTGGATTTTAAGTGAGATCGATGTGACTCCTCCACTACCTGGAAATCAAACCATTGACGAGTATTGATTTGAAGTATTTTATTCAAGGAAAAATTGGGAATCTTTTTATGATGGGATCATGATCGTTATAATACTAACAAAACCCTAATGTTTATATTAAGTTATTTAGATGCCTTCCAATATGTCCAACGTGTTAACCCCTAGATCGATAAGGAGTGGGTTCTCCTGAGCGAAGTACTCTCATCTATCGTGGGACGGCGTGTTGAAGTATATGATACTTTTAGGCCTTTGGGTTTTAACTTAACTAAGTTACCACAATATGATTGTGAACCTAGAGGCATAGAGTTTGGTGAGATTTATTGGATAAATAAGAATAAAAGTTGTTCCACTAAACTATCCAAGAGTTATATAGTTGATATAATTGACAAATGTTGTTTACCTTATTGAATCATGTTTTAGGAGTAAAGCCAAAGCTGAACTAAAACGTTGTGAAAATTTGGATCTTGGCTCACTAGAAAGTATATAGAAGATACTATTTCTGAATTAATAGTTAGGGCTATTAATTTGATAAAATAGTGGGAGATATATATTTTGAATATATATGAATAATCACTTGAACATAATTTAATAATCATTAGTAAACTAATTTATCTTATGCATTTTAAACATTGTAGATATCAAATAGAAATCAATTCAAACAACTTCTCTGTGCGATCAGTCCTTGAGAAGGACAAGCTGACAGGAACAAACTTCCTTGACTGGCAGAGGAACTTGAGGATTGTCCTCAAACAAGAGCGCAAGCTCTATGTCATAGATATCCCTCCCCTGCACCTCTCACTGAAGGAGCATCCCATGCTCAACATAATGTTTATCAGAAACATATCGATGATGACACGGATGTTCAATGTCTCATGTTAGTGACCATGAGTGCTGAACTTCAGAAACAACATGAGAATATGGATTCTTATGATATGATTGAGCACCTTAAATGTATGTTTGAAGGACAGGCTCGTCAGGAGAGGTTTGATACTTTCAAATCGTTGCATGCATGTAAGAAAGGAGAACGTGATCCGATTGGACCGCATGTTCTAAGGATGATTGGGTATATTGAGTACCTTGCCAAGTTGGGTGCCCCGATTGCTGTAGAGCACCAGATTGACCTAATTTTGTAATCTTTAAACATCAGTTATTCTCAATTTGTGATGAATTACAATATGAATGAGATAGATAAGAACCCCACCGAACTGTTGGCTATGTTGAAAACTGCTGAGACCAACGTTCAGAAGATATCCCCTGCTCCCATGTTGATGGTGAATAAGGGGAAGGCCAAAGGAAAGGGTAAATGGAAAGGTAAGAGGAAGATGGGATCTAAATCGAATGCCAATACGAAACCTGATCCGACCAAGGCTTTGAAGCCTAAAGGTGGTGTTCCAAAGGTTGGTGATTGTCACTATTGAAAGAAACTAGGTAATTGGAAGATGAACTATCATGCTTATTTGGAGGATCTGAAGAAGAAGAAGGTTGTTGTTACTGCTTCTGATTCAGGTATTTATGTTATTGAAGTCAATTTGTCTACTTCTACATCTTGGGTATTAGATACTAGATGTGGTTCTCATATTTGTATAAATGTGCAGGAACTACAGGGAAGTAGGACATTGGCGAAGGGAGAAGTCGACCTACGAGTTGGCAATTGAGTAAAGGTTGTTGCTTAAGCTGTAGGGACTTATCGTTTATCGTTGCCCACTGGGCTTGTATTAGAACTAGATAACTATTTTTACGTGCCTGCGATTTGCAGAAACATTGTTTCGGTTCCTTGTTTGGACAAGAAAGGTTTTTCGTTTTTGATTCAGAACAATAGTTGTTCCTTTTCATTCAATAATGTTACCTACGGGATTGCACGTTTGTGTAATGGTTTATATGTTCTTGATATAGATACTCCTGTATATAACATAAATAATGATAATAAACGTATTAAGATGAAAGACTCAAATCAAACATACCTTTGGCATTGTCGTTTAGGTCACATAAATGAGAAACGCATTTCCAAATTATATAAAGATGGTTACTTGGATAAGTTTGATTTTGAATCATACGAAGAATGCTAATCTTGTCTCATTGGCAAAATGGCTAAAGCTCCTTTTACCGAACAAGGTGAAAGGGCCACTGAACGATTAGGACTTATACATAGTGATGTATGTGGTCCAATGCGTATGATGGCAAGAGGTGGTTTTTACTACTTCATTACTTTTACTGATGATTTCAGTAGATATAGCTATGTGTATCTTTTGAAGAACAAATCTGATTCTTTTGAAAAGTTTAAAGAATACAAGGTTGAAGTGGAAAAACAAACAGGGGAAAGTATAAAAGTTCTACGATCAAATCGTTGAGGAGAATACTTAAGCCTCGAGTTTAAAGGTTTCTTGAAGGAGTGTGGTATTGTATCACAATTTACTCCTCTTGGAACACCTCAATGGAATTGAGTTTCTGAGAGGAGAAATCGTACCTTGTTGGACATGGTGCGATCGATGATGAGTCTAGCAGATCTTCCAATAAGTTTCTGGGTTATGCTCTAGAAACGGCTGCATATACACTAAACTGAGTTCCAACTAAATCGGTTCAAAAGACTCCATATGAGATATGGACTGAGAAACGTCACAACATGTCTTTTATGAAAGTATGGGGATGCGAAGCATTTGTGAAACGCTTGGTGTCTGACAAGCTGGGACCAAAATCAGATAAATGTTATTTTGTAGGATATCCTGAAGAAACTAAAGGGTATAGTTTTATAATCCTACCGAAAACAAAGTGTTTGTTGCTCGAATCGCTGTATTTTTTGAAAGAGAGTTACTTTCAAAGAAAATCAGTGGGAGGACTATAGATCTCGATGAAGATCGAGTTGTACAAAATAATATTGAACCAGAGTTGCAAAATGGGCAGGAAGTACATAAAGATGTTCCTGCTCCGGAAACACAGGTTGTTCGTAGATCTAATAGGGCTCATCATGAGCCAGAGAGATATTATGGATTTCTCTTGACTCAAGATGATGATGTAATGCTCATAGATAATGATGAGCCTCTTACCTACCAAGATGCTATGAACAGTCGAGACTCCGAGAGATGGCTAGAGGCCATGAAATCCAAAATGGAATCCATGTATCAAAATAAAGTATGGACTTTAGTTGATCCACCTGAAGGGGTAAAACCTATAGGGTGCAAGTGGGTTTTCAAGAAGAAAACTGACATGGATGGTAAAGTACAGACCTATAAAGCGCGACTGGTGGCAAAAGGTTTCAAACAAGTTCATAATATAGACTATGATGAGACCTTTTCACTAGTTTCTATAGTCAAGTCTATCAGGATTTTGCTAGCAATAGCTGCTTACTACGACTATGAGATTTGGCAAATGGATGTCAAAACCGCTTTCTTAAATGGGAGCCTTGAAGAGGATGTATACATGATACAACATGAGGGTTTTGTCGATCCCAAGTTTTCTAAGATGGTCTGTAAGTTGCTTCGATCTATTTATGGATTGAAGCAAGCCTCAAGGAGATGGAATCGTCGTTTTGATGAAATAGTCAAAGAATTTGGCTTTATTCAAAATAAAGATGACATGTATTTACAAGAAGGTTAGTGGGAGCCATGTGGCATTCCTAGTACTATATGTAGATGACATATTACTAATAGGGAATGACATACCTTCTCTATAGGCTGTTAAGACTTGGTTGGGAAATAGTTTCTCGATGAAGGACTTAGGTGATGCTACCTATATATTAGGGATCAAGATCTATAGAGATAGATCAAGGAAATTAATCGGCCTAAGTCAGAGTACATACATTGACAAAGTATTGCATCGTTTTGGGATGCAAGAGGCAAAAAGAGGATATATCCAATGTCTCATGGTATATTGATCTCAAAAGAAAACTGCCCTAAATCATTAGATGATAAGGGCCGTAGGAGCAAAGTTCCATATGCTTCGGAAATTGGATCTATAATGTATGCGATGATATGTACTCGACCTAATGTTTTGTATGCCTTGAGCATGACGAGCAGATACCAGTCTAATCCTGGCGAGGGTCACTAGACAGCAGTCAAGAATATTCTTAAGTACTTGAAAAGGACTAAAGATTCATTCTTGGTGGATGGAGGAGATGATAAGCTGGTTGTAAAGGGTTACACTGATACCAACTTTCAGACAGACAGAGACGATTCAATAACTCAGTCAGGTTTTGTGTTTTGCCTTAATGGAGATGCTGTAAGCTGGAAGAGTTCAAAGCAAGAGACAGTAGCTGATTCTACAATGGATGCTGAGTATATTGCTGCCAGTGAAGCAGCCAAAGAGGCTGTTTGGATACGGAAATTCATAACGGGACTTGGTGTGGTTCCATCAATCACAGATCCAGTTGATCTTTACTGTGATAATAATGGAACCATCACGCAGGCTAAAGAACCAAGGTCCCATTCTCGGGCAAAGCATATACTTAGGAGATATCACGTCATTCGAGAAATTAATGAAAGAGGAGATATACATATATGTAAAGTGCATACTGATGATAATGTTGCGGACCCACTGACTAAGGCTTTGTCACAACAAAAGCACGAAGGTCATACTAGTTCCATGGGTATTAGATATATAGGTGATTGGCTCTAGTGCAAGTGGGAGATTGTTAGTGTTTGTGCCCTAGAGACAACACTATTATGTTTATATTATGAAACATTTGGATTACTAATTCTGATTATATGGATTATTCTTTAGTAATTTATTATATCTTTATTTTCTGCAATAAGATGTTAGATTAATAAATGTCCTTGAAATATGATATGTAATTTTATATCTATAAGTACGTGACTTAGAAATGAGATTATGAGAATAGTATCGATATTCCTAAAGATCCCTAGTCGAGTATTATTATTAAGGGACAATAATAATGCATTAAGACTAGTGTAAATGTTGACTGATGATCACATCTCATTGATCATAGGTATAGTGATACTAAAGTCAAAACACAGGCACATGTATTATATACATGGTGTTGGAAGACCCAATGTGAGATTCTACATGTCTATTGTGTCATAAGTAATTCTCACAGTGATAATGATGTATTGGTCCTTAGACTTGAAATCATTATATTTCTATATGAGAATTAATATACTTCGGTTGTATTAAAAGTTACCTTTGACCGGGTGATGATAAAAGTGTATATTGGGTATATTATGAATCATATGAGAAATATGAATGATCTAGAAATGATTTAACCCTCCTATTTTAGGAGTGATATTATTGGCCTCTTGTTTGAGTTAGATTACGAAATGCATGGCCATGCTCAAATGTTGATTTGATGTTATAGTCTACTCATCGATCAAGGAAACCTGGATTAAATTATGAAGAGGATGACACATAACATGCCTCGAGTTTAATCTATAATATATGATTAAAAGGATTATAGTACTTTGTACATTGTACACAAAAGGTTTAATCGATCACCGATTTAATTATTATTACTTGGGTAACGATGATGTATTACTAGATGCCGCTAATTGTTTATGATTTTAAATTATATTTAAAATTGTTGCCAACGTAATAATAACCTAAAGGGTCGCACAAAGAATGATTGGAGAATTATTTAATTTAAATTCAGATTTAAATTAAATGTAAGTAATTCAAATTATTTGTTATTAATTAAGTGTGACTTAATTAATCAAATAAATAGGAAATTCGAATTTAACATTAAATCTGAAATTAAGTTATTGGATGATTAAGTGAGACTTAATAATACAATAATTAGAATTTCGAATTAATAATAATAATAACTCTAAAATTAAGTTTAGGGTTGGAGGCCCATTAGCTCTTGCCTATCTAATATCTTTATCTAATAGAATTAGGGTTACACATTTTATTTGATAAAACATAAACCCTAGTAGCTTGAAGAGAGATAGAGAGAGTAAGAAGGCGGCCTCGAGAACGTGCTAGTACACACGCATCCTCCGGGCGATCATTCGTGTAGATACCTTCAAGGTGAAGATCGTTCCAGGGACGGGCTACGTGGTGATCATTCAAGACCTCCATCTTTATATTAACGTAAAGCTTCTTAAGGTAAACATACTAAACTATGAATTAAATATTAGTTTTCGCATGGATCCTGCGGAGGGTTTCGAATTTTAAGATTTAAATTTATGTTTTCATTGCGTTTATGAGCTAGAAAACCCTTTAGTTTGCACATGGCTTGTTCTTATCATGGTATTGACCAACTAGCTGGGATGCATTTCTGAATGACTTCAGTTTCACCTCATTCTTCTCTATCTTTTCTCTTATCATAGCTTCTATTTCACTAGCACACTTCAGCTTGTTCTTTAGATATTCATTCTCTTGATTGACTGTTTCAAGATCCACAAGCAGTAGCTCAAACTCTTGTTTCTCACTCTCGAGCTTCTCATTAGCTTTTGATAACCTACTAACCTTCTCAGTGGTTGCTATCATGCTAATATGGATATGGAACATTTCTATGCTCATCTTTTCAACATTCTCCTTATATTGACTTTCATTTAAATCAATAGTGCTAAGAGTTTGCACCTGTGTTTTTGATGAGGATGACTCTCCTTGCTCCAAGGTCATGAGTGCATAGTTTCCTGCTTCATCATCATCATCATTATCTGAATCATCCCAACTCTTTCCTTCTACAATATAAGATTTACCATGTTACTTTCTTAGAATAGCTTCATACTTTGCTTCCAATTCAAGATAGGCCTTGTCCTTTTTTACCTTTTTAGGCTTCTAGTATTCTGTAGAAAAATGGCCCAATTCATCACAATTGAAGCACCTGATCTTTGACTTGTCAACAAATCCTATTTTGTAGCCATTTTTGCTGCCATAATTGTACTGTGCTTTTGCCTTTTAGTTGTTGTCCTTGTTGGATGTGTGTCCCTTGTTTTTGAAGAACTTTGGCTTCTTTACTCTGATGTTGGAGAATTTCCTTGCTAATTAAGCCATGGACTGATCTAACTCGTCTAGTTCATCCAAGGTATAGAATTCATCCTCTTCAAGTTCAAGAATAACTTGCTTATGTGGTTCCTTGTTCTTTTGCTCATTGTTTGAAATAAATGGAGTCTGGATTTCCTGTTCATCATCAGATGACTGGCTGTCATTAAGAATTAGTGTACTTAATTGATCAACAAGGTGCCCTTGACCAGCTCTTAAAGATTTTCTTTGAATCATTTTCAGTTCACAGGTTTTTAGAATACCATACAAAACCTCTAGTGTCATTCTCCTAAAGTCTCTCCCTTCTCTTATAGCTGAAATCTTCTGTTCTAGATGGTCAGGAAGGGTGAGAAAAAATTTCAAGTTAACCCCCCAGCTTCATAGTATTTATCATGAAGCTGCAAGTCATTAATTAGTTTATTGAATCTCTCAAAAATATCAGTTATAATTTCTTTTGGTTTAGCCATTAAACCCTCATACCGAGACAACAGTAGTCTCATTTGGTTGGATCTAACTTCCTCTGTCCCTTCACATAAAATTTTTATTTTCTCCCATATCTACTAAGCTGTGTCACAGTTGACAATATTGTTGTACATGACATTGTCAAGTGACTCTATCAGAATTAATTGCAAACCACTATCAAGAGAGACCTTTTCTTTCTCAGTTTTTGTGTATTTTAAGGGATCCTTAGGAGCATAATGAGCTGGGATGACCATGTCCCTATCTGTAGATTCCTCAACTCTTTCCATAGGAGTGAAATGACCATTCTTGAGAATCTGAACATATAATGGGTTGGCCATCTTTATAAAGAACAACATTTTCTTTTTCCATAATGTATAGTTAGTCCTATCAAAGGCTGGTATCTTTATACTGTTAATCTTCTGTGTATTCATTCTTCCAAAATCTTTAATCTGTTTGCTTTCAGATTTGGCTCTGATACCACTTGTTAGGTAATGAATACAACACATGGGGGTGAATGTATTTTGGATAGTTTTAAGGCTTTTTGAATGTTTATTACTTGGTTAACAAAGCAGATTAGAAATGCAGTAATATTATGTTAACTGAAATAAAATAGTGCACACAATATTTCAAAACTCACATTATTTTATATTAAAATCAAGCTAGTGTTTTGCTACAAATCCCGGGTTCTTTGTAAGTAAAGAACTCAGCTTCTTCCTTGAGAGAGTTACAAGTAAAACTAGATCTATTTGATACATTTAAAAGCAAATGACCAGTGTTTAAATTATAGATTAGTAAACACAGGTTTACAGAACATGAAATAAGATGTACTAAACCCTACTTTAAGTTATCTCTAAAGCTTTCCATTTCTGGCTTAGTGAATCCTTGCATATCCTGTGGATCTGTCACTTCCCTTTGTCAGTTTATCTTGCCCTTTGATCTTGTACTCTTCAAGATGCTTTTGTAGACTTTTCAATCTAAGTGATTAGATCATTTATTGATTAATAACCTTGAATATTTAACTTGTATGCATTCTGTACTTGAGCTTCATGTCAAGATCTCCAATTGTTGTTATAGAGAATTGACATCTTGATAGGTATAATAGCTTATCGAGATCTCTTAGTTCTCTATAAGTGTTTTGATTTATCGAGGTCTCGGAGTTCTCTATAATTGAATTTGTCTTGTCGAGGTCTCTGAGTTCTTGATAGGTAACTTTGACTTGTCGAGATTTCTAAGTTCTCTATAGGTGAACTTGTCGATATCTCTAATATTCACATCTTCATTTGCCTTGTCGATATCTGTTAGTTCTTGATATGCAGAAATGACTTGTCGCTATCTCCAATCTTCATATCTTCATATGACTTATCGATATCTCTGGGACTTCTCGATAGGCCAATTTGGACTTCTCGATAAGTCATTCTAGAGTTCTCGAATGACTTCTCTATATGACTTGATTTGTAACTTGTAGATATCTTGACTTTAAACATTTTTCTCAAAACAGATTTAATCAACTCCAAGATTCTTCACAATTTCTCTAAGGCATGATCTTCTTCCAGAGTTTATTCTTAGGTTTGAGACTGTATATAGAAAAATACTCCAGTCTAATCCTTGACATTTTTACAGTGTCAAGTAATACAGTAAAAAATACAAATTTAGATTATCATACAACTAATTCTTAGGGCTGTCAATTTGACTTAGTCTTGTTATGATACAGGCATGTCTTGCACAACATGATAAAATAAAACATAGCTTTAGATTTCTCGGAGAGTTTCTAAGTATCTTGTAAATCTAAAACTCTTGAAAAACTTGGATACAAATTATGCAAAACTCTTACAACTATAAGGAAGGACCAGTACACTTATAAAAACTGTGCAAAAAATTTCCTTTTAGAATTTTGGTAAAACTTTTAGGAAGTGCAATAAGAGTGTTTAAAATGCATTACTAAAAGTACAATGTCGGCACTATTTGACTCCGCTCCTTTTGTCCACAAGATACCATATATTTTCCTTAAATGGTTTTCCTTAAATCACACTCAAATTTAAGTCATGCACTTCCTATGTCAACACTGTTCAGTGAAAGATCACTCACAGATTAACAAGTTGATTATCATTTGTCCCTGAAAAGCTTCCAATTATTTTTCTTATTGTGACCCTCGAGATTTCATAAGTATATCATTCGATAACTCTGAGTAATTGGTTTGAGAATTGCATCTCTTAAGTCAGCATTACAGGATATCTCGAATTGGATTTTGATGGCTTATCAACAATGGCCTTGTAAACTTCCCAAATCAAGCTTCTCTAATCAGTTTCCCAAACTTCTCGAATAAGCTCATTCTACACTTCTCAAAATAGTATATCGTGTACTTGTCGAATCAGTACATCTTGCATTTCTCGAATCAACACTTTTTATTTCTCTAATGGGCTTGTAGACTTCTCGAATAGTACATTTTGCTACTTCTCGATTGGTTAAGTCAGGACTTCTCGAATTAGGACTTATTGCGACTATTACTCCTTTCTGCAACTCCTTTATTTGATGTCATTCTTGATTTTCAAATGATGATCAAGGATCATCTTCCAGAAATATTTCAGATATACATCTTTATAAATTATATACAAATATCCTAATTTAGTCTAAACTTGTTCAAAGACAAGGATTCCATAATTAAATGGTCATATAAGTAACTTACAAAGTTACTATTTAGATAGACTTGTTTAAAGATAATATCAGGCATGCCTATGTACCTAACAAGGTTTATCAACCCTATTTATTGATGCTACTAATATAATTACGATTAAACAATTATTTGCCAAGTCAACTTGGGTGTAAGACTATATCGGCTTACAAGAATAGACCTATTAAGCTCCAATGCTCAAATAATATCGCATAAACACCACAAACCAACTCTCACCAAGTGACCCTTCTAATAAGGAGCAAATATAATAACATGCAAGGTTATAATGTAGCAAACTCCCCAAAACATGAGACTTCCCACTATCATTGGGTCCAATTATTCAACCTCGCTTAGTAAAATATGTATGAAGGCATTTTTTTTTGCTCCCAAGGAATTAGCGATGTATAATTTTTTGTAACAATTTATTACATTAAAATCGTAGGTAAAAATCATTACAAGAATAACGGATAATTCTCAACGATTAAAAATTAAAGAATTCACCTCTTTTTTGGCTAAGACCATATGAATACAGCACAAATTCGAATCAAATACGATTGGACGTATTAAGGTGGGTCACATATAAGAATTTCATCGAAGTAAGCTGAAAATGATGAAAATTACTACAACTAATACCACAAATTCAAATTTTATACTTTGTTTTGAAAAGAAACACAATAAAAAGTATAGAATGACATAAACCAAAATTTGTATAAAATTGATTAATAGTGAATGAAGGCATTCAAATTAGTTGTATAAGCTAACTGGGTGAAATGCTAAATTTTAAAACTTCCCAAATTTTGATAATTAAATAAACCTGAAAAGTACAACATACGAGAACATAGAAATGAAATGTTGTATTGCATAGTCTTTTACGAAAAATCTAGTTCAACATTATTGTAAAGGAATGAAAAATCAATTAACTGGGAAATCTATCACAATATCATCATAAGTTCTCAAAGGCCAGGGAGGGCTTTTCCAAAGAAATTCCAGGACCTTAGCTTTGAAGTAATTTTTCATATGCTTCAATATCCGCATGAAAAGACTCCAAATCAGCTTTCCTATAATGATGAAGGATTATCATAAGCATATAAAAACAATTAAATTTGAAAGAGAATTAAACAGTATTATATGTTAATTAAAAAGTATATTAAACTGATGAAGGAATTGTGGTATTCTAATGATTATAGTGGTAAAACCAACTATTGACAATTAGTAGTTTTGTGTATATTGTAACAAGAGATGAATATAAACTTCGACTTACCCATTCGGAGGAGCAGGTATCCTAGGTGAGGATCCTTCCCCTAAAATCTAAAGAGAATGATTATCCACGCTATTTTGGATACCTAAAATGAATAAACTTATTTTGTTAAGCAGCAGATCAAAAAACCATCGTAGGACATTATATATTTGAAAGGAAATGTATTAAAAATCATACCTTGAAGCTTAGTTCTCGTTGATTCAGTATTTCGCACCTTCTATATAGGACATTTAAACAATATTATTAACCATCATTATAATAGAAAAATATATAGGTATTAGTTCTCATATTCAAACCAAAACGAACTTGAAGGTGAGATTTTATCTGCTCAAGTGTCAGCCCCTTCACGTTCATTCATTTTTGTTTGGCCTTTGGTGTAGCACCTTCACATTAATATAGATGGATTACAAAATTATACACTAAATAAAATTTAGTAGCATGCTACAAAGTGAGGGCTCAAAAATAGGATTAGCTAATACATTGAAATTCGGTGTATTCAGACTTACATTAATTAGATAAATTTAACATTTTGTATAAATTTCATAACTAACTGTAATATGTATGTAGAGAATTAGTTACTCTATAAATCTGGAATACTAATTTTTTTTATTAAATACATAAAGCAAATATAAGATCAGTTCTCGTGTTCGTGTGATGGGTCTCGCTAATCAAATTAATAAACAAAATATTACAAAAAAGAAATTTTATAAAAGAGTGTGATCTTGGGTCCAAGCAAAAAAAAACCTTTAATTTATATTTTTATTAAAATATTGGATATTAAGTAATCTTCTGATATTATATATATCATAACTCCATGTATAAAATTAATTTTTTCTAATTTTCTTTATTAATACAAGGATGATGTAAATTTATTATGTTAGTATGTTATAAAATAAGAACTAAGAATTGTGAAACTGGATAGTTTTGTAATATAGTAAACATGTATAATACAAAAAAACTAATTATAAGATATGTTGGAAGGAAAATATTGTGAAAGGATATAATCATATAGCTAATATTTAATAGACCTAACTAACATATATCATTCATATATAGAGAAATATTATGAACCAAGTCCTAACATACACTAACATCTAATGACTAACAACTTATAAGGTCCATTTGCAATTTATTTAGCATGAAGATCACTTATAAAGGCAAGCAAAGTAACACATCACAAGACAAGCCATCAGTTTGCATTTAAAACAAAATTTCGAAGTAAACATGCATGGTAACATCATGACACCCACTGAACATGAGCTCATATCATCATATATAATATAAACTAGAATTTTATCAAAGGAATCATGGTATGCAACTCACAAAAATCAATTATCAAGAGGTTAAAAGAACAACTATATTGGCAATATCACATTTTTGAGTTTTTAAGCAAAATTTGAACTATATTTCCAAAATAATCACTTGATATCTACTGAATATAATCACTTATCATCATGTAATACTTCATCTAGCATTTTTATAACAAAAACATAGCATGCATCTCATAAAAGTCAAGTATCAAAGCACAAAATCAACAAGTACGGTTTTTACTTCAGAAACCACTTGTAAACCAACATGCAAGTGCTAAATCCTACATGCACGTGCTAAACTTAATGTATCTTGAAGGAAAAATAGCATGCAAGAGCTTAAACTTGATAAAACAACATATTTAAAGAACAAGACTTTCAAAAACAGCATGCATGGTCATTTTTCATAAAAACTTCTCAAAATTAACACTCTAAACATTCGACTCTTAAGAAATCATTGCCAAATGTTTATGAACAAGATTATGAATTGGAAAAATAGAAGTATAACACCTCTCCAAGATCATATATTGCTCATTTCTATAAGCCACCATGGTGTAAACCTTGAGTTCACAAGAACTAAGGCCTCAACTTCGGCTTCATCAATATGCATGTACAAAACTCACCTCAATATGAAAATACTCTACTAGATAATGAAGATCTTGGCTTGACTACCTTGAGAAGTGAAAGAAAATGAAGAGAAGTGAAGAAAAATGGCAAGAATGAGGGTGGTGGTGAGCTTCGGCCGAGGGGGAGAGAGGAGAGGAGAGGGTGAGGCGTTTGAGTGGATGTGTGATGAAAAATGAGAGCACTCACTTGGTTTTGTGACTTTAATTTGATTAAAATGGTACTGGAATAGAGAATTTAACAAGTGTCCCTCTTTCTAGTTGTGACAAAAATGCATGCAGGGTTAAAGAAGTAAACTAACAAGTTAGTGGGGTTGGAATTGACGGTCTTAACCTTGGACCCCATTAAAAGCTAAAATGCATGCAAGGGTATACTAGTAATCCAATAATTATTAAAAGTATGATTAAAAAGAATGGATTTTAGTAAATAAAGTACAATTCCATAAATCACAAAATTAATACCATAAATACTATGAGATTCTAGAAGTTTTATAAAATTGTTTTAAAAAATTTTGACCAAAAATATATTTTAAAAGAATTTTCTAAGATCAATATTCTAATATACCAGCCACAAAAATATAATTAACAATTCTAAGTCACATAAGAAAAATGCAAATAATTTGATTCTAAGCAGCTATTAAACGAATTATAATTTATCGTTTAATAGCAGCTATTATTATCTTGTCGCGATAAACTCAAATATTATTTACCCGCGTAACGAAATTTTCTTGCGTACAATTAAAATATACTCTCATAAATAATCTAACAATATTCACAATGCCACACATCGAAGAATATATATGAACACATTGAATTCACATAATTCCTGAAATCTAATACATGAAAAATTACGTAGTGCACAAAATGGAATATTATACTATCAATATGAAGTATTTACAGGCGTTACAGTAATACTTGCCTTTGGTTTTTAGCATTTAAGCACACTCGCAATAACACGACTATCTCGTTCTTGCGTCTCATGACATTGATGTCTTCTATTTCAACAATTTAC
The DNA here is from genome assembly GCF_009905375.1 of Apium graveolens. NCBI lineage: Eukaryota > Viridiplantae > Streptophyta > Magnoliopsida > Apiales > Apiaceae > Apium > Apium graveolens. The sequence goes on from NC_133655.1 coordinate 118,874,467, forward strand.
TGATATTCCGGTCCTGTGATTGCTAGAAGCAATTGATGATATCAAACATAAACTATCAAAAGTTCATTTCAGAACTTATACATCAACGGATGTTGATGACAACATCAACGGATGATGATTTCAACCGATGATGATGTCAACAAATAATGAAATCATTATTTGTCACATCAGTTGATCTTCGAGGAGGAGAAGGAAACAGGAATTTTAAGGCGGTGAAAGACTTTATCTCGAAAGTAATAGTATAGGTTTCCTTTGTTGTTAATAGAATAAGAGTCCTTATACATTGGTAGTTGTGCTCTATATAAAGCATAGTTTAGGTTCATGCTATAAGCATTACAACATTGTTATATCTTTCACATAACCTAGCTTCTCTTAAGGATATTTGTTCATTCTTTCGAGAGAGTACTTGTGTAATAAGTTTTTATAAGATTAATATAAAAACTGTTTATTCCGTTGAAGTTTTGTCGAGTTGATTATATTAACTGTATTCACTCCCCCTCTACAGTTGATTAAGGGTCTAACAATTGGTATCAGAGCTTGATGTTAATGTACAAATAGTTTAAGATCTGAAGATTAATCAACCATGTTAGACAAAGGAGAAGAAGAAATATAGAATCAGGATCCGAAGCCACAACCCCCATCCACATCACAGATAAGCAGCAACATGAGTAGGTATGAAGCAATCAAGGTGCCCATCATGAAAGTGCATTAATATCCAATCTGGAAAGTCAGGATGGCCATGTACTTAGAAGCCACATATCCTGAATATCTGAACAGGATCTATGATGGTCCTCACAAACCAATAAAAGTAGTTATTTCGCTTGCAGGTGAAATAAAGAAGATGATAGACAAAGACAGGAAGGACTATACTCCTGAAGATATCTCGTTTATCATGAAGGATGCTAAGGTTAGACATATTCTGCACAGTAGTCTTGATAATGTTATGTCCAGTAGAGTCATTGGATGTAAAACAGCAAAAGAGATATGTGATGATTTAGAAGTAAAGTGTCAAGGTACAACAACTATCAAGAAGAATAGGAGGACAGTACTTACTCAATAATATGAGGACTTTGACTCAATGGACAATGAATTCCTAACTGAGATCTATGACAGATTTCAGAAGTTGCTGAATGGCTTATCCCTTGTCAACAAAGAATATTATTTGGAGGACTCAAACTTGAAGTTCCTACTTGTTCTTCCTGAAAAGTGGGACTTTAAAGTCACATCAATCAGGGATAAGTATCAACTTGACATCACATCTCTAGATGAGATCTATGGAGTTCTGAAAACTCATGAACTAGAGATGGAGCAAAGGAGCAAGAGGAAAGGATCAAAATCTAGACCAGTTGCACTTAAAGTTGAAGAGAAGCCAAAGGAGAAAGCTAGGAGGAAAAGCTACTCCAAAGGGAAAGCCTTGATTGCTAAGTCAGATACTGAATCATCAAATTCTGATGATGACTCAAATCCTGATACTGAATTAGATACTGAAAGTGATCACAACAACAATGAAGATATGGATCATATGGGCTACCCTACTGGTTAAAAGCTTCAAAAAGATGGTCTACATAAACTTCAAGAAAGGGATAATATTTTCTAGAAAAGGTTCCAGTTCATCATACTATGATAAGAGGAAGAACAGAAGAGATACTGATTGGAAGGAAGCTAGATCTAGAAAACCTGACAAGTCAAAAGAGAGATGTTACAACTGTGATGGACTTGGACACTTTGCAACTAACTGCAGAAAACCCAGAGCTGAGAAGAAAAAAGCTTTGATCTCAAAGAAGAGAAACTCGGATGATTCATCAGACTCAGATGATGGGATCAACTATGCTCTCATAGCAAATGCTAATGCTGAGACCGACAATGCTGAATTAAAGGTACCTCAGTCTACTCTTGCATTTGATACTGATGATATCTATGAACTAAGATTATTTCTTAAGACTCTACATGTTAGTTTTAGGGATCAAACCTTAGAGAATAATAAAATCAAGAGTGAAAAATATGTGCTTAAGAAAAGGAATGATTACCTAGAAACTTAGTTGTTTTCCATGCTAGAAATTCAAAAAGAAAGAGGTAATGCTGTTTATGTTAATGAAAAATTGTTAGAAAAACATGCTGATCTAGAAAAAGGAGCTAGATAAAGAAAGAGAAGTCATTAAACTTTGGACTAACTCAGGAAAAGCAACCCAGGAAATCTTAGAGAATGGTTGCTGGGGACCAGGATTAGGATATTCAGCTAGATCTAATTCTGATAAGAAAAGTGGAGAAGAAACTGAGAAAACAGAATCAATAAAAATTGATAGTCATGTCAAATTGAACAAGGTTCAAATAAAGACCATTAATTTTAATCCAGGTGCTAATAGTGTTAAATCAATCCATAAGGAAGGTACTACCTCAGCACCTAGATATCGGCCCCCACCAATATGCATTTAAATAAGACATATCGGTCACCACCAATATGCCTTCAAATACGAAATATCGGCCACCACCAATATGCACTCATCCAATCAAAATATTTTCTATAAAGGAATTGAATCAATCGATATCTTTATTCAAATAACTCCCCATGTCACATGGTCCGGAGTAATATCAACAACTTATGGCGAGATAACTAGTGAGATTAGTTATTCGCTAAATATCAATATCAAAGTCCATTGTATAGAGTAAAAATGAGATAACATAGTTATTTACTATCTATCAGAAATTGAATTATGTTCTAACAGAACAATTGCTAGAATTGCATGATTTTAATCATCCAATGATTATATGCATTATAAAACATTTTAATCCAAATATATAAACATATAATTATTCTAAAAATAGAATAGTATGTGAAAACTTGCTAATCATAATGAAGCAGTTTGATAAGTAAAAAATTAAACTATTCTGGAATTAGAATAGCATAGTAATACTTGACTTTGGTTTTTAGCAGTTAAGCACACTCACAATAACACGACTATCTCATTCTGACATCTCATGACATTGATGTCTTCTATTTCAATAATTTATTGATATGCTGCTCTTGTGATTGCTAGAAGCCCGATATGCATTATTATTCAACTTTACTCTGGATCCCACTGTCTGAGTCTTGATTATCTCGAACAACTCATATTTATTATTAAAATATACAACCTTAATTATCTACACGATAATTACTCAACGAACTGCGCATCAAAACCCAATCGTCTACCCATACGATAACCCACACACAATTAAAAAAAATCAAACACAAGACCCTTGACCCACGTACACACATAAATTATATAGCACATACACACATAATTCACGTATCACATTATTCATATAACACATGACTCATATCCTCAAAACATTCGACTCGGTATGTTTAAAACTGAAATCGAGTCGAAATACGATTTTTCCGATAAATACGTGACTCAGAACTGACTTGCAAAACAAGAGACCTTTCAAAACAAAAGGATTTGTGTTTCAAAAGTATTTTTAATGAAAGCATAATATTTTTCTGAGACTAGACACGTTTATTTCGTATTAAATGGATGAACGGTCTATTTCTACGAATAAAATAAGAATCATTCAATTAATAATAGTATTTACTGAATATTCAATACCAATATATATTTTTAAAAACTCAAAATAATCCTAAAAAATAATTTGGCTTAATTATAAATAATTACTGTTAGGTCACACACACTGTAGAAGGGGGTTGAATACAGTGCCTAATATAATCAAATCGAATGAAGAACACAAGTATGAAACACAAAATAATCTTATTAATAAAACAGTATTACAATGGAACCATTCTCTCTCAATGATGAACAAATATCACGAGAGCTGCTAGGGTTACAATGAATAATATCCTCAATTAAGATAACACTTATAGTGTAGACCATATGTTGTGTTTATATAGATACACAGTTACAAGATAATCTTCTAATTGATATCGAACATAAATCTGCATCCTAAAATATATCAACTAGTTAACTTTTCTTCCAAGTATTCTATTCTTCATAAAATTCTTCTCCATGCATATCTCTTCTTGTGTTTGCCTTAATCTTCTTTCCTTCAATCAGTCATCTTCCTCATCTGAACGTCTTCTTAAGTCCTGATATTATCTCCTGATAAATATCTTCTGATAACTTAAGTTCTGATAACTTAAGTTTTGATATCATAAGTTCTGACTTCAGTATAAGTACCGATTTCCAGTTAAGTCCTGATTTGTCCTGTTACTTAAGATCTGAAAATTAAACACAAATTATTATTAGACATGACATCACAAATATATCTAACAATCTCCCCCTAACTTGTAAATTAGCATAATATACAAGTTCAATAGATATTTGATGATGTCAAAAACATTAAGTATAAATGCATATGAGAATTTGACTAAGTAACTACAACCCAGAGTCTTTATAGCTTTTACCATCCTTAAGGTTTGATATCAGCTTTAACCTGTATACCCTTCAGAATTTATCAGCTATAATTCTTGACTTGGCTTCAGTGTGTGATCTCTCTAATATCAGGAGTTGTTCTGAGATAATTCTTCAACAGACTTCTCTCAGCATATTCAAGTTCATTCTTCATCCTCCTTTTTGCATCTTTAAGTTCAACTGTATCTTCACCTGTTTGGAAGATAACAGCCCTGAGATCATTTATTTTTGCTTTCCTTATATCCTGATCTAGTCTGATGAAATAGGCTTTATCATACTCTAGATTGAATTCAAGACCTTTAATACCAAGAAATGTAGTGATGATTTTGGCGGTATTAGGCTTCATTTCAACTATATCACCATTGTGAGCTCTGTACTTAGGATAGTATGGTCTGTCAGACTTTACAGAGTAAAGTTTCTTCTACCTTTCAATATCAGCTTTTAAGTACCTGGCAGCACCATCTGTTGATCTATTTTTCACTTGAAGTAGAAATAGCACATGTTGCAATTCTTCAAAATACTTCAAATGAATAGCATTCTTTCTAATCTGGAATATCCTCCGATCTGTCATGAAATATAGCATGATATTTTTTTTCAATACAGAGTGGTAAACCATTTGTACAGACTCCAGTTGATTCAATCTTTCAGGAGTTGTTCCTATTCCTGATTCACTTAAGGAAGTTGGATCAGAGGTAGTATTATTTACTCTCTTTTATTTAGAACTACCCAATCCTGATTTATGTCTAGCTTCCTTTCCTCTAATAACTCTTGCTTCAAAACCACTTGAAGTAGTCTTCAAAAGTTGAGTAGATTGTTGAGCTTTAGTAAACCAGGTAGTAGAATTTTTGAAGGTTTAACATGAGCAGTGTCAGAGGTTTCCTTTTCTTTATCTTCGAATATCAAGCCAACTTGAGCTCTGTCAGAGGTTGCTTGCTTCATTGTCATATTAGAATTTACTAAGTCTTGATCTTGAACAACATGAGCTATGTCAGAGGTTGTATGAATATTCTTTTTCTTCAAAATCAGACTAGTATCTTCATCAGATTTTCCTTCCAGATCCATGATCGGCATATAAACCTTTACAGGTTCATCAATTTTTTATTTGCCCTTGGATCTAGGATCTACCTCTACTTGTGATTTGGCTTTGGATTCAGATTTGGTTGCCTCAGAGTTTGTCTTCTCTTTAATCACAATGCCCTTAGGCTTTGGAGGTTTCTTTGCAGTAATAGAAGCTTTAGACTTGAATTTGTCATTTTCTGCTTTAAGTCTGGCTTCTTCTTTCTTTAGACTTTCAAAGTCCATTCCTGGATTATCTTTGAGAAATAGTCTTTTTGAAATTTCTTCATCCAGCTTCTGTAACTTGGGGTCTTGATAGTAAACTGATGTTTCCTTCCCCTTAAGCTTCAGTGTCTGCATAAACTTCTGTGAATCTTGACTTTCACCCTGTATCAGAACATCGGGCTTAGTCAGAACTTGCTTATCAGAACTTATTCTTCTATCAGCATCAGAACTTGATTTCTGTGTAGAAGTTCATGCTTTCCTTAATAAAGAGTCTTTGCCTTGACCATGACCTCTACCCCTTTCAGAGTTTCCTGGTCATCATTTCCATCATCCTTTTTCTTCAATGCTAAATCAGATTTGCATTTGGACTTAATCACTTTCTCCCCCTTTTTGGCATCATCAGGTAATATGAGAGAGAGAAGTAATTCCACTAAAGATTGGATTTCATTTAGTTAAACTTGTTGAGAAGCTTGATTCTTCAGTACTTCAACAATCTGAGCTTGTTGTTTCTCCTGAGCTTTCTCAATATACCCAATGCGGTCAAAGGCTGGTTTAAAAAACCTTTTCTTTTCTAATTTGACATTCATGTCTTGCTGAATCAGAGTTTCTTGAATTTTGTTCACCTTGGCTTGAGTTATTGAGTGTTGACCTTGAAGGTGCCTTGTACTCAATACAGTAACTCTGAGCTGTGCTTTGAAGTCATCATTTATTAGCATCTCATCAGCTTTAGCCAGGTGCTCAGCAAGAATTTTTTCAGTAGGAACAAAATCAACTTTGTTCCACTCATTGATCCATTCTTTTCCTCTTGGAGTTTCACTCCAAGGTACAGGTGCATCCCCTCTCACAAACTTTTTAATCAAATCAGCTTTATTAACTGCTGGTAGAGGTGCATGTCCTGAAGGACCAGCTGCATCAAGATTTTCATTTATAGCAGCTTCACCAGTATTTTCAGCATTTGCAGCATTCGAACTTACAGAGCCTGCAAAATCAGTTTCCTCTGATAAAATGATAGTGTGTGAGGCTATAGAGGTTTCAAAATTATCCTCTAAGTTCTAATCAACATCCAAATTCTGATGCTCACCTAATATCTGTTCTTCATCATCTAGATTCAGAAGAGGTGTTGTTAGAATATCTGCATTGAGATCAGCATCTAAAATTGGTGTTGTTGGTGGTGTTTACTGAAGAATGGTTGGAGCTTCTAAGTACAGAACCTCAGGTACATGCAAATTATGAATGTCTATTTCAGCACTTATACCTGGATTTTCAGCTTGTACTTGTTCAATGATAGGAGACACAGCAGGTGTAGACACTGTGTGTTGAGCAGTCTCTTCAGCTTGAATTGGTGACAGTGGTGGTGAAGATTCAGTGGCTTCAGCAAATTCCGGTTCTGTAGAATGAATGGATTCAATCACAATTGGCTCCTTTGAGATCAGAGATTCCTGATCCCCTTCCTTAGCTGCTGCTTCCACATCCTCTGAATCTGACTCAACTGTGTCCCTGTTAGCTCTTTATTTCCTCCATCTCTTCAAGGGTGGAGAGACTTTGGGAGCTTTGTCATCAGAATTTATCTTTCTAAACCTTTTGAGGGGCCTAGAACTCCCAGTTTCCTGAACTTTATGAGAAGAGACCTTCTCAGCTTTGCAAAAGATTCTGATGTTGGAATCTGTACCTCAATTGTTTCCTCAAATCATCAAAATTTATTATTGACCATTATTTAATCAAAACATTCATCACATGATAAAGTTTAAAAATGATGAAGTAAAGATTAACAAATTGTAATTTAAAACATGCACAGTCACATAAAATGAGAATCAAAGACCAAATCTTGCAATTTTAAAGGAAATTTCATTAATATATCAGATGAGTACATTTCATGAAATTTATCAATTACATGCAAAAATTACAAGATAGTCCTATTCTTAGAATTCTTAACATCAACAGCCTTAGTCCTAGTTTAAGAAGACCTAACGACTAGCTTTTTCTGCTGCTGACGAAGAGCACTGGAAGACGAATGATTCGTTCTGGCTGACGGAGAGCTTCTCTCCTTTCCTCTTCCAGACGATCACAATGGAGATGATAGTCCATATAAAAGAATAAGAGGTCTGTGTGAACCTCTTGTGGAACTGAGTTCCAGATCTCTTCAGGAATGATAGTTACATGCCACTCATGTCGCCAATCATCACAACTCAACTCCATATTGAAAGTAACATAGTTCAGGAGCAAATTAAAACGAACCATGTTTTTTATGAGTATAAAAAAATGAGTTTGTGAGAAAATGAAAGATGTATTGGCTGGAATCAATAGTTGGTTTAAATAGCCAATAGAATACCAAGAGACGCGAGGAGTATTTAATAGTTACAGGTAAAAATAATGATACCTCGTCTCCCTAGACCAATGTGTAATAATAACAGTCAGTTAAAGATCTAAAGCCAGAGTTAATGGGCGCGGGAATTAAGTAATGATTACTATGCACATTCAGTTTTTCCAAAAAAAATTGTTGCCACGAAACAAATGATTATGATTGCTTTATCTCACGTAATCCAATATTCTGATAAAATATAACCGTTCAAGTATTGACTTAAAAATAAATCAAGTAAATAAATATTGCCGCATAAGCATCAAAACTTGATTATTATCAGAATTTAAAAGTCATCAGAATATGGCTTCTTTACCCAAAAAGTGAATGTTTATTTCTATAATTCTTCACACAAATACTGATATGGTTTCCTCAGAACTTAATCATCAGAACTTCCATCAGAACTTGTCCTCAGAATTTATGCAACTAACACTTAAACTGTTCATCTAAAACAACATTGATCACCATAGTAATTTTCATCATTCATATGGAGTGTAAGTGTGTGCATTAAGCTAAATATCAGACAAAGAGTAAAGTCTGATTCACTTCAGTACATCTTAGAAATAAGGCATAACTAAGAACTTTGCTCAAAATCTGTCATTAGTCTAAAGTCTACTATAGAATGAGTTCATGCATGAGTCTACCTCAACTGTTTTGTACTCATTTTATGCATCTTTAGAAATTCCTTTTTATAGTGGCTTCTCAGTGTAAGTGAGTCACGACTGCTTATCAGAATTTATGTTGTTATCAGAGTATTTCTCCAGTAATTAGAGAATGTGAAAAGTCACCAAGAAAATTTTATTTTTGCTTTTCTAATGCATATTACTTAATACCAGCAATGCACTTGGGTCTTCCCTTTCACATATATTTTTCTCTAGATCTCAAAGGAGTACCTGATATTTATTTCTTTTCTTTTTCTTTTTCTTTTGATAAGTGAGGCTTATCAGCACTTTGTACATCCATAAGATTTATCAGAACTTAACAGATAAGAAGCACTATTCTAGTTTTTGACTTAGTAATAAGATATATAAAGTAAACCTAACCAAGCTCAATATCAGAATTTTCTTGTGTTAAAAGATTTCCACATAAACAATTACTTTAAACATGGGATCTTTAGTATATTAAAGACTAATAGGTCAGCATCTAGCACAGTTATCCTCATTGGATTGAATAGTCACAGAAACATTCATATCACTATCAGAGTTTAGAAATTCACATCAGACAACAATCAGCACTTAGGTAAATTTCAATTTAAGCACAGATTACATAAAGAAAGTAATATCTGTAAATACTGATCATAAAGTCTGATGTATCAGAACATAAACTAAACAGAATTAGAGAAAGAACCTGAAACCATTCCAAGTTCATTTACCAATATTGTAAAAGTAGCTTGACACAGTGGTTTTGTGAATATATCTGCTAGTTATTGATCTGTTGGAACAAAATGCAATTCCACTGTACCTTCCATCACATGTTCCCTTATGAAATGGTACCTTATGCTGATGTGCTTTATCATTGAGTGTTGAACTGGATTACCTGTCATAGCAATAGCACTTTGATTATCACAGTAAATAGGGATTTTAGAAAATTCTAACCCATAATCCAGTAACTGATTCTTCGTCCAAAGAATCTGTGAACAACAGCTTCCTGCAGTAATGTACTCTGCCTCTGCAGTTGATGTGGAAATTGACTTGTTTCTTACTAAACCAAGAAACTAATCTGCCTCCAAGAAATTGGCAGCTACCACTTATGCTTTTCCTAGTCAATTTTACATCCTGCAAAATCTACATCTGAGTAACCTATTAGCTTAAAGCCTGATTCCCTAGGATACCACAATCCCAGATTAATTGTACCTTTAAGATACTTGAAAATTCTTTTCACAGCTGTTAAGTGAGGTTCTCTTGGATCTGCTTGAAATCTTGCACAAAGACAGGTAGCATATATGATATCAGGTCTACTTGCAGTTAGATAGAGTAATGAGCCAATCGTACCTCTGTAATCAGTAATATCTACTGATATACCAGTATCCTTATCCAATTTTGTTGCAGTGGTCATAGGAGTGGATGCACTTGAACAATCTTGCATTCCAAATTTCTTCAACAAATTTATGGTGTACTTAGATTGACAAATAAAAGTTCCTTCTTCATTCTTCTTGACTTGAAGGCCCAGAAAATAGCTAAGTTCTCCCATCATACTTATTTGATATCTTGACTACATTAGCTTGGCAAACCTTTTACAAAGTCTGTCATTTGTAGAACCAAAAATGATATCATCAACATATATCTGCACCAAAAGTAAGTCATTTCCATGGTTGAGATAGAATAAAGTTTTGTCAATAGTCCCTCTGTTAAATCCACTTTCCATAAGAAACTGAGCTATTGTCTCATACCATGCTCTTGGAGCTTGCATAAGGCCATAAAGTGCTTTATCAAGTCTGTAGACATGATTAGGAAATTTTGAATCTACAAAACCTGGAGGTTGTTCAACATATACTTCTTCTTCCTATTCTCCATTAAGAAAAGCACTTTTTACATCCATTTGAAAGACTGTAAACTTTTTGTGAGCAGCATAAGCCAAAAATATCCTTATGACTTCCAATCTAGCAACTGGTGCAAATGTTTCATCATAATCAATTCCCTCATGTTGAGAATATCCGTTTGCAACCAGCCTTGCTTTATTCCTTGTTATTATGCCATCACTATCAGTTTTATTTCTGAACACCCATTTTGTACCAACAACTGATCTGTCCTTTGGTCTTGGCACTAGGGTCCAGACTTTATTTCTTTCAAATTCATTTAACTCTTCCTGCATTGCTTGCACCCAATCAGCATCTTGAAGAGCCTCTTCCACTTTTTTGGTTCAGCCTGAGAAAGAAAAGAGTGATAGAGACATTCATTTGATGTTGCTGTTCTAGTTCTTATACCTGCTTCAGGATCTCCAATAATCAAGTCAGGTGTATGTGCTTTAGTCCACTTCCCTGCAGATGGAAGATTTTCTCTAGAACTGGATGCTCTCCCATGATCCATGCTGTCTCCATCAACATTTTCTGATGCTCCCCCTGAAATTATGCTCTCTGAGTTGGATCCTTCAGAATTTGAGTTTCCAGAATTATCAGAAGTTGACCCATCAGAACTTGATGAATCAGAACTTGAAGAGCCTGTTCTAGGTTCTGATGCTTCTTGAGATGTGGTTGGATGTTCAATATGCTCCCCCTGCACAGGTGCATTTTCCTTTGGCGTAGTAGTCACCACAGTTTCAATAACATCAGAGTTTAACCCATCAGAGTTTGCAGTATCAGGATTTAGACTATCAGAATTTACAGAATCATAATTTAAAGCTTCATTCTCAAATCTCAGTTGATCATGATCATTGAAATCTTCAAGTCCAGTAATCTTATTATCATCAAAAGAGACATTGATAGATTCCATGACAACCCTTGTTCTTAAATTGTAGACGCTGAATGCTTTTGTGGAAAGTGGATATCTAACAAAAATTCCTTTATCAGCTTTTAGATCAAATTTGGATAGCTGTTCAGGATGAGTCTTAGGAACAAAACACTTGCATCCAAATACATGAAAGTACTTTAGATTTGGCTTCTTTTTCTTCACCATCTCATATGTGTCTTTTCATGCTTGTTAATAAGTGTTTCATTCTGAGTAAAACAAGCAGTCTACACAGCTTCAGCCCAAAAGTAGGTTGGTAACTTTGCTTCATCAAGCATAGTTCGTGCAGCTTCAATAAGAGTTCTATTCTTTCTTTCAACAACTCCATTTTGCTGTGGAGTTCCAGGAGCAGAAAATTCCTGCTTTATTCCATAGTCTTTGAAGAACTCTTCCATGATCAAATTCTTGAACTCAGTGCAATTATCACTTCTTATGATTTTCACAGAGTCTTTGACCAACTTATCCAGTTTTTTGACATGATCAATCAAGTTAGATGCAGTTTCACTTTTTGTGTGCAAGAAATACACCCATGTGTATCTGGTAAACTCATCTACTATAACCATAGCATATTTATTATTTGTAATAGACATGACATTCACTGGCCCAAATAGATCAACATGTAGTAGGTGATAAGGCTCAAGAATTGAAGATTCAGTCTTGCTCTTGAATGAGGATTTTCTTTGTTTTGCCTTTTGACATGAATCACAAAGGCCATTATGAGCAAATACTGATTTTGGTAGTCCTCTCACAAGATCTTTCTTGACTAGTTCATTTATATTGTTGAAATTTAAATGAGAGAGTTTCTTATGCCAATCCTGGCTTAACAGACAGATTGCAGAACCATCAGAGCTTGTTGAAAGCTTGGCTTCATAAATGTTACCATGCCTGTATCCCTTTAGAACAGCTTTGCCTGTAGATTTGCTTACAACTTCACAGTGTTCTTCAAAGAAATCAACATGATAACCTCTGTCACAAATTTGACTAACACTCAGCAGATTGTGTTTAAGTCCTGAGACTAGAGCTACTTGTTCAATGATGACATTCCCAAGATTGATATTGCCATATCACAGAGTTTTTGCCATGTTGCCATCTCCATAAGAAACATATGAGCCAGCTTTCTCCACAAAGTCTGATAACAAGGCTTTATTTCCAGTCATATGTCCTGAACATCCACTATCCAAAACTAGGATGTTTTTCCTATTACCCTGAAATCACAAAGACCACTAATGATTAGTTTTAAGGACCCAGACTTGCTTGGATCCTTTGGCCTTATTAAGTTTGTTAACATTTGCAGCGGATTTAACATCAGAGTTTATGTTAACTTTTTTCTTATCAGAATTTACAGTATCAGACTTTGCATCAGAACTTACACTAGAAGGAACAATGCTAATTTTCTTTAAAGAAGGTTTTATTTAATAATAATCATAGTACAAACTATGATATTCCTTACAAGTATAAATGGAATGCCATAAACTACCACAATAAAAATAAGGATTTTGTGGCTTAAACCTAACAGACTGAATCTTAACTCCTGACTTAGAAGGTAAGGAGTTTATGTTCTTATTCTTCCTGCAAAAAGAAGCCAGATTGTTAGAATTTCCACAGTTATAACATTTCTTTCTAGGAGCATTAGGAACAGACTTATAATTATTGCTTTTATTCACACCTTCTTTTCCATTCCTATTTTTCCTAGTGGCCTTACCTTGTTTACATCCTTAATCTCTTTCAGCTTATACTTAAGCTACTTCTTTGTCATTAAACCTATGTTAACTTCAATTATCTTATCCTATTTTGATTTGTCAGAAGTTAGCTTTGCCTTAACTTCTGTCTTAGTCTCTTTCATCTTTTCAAAATCAGACTTTTCAGATTTAGCTACAAACTTAACAGGATTTAACTTTGGCTTAGTAGTATGTTTAACAATAATTTGCTTAATTTGTTCAGTTCCTGTTTCACTTTTATCATCTCCATAACCTAAGCCCTTTTTCCAGTTTCCACTACTTAGCAAATTCTGAGTTGTTCTGTCAGAGTTAGTCCAAGTCCTGATTGTTGGATTTTAATCGCAGTGGAGGCATGGCAAAACACTTTTACACATACAAAATCCAAATAAAAGCTTATAAATCGTGGTAAAAACGTAGGGATCGAATCTAACCTTTAAAATAATTCGGAGACAACGATCAGAGATCCTTAGCAGTTGATCCTCAAGTATGAAGCACTCCACCGGTATCCACCAAGAAAACGATGTTAAGGAGGAGGAAGGAGGTGGAGCGAATTGGGTTTTCCAAACTTTTTATGTTTTGGGGTTCAAATAAAAATAGGGTCTATAATAGTATATTTATAGGCAAAATTTTCAGCTGAAATTTTCCCATAAATATTATTATTATTATTATCCCATTTATTATTCTCATTAATAATTAAAACATCTTTTAATTATTAATCCTTTTTCTAAACACTTTAGAAATAATTCTCTCTCTTAATTTAATTTCCAAAAATTAAATCCTTAATTAATAATATTAAGAACTTTTCTTAATTAATTTATAATCAATTAAATCTCATTTAATCAATTATTAAATTTACCAATTAATTATTTATTTCATAAATAAATAATTATTAGCCATTATTAATTAATTCCTCCACCATTAAGTCATTCTCTTTTTATGGTGTGACCCTGTAGGTTCAATACTAAGCCGGTAGTAGAAATAAATAATAATAAAACTATTTTATCATTATTTATATAAATTCTCTAATTTATTAAATATGATTAATTAATTAATCACATTTATTCTACATCGTGAGGGATACTTCTCAGCATATCGCGACTATCCGGATAATATGAATTCACTGCTTAGAATACCAAGAACCTATTCAGTGAATAGTTACCGTACAATAAACTCCTTCCACCCTACAATGTCCCGATTAAATACAAGGCATGGATCTCATGTCAAGCCTATCTAATTTAATCACTTGCTTACCATTTACTATGCGTAGTTCAATGCAAATTAGAAACTCCTTTCCAATTTCATTCACTCTGGCCAGAGATTCCTGAACTAGCATAAGTGGATCAGCCTTGAACATTCGCTTCCTTCACTGGAAGGGGTAGATCCTTTATTGATCATACACTATCTTCGTGTACAAATTCCTATACCCAGTAGAGCCGTAATAATTATCCCTGGAGACTAAGAACTAAACCAAAACATAGTTCAGTGTACACAAGATGACTATGATGACCTCAAGTCTAAGGATACTTGTACAACTATCACTATGTGAACAACTGCTGATACGTGAGTGAACTCCATCAGTTGTTCAACTGTGCGAGTCATGTTCAGTGAACTTATTCTATAATAAGCACCTACATACTAGCTATAGTGTCACCACACAAATGTCTATGAGGACAGACATCCTTCATAATGAAGCAAGCATAGTATGTACCGATCTATGCGGATTATTAATTACCAATTAGTAATCCTATGACCAGGAACTATTTAAGTTTAGAGTTATCATCTTTTAGGTCTCACTATTATGATCTCATCATAATCCATAAAAAGCTTTACTCTAAACTATGGTATATCTTATTTAAACAATTAAATAGATAGAGCCCGTAATAAAAAACAAAACAAGTCTTTTATTAAAATCAATGAAATCAAAACAGATTACATAAAGAGTTATTCCTAAATCCTAATACATGATTGGACTTAGGACATATTCCTTTCAATCTCCCACTTGTACTAAAGCCAATCACTCTGGTATCTAATACCCATCTAGTCTTTATGATGATCAAAGTGACTTTCAGAAAGTAGCTTTGTGAGTGGGTCTGCTATGTTGTTATGTGTGTCAACTCTATTTCAGTATAATACAAGAAATGTTACCGTGCTCCCATTAACCCTTTTGTAGACGCATGGTTCATCTGCGTTTTTGATAAAATCAAAATCTTTGATTATCTCATCAAAACGAATGTTCCATCTTTCGAGAAGCTTGCTTTAAACCACATATGGTTCGCAGCAGCTTACACACTAGGTTTTCATTTCCCTTGGAAAGAAAACCATCTGGCTATATGCCAGATCTCATAGTCGTAGTATGCAGCAATCGCAAGCAAAATCCGAACTGATTTTAACAGGGCTACAGGTAAAAGGTTTCATCAAAGTCAATCCATTGCCTTTGTTTGAATCCTTTTGCCAAAAGCCTGGCCTTATAGGTCTCCACCTGGCCATCTGCTCCAATCATTCTTTCGTATACCGTATACATAGATTCCTTTTTGGATTTCATGGCACTATGCCATTTCTCTGAGTCAACACTACTCATAGCCTCATTATAGGTCACAGGGTCGTCATCATCAATGATCGACAACTCATTGTCATTCTCAATGACAAGGCCATAATACCTCTCAGGTTGGCGAGACACTCTCCCTGATCTATGAATGGGCTATTCCACAAAAGGTTGTTCAGTCAGAACAGGTGTTTCCACTCGATCTGTAGTAGTTTGTGCTTCTTGAACTTCATCAAGTTCAATTTTGCTCCCACTGTTTCCTTCAAGGATAAACTCCTTTTCAAGAAGGTAGCATGTCTGGAGACAAACACCCGATGATCGGTGTAAAAGTAATACCCTAAAGTCTCTTTAGGATATCCCACAAAACTATATTTTACGGATCGATATTCCAGCTTATCTGGGTCAACTTACTTGACATAAGCTGGACATCCCCAAATCTTAACGTGTTTAAGACTCGGTTTCCTTTCTTTCCATATCTCATACGGAGTTTGAGGAACAGATTTGGAAGGCACCTTATTCAGTAAATATGCTGATGTTTCCAATGCATAACCCCATAGGAATACTGGAAGACTTGCATAGCTCATCATGGACCGAACTATGTCTAACAAAGTTCGATTTCTCCTTTCAGATACCAATCTGGAGGAGTCCACTGTGAGACTATACCATTTACTTTGAGTTAATCTAGAAACACTCCATTAAAGTATTCACCACCTCGATCTAATCGAAGAATTATAATACTATGTTTGGTTTGTTTCTCCACTTCATACTTATATTCTTTGAACTTTTCAAAGGCCTCAGACTTGTGTTTCATCTAACACATATCCGAATCTAAATCTATCATCTATGAAAGTAATGAAGTATGAAAATCCACCCATGGCTTGCGTAAACATTGGTCCACATACATCTGTGTGTACCATTCCTAGCAAATTTGCAGTCCTCTCTCCATGTCTACTAAATGGAGACTGCAGTGCCACTATGAAGTGAGATTTTCATCATCCCTTTTCATTTATTAGTTTGTTCAATCTGAAGTAAATCATGTCACATTTATGGAGACCATTATTTAAAGTACCACGTCCATAAAGAATATTATTTCTAAGAATAGAACATTCATTATTCTCAATAATAAATGAAAATCCAGCCAAGTCTAACATGGGAATAATATTCCTCACAATCGAGGGAACAAAATAAAAATTATTTAAAACAATAGTCTTGCCCATAGGCATATGTAAATGAAATGATTCTACATCTTCAGCAGCAACTCTTGCTCCATTTCCCATCAGTAGAATCACCTCCTCTTCCTCAAGAGTCCTACTTCTCTTTGGTCCCTGCAATAAATTACAGATGTCAGAACCATAGGCGGTATCTAATACCCAAGTAGAAATTTGATTTAATGACATATTCACTTCTATCATGAACATACCTGAATCAGAAGCGGTAGTCTCACTACCCTTCTTCTTCTTCAATTCTGCAAAATAAACCTTGCAGTTCCTCTTCTAGTGCCCCACCTTGTTACAGTGAAAGCAAACAACTTTGCTCTTGAGGTCTTCAGCTTTTGGTGGAACCGCCTTTTCTTCACCTACTTTCTTCTTCTTGGAAGAGTTCCTCTTCCTTTTCTTAGGATTGGAACCTTCACCAATTAGAAGAACAGAACTCTTCTTAGGGGGAAAATTCTATTCCGCAGTCTTCAACATGTTGTGGAGTTCAGGCAGGCTGACATCCAACTTATTCATGTGAAAGTTCACAATAAACTGCGAGAACGAACTTGGAAGCGATTGCAAGACCAAGTCTTGGCTCAGCTCCCCATCCATGGCAAAACCAAGTTGTCCAAGATGTTCAATCAAATTGATCATCTTAAGTACATGGTCATTCACAGATGATCCCTCAAACATCCTACAACCGAACAGCTCCTTCGATATCTCATATCGAGCTGTCCTCCCTGCCACATCATACAACTCTTGTAGATGCATGAGGATAGTCTGAGCATCCATATGCTCATGTTGCTTCTGTAGCTCAATGTTCATGGAAGCTAGCATGATGCATTGAGCAACATTTGCATCATCTATCCACTTATGATACACAACATGTTCATCATTATGTGCATCACTAGCAGGTTCAGTAGGCTTAGGTGAGTCAATCACGTATTCCAGCTTCTCAATCCTGAGAACAATTCTCAAGTTTCGAAGCCAGTCAGCATAATTAGGACCAGTCAATTTGTGAGCATCCAGTATGCTCCTGAGTGATAGTGCAGAAGACATAATGTATATTGTAAATCTGTAAATGATAAACACATAACAACACATAGCAAATATTCGATTTAATTTTAAAACACTATATGAATTGGGTCTTTATTCATAAGTGGCTCCCACTAGTTTATCTAATTTATTCAACCCTCTACATGAAAAATTAAGCATTCATAATGCTAGTGGGAATAGGGATCCTACATTCCATTGCACAACCCCGGCTGTGGCACGAAACGCCATGTAATGTTCAATAGGCAGACAACTCTTGTCAATTACATCTAATGTTATTCCCTAATCAAACTTTATCCTCTTGAATAATTGAGTCATGGCTGTGGCACGACAAACTCAATATTCTAAGTCAAGTCTAACCCAACATTCCGTACAAT
This sequence comes from Apium graveolens, assembly GCF_009905375.1. Classification (NCBI taxonomy): domain Eukaryota; kingdom Viridiplantae; phylum Streptophyta; class Magnoliopsida; order Apiales; family Apiaceae; genus Apium; species Apium graveolens. The sequence continues at coordinate 118,892,839 of NC_133655.1, forward strand.
TGAATCAGTCCCCAAAGGCCCACGGCTGTGGCACGTGATGACCTTTAGATTCTTATTCAATGTACACATCTCTATGTAATAGACAAGTATTTCTTATTTCGAAATCAAAGCCCTCGGCTGTGGCACGAAACGACAATGATTCAAAAATAAGAACTACTTTTCTATCATGTTGGAAGACTATGACCGACACAAGCCCGTTGTGTCATTGGCCAATTACTACTTGATATTATTTAATTTTAGAGGGATTATATTACATTACAATTATAATCATATTATAAAGAGATTCTTCCTTTTAAATTAAATATTTTAAATCAATAATCAGATGATTCCCAGATCGGGTGGAGCATTGTCAATAGGCGTCACTTAATAACCCTTTCATACAGATAGAAATCTGTTGTTGATAGAATCATCCTCTCTCTCATATCGAAAATTCATATTCAATTACGTGTTTCACAAACACAAGAATCTCATGATTGTATTCATAATATTGTTATTAAGGTTATGAAACAATTTCACTATACTAGGTTGTCTAACAAACGCCTTATGTTCATTTAAGTTCACCTAAATCTATCATCGCATGATAAACTAAGCATATATCACATATATAAACATGAATAAACATCAAGGTAGGCATGTTACATCATCTAGCATATTGGTCTAAGCATTATACATCTCTATGTATCACATGAAGCATTTAAAAGCAATTAAAACAGTCAAAAACAGCTTTAAAACACTTTGGAAATATAAATAGTTCAAAACTTTTATATAAACTAAAATTGATCACACCATTAGATCCGTCTCGGAAAAATGAATCCAACGGTATATTGCACGCCCAAAACGGAGTTACGAAACTCCCAGAAAATCAATTTTAATATGGACAGTCGGGCTGTAACGCATTACAGGAACGCGTTACAAGCCCTGTAACGCATTCCGCTGATGCGTTACAACCCTTTTAACCAATTAAAAGGTGTAACGCATTCCGTGAATGCACCACAGGGTGTAACACATTCCCGGAATGCGCGACACCCCTTTTTTTTTCTTGTAGCAGCCGCCTTTTCTCGATTAGTGTGCCGTCGTACCTTGTCAGACCTCTGTCGTGTCTGTCTTCTTTCTCCGTGCAGCAGCAGTACAGCAACAGACAAAGTACAGATGCAGATATATATACATGCTTTCAATTTATATATATATATGATTTATTTAATTATGAATTTAATTACAACAACTTCAAAAATTCATAATAAATAATCTATACATCATAAAATTATAAAAAAAATACCCAGACGATCTACAACACTTGTAGAACCCAGATCAACATTCAAAATTATTCCGAGAAACGATTTTTCATCAGAAAAAATTAATCCATGATATAACTTGTAAAAATCATAATTAATTCATACAAACACATAAAATTCTGAAATTTTTACCACAGATCTATATGCATACAACCTATGCTCTGATACCATTGTAGACTTTTAATCGCAGCGGAGGCATGGCAAAACACTTTTACACATATAAAATTCAAATAAAAGCATATAAATCATGGTAAAAACGTAGGGATCGAATCTAACCTTTAAAATAATTCGGAGACAACGTTCAGAGATCCTTAGCAGTTGCTCCTCAAGTGTGAAGCACTCCACCGGTATCCACCAAGAAAACGATGTTAAGGAGGAGGAAGGAGGTGGAGAGAATTGGGTTTTCCAAACTTTTTGGGTTTTGGGGTTCAAATAAAAATAGGGTCTATACTAGTATATTTATAGGCAAAATTTTCAGCTGAAATTTTCCCATAAATATTATTATTATTATCCTATTTATTATTCTCATTAATAATTAAAACACCTTTTAATTATTAATCCTTTTTCTAAACACTTTAGAAATAATTCTCTCTCTTGATTTAATTTCCAAAAATTAAATCCTTAATTAATAATATTAAGAACTTTTATTAATTAATTTATAATCAATTAAATCTTATTTAATCATTATTAAATTTGCCAATTAATTATTTATTTTATAAATAAATAATTATTAGCCATTATTAATTAATTCCTCCACCATTAAATCATTCTCTTTTATGGTGTGACCCTGTAGGTTCAATACTAAGCCGGTAGTAGAAATAAATAATAATAAAACTATTTTATCATTATTTATATAAATTCTCTAATTTATTAAATATGATTAATTAATTAATCACATTTATTCTACATCGTGAGGGATACTTCTCAGCATATCCCGACTATCCGGATAATATGAATTCACTGCTTAGAATACCAAGAACCTATTCAGTGAATAGTTACCGTACAATAAACTCCTTCTACCCTACAATGTCCCGATTAAATACAAGGCATGAATCTCGTGTCAAGCCTATCTAATTTAATCACTTGCTTACCATTTACTATACGTAGTTCTATACAAATTAGAAGCTCCTTTCCAATTTCATTCACTCTGGCCAGAGATTCCTGAACTAGCATAAGTGAATCAGCCTTGAACATTCGCTTCCTTCACTGGAAGGGGTAGATCCTTTATTGATCATACACTATCTTCGTGTACAAATTCCTATACCCAGTAGAGCCCTAATAATTGTCCCTGGAGACTAAGAACTAAACCAAAGCATAGTTCAGTGTACACAAGATGACTATGATGACCTCAAGTCGAAGGATACTTGTACAACTATCACTATGTGAACAACTGCTGACACGTGAGTGAACTCCATCAGTTGTTCAGCTGTGCGAGTCATGTTCAGTAAACTTATTCTATAATAAGCACCTACATACTAGCTATAGTGTCACCACACAAATGTCTATGAGAACAGACATCCTTCATAATGAAGCAAGCATAGTATGTACCGATCTTTGCGGATTATTAATTACCAGTTAGTAATCCTATGACCAGGAACTATTTAAGTTTAGAGTTATCATCTTTTAGGTCTCACTATTATGATCTCATCATAATCCATAAAAAGCTTTACTTTAAACTATGGTATATCTTATTTAAATACTTAAATAGATAGAGCCCGTAATAAAAACAAAACAAGTCCTTTATTAAAATCAATGAAATCAAAACATATTACATAAAGAGTTATTCCTAAATCCTAATACATGATTGGACTTAGGACATATTCCTTTCACTGATAATCTCTCTTTCCTTTTCTAACTCAGTTTTTAGAGATTGATTCAATTTTAACACTTCATCTCTAACATAAAAAGCATCATCTCTTTATTTCTGAGTTTGATCGAACATAACTAACTCCTTTTCTAAATAGTCATTCATTTTCTTAAAAGCCAGATTTTCAGAAGTTAACCTATCACAAGTTAAAGTCTGATCTCTATAGCTAATGAATATGGTTTTATGATAAGATCTCAACTCAGTAATATCATCAGTATGAAAAGCATAAGTTGTTTGAGGTACCTTTAACTCAGCAGCTTCAGAACTGCTATCAGCATTTACCATCAAGGCACAGTTCACCTCATTTTCAGAATCTGAAGTGTCTGTCCAGCTTTTCTTCTTTATGACAAGTGCCTTGCCTTTGTCACTTTTTCCTTTCTTGCAATCAGGAGATATGTGGCCTTTCTCACCACAATCGTAGCATTTAACATTTGAGTAATCTCCTCTGACAGATTTCCAGCTTTGCCTTCAGATTTTCTGAATCCCTTCTTGTCAGAACTTCCACTTTTCCTGGAAAACTTCTTTCCCCTTCTGAATTTCCTGTAAGCTATCTTTGTGATTCCCTTCACCATAAGAGCACATAATCTCATCATCTCTTCATCAGCATCCATCTGAGATAGATTTTCAGTTTCTGAATCCTCATCATCATCATCAGAACTTGATGAGTCTGAATCAGACTTTGTGATGAGAGCCTTTCATTTGCCTTTATTTGAGACAGCCACTTTGGGGATTCCTCCTCAACCTTAAGATTAATTGTTCTTGACTTTCTCACATGCCTCTTGCTTCTTTGATCCATCTCAAGTTCATGAGTCTTGAGCATACCATAAATTTCATCAAGAGTTGTTTCATCAAAAGCATAGTTGTCTCTTATAGTAGTTGCCTTTAAATTCTAACTTTTAGGAAGAGCTAAAAAGAATTTAAGATTAGTATCTTCAAGATCATATTCCTTATCCACCAGTGACAGGTCATTCAAGAGTTTGAAAAATCTGTCATATAAACCAGTTAATGACTCATCAGATTTTGAGTCAAAGTGCTCATACTCTTGAGTGAGTATAGTCCTCCTGTTCTTCTTAATTGAATCAGTTGCCTGGCATCTTGTCTCCAAGGCATCCCATATCTCCTTTGCAGTCTTGCAGTGAATTACCCTGTTTGACATGACATTATCAATGGCACTATGCAGCAGATGTCTTACCTTTGCATCCTTGGCAATAGATGAGATATCTTCAGCTGTATACTCACTTTTCTCCTTTGGTACAGTCTGTGCTGGCTGATCTGAAACTACGACCGAAATCTTGGTTGGCTTATGTGGTCCTTCATTGATTCTATCAAGGTATTCTGGATCTGTAGCTTCCAGAAACATAGTCATCCTCACTTTCCATATGGGATACTCAGAAGGTTTCAATATGGGAACCCTAATAGTCTCATATCGATTATAGATTTGAGTCTTTGGAGTTTCTTCAGTCTTTGTGGGCTTGGTTGGAGTTTGTTCTTCTTCAGACATGATTGTTTTGGATCTTTACTGTATATGTGTTAACAGATTGCTCTGATACCACCCGTTAGGCACATACACTGTAGAAGAGGGTTGAATACAGTGTCTAGTACAATCAAATCGAATTAAGAACACAAGTATGAAACACAGAATAATCTTATTAATAAAACAGTATTACAATGGAACCGTTCTCTCTCAGTGATGAACACATATCACGAGAACTGTTAGGGTTACAATGAATAATATCCTCAATTAAGATAACACTTATAGTGTAGACCCTATGTTGTGTTTATATAGACACACAGTTACAAGATAATCTTCTAATTGATATCGAACATAAGTCTGCATCCTAAAATATATCAACTAGTTATCTTTTCTTCCAAGTATTCTATTCTTCATAAAATTCTTCTCCATGCAAATCTCTTCTTGTGTTTTCCTTAATCTTCTTTCCTTCAATCAGTCGTCTTCCTCATCTGAACATCTTCTTAAGTCCTGATATTATCTCCTGATAAATATCTTCTGATAACTTAAGTTCTGATAACTTAAGTTCTAATATCTTAAGTTATGACTTCAGTATAAGTACCAATTTCCAATTAAGTCCTGATTTGTCCTGTTAGTTAAGATCTGAAAACTAAACACAAATCATTATTAGACATGACATCACAAATATATCTAACAATTACATTTCATTCAACTACTTATAAATAAAATTAATTGATTAAATAAATTAATCAATTAATTAAATAATTAATTAATGAATCAAAACAAATTATGAAAAATTAAATCAAATAAGATTTTGGAAAATAATAAAAGATAATGATTTGAAATTAAAATAGATATTTTAATTTTTTTTTGAAATAATGTCTTTGTAAAACAGACTTTTTCCCGGGGTCAGAATCCCTCAAAATTGATCCCAAACAATACAATCCAAGTATACTCTAATAAAATCAGTAAATTTAAAACACACAATAATTTAAATTTACACGTATAAACACGCTAGAAAAGAAACACACGGCCAAAAGTAAATTCTACAATAATTTCTAAAAATTATGAAATAAATATATAAACACCAACATGTTATAATATATCCAAGTACAAAAGCGGAATTTCAAAATCCTTACCCAAAATAAATTTTGGTCACCCCAAGAGATTATCTGATATCCTTAAAATATCTCCAGAAAAATCCGAAATTTATAGCGATAGACATACACACGCTGAAACGCCATGCGGAGTAATCAACACTGTCGGACTCCTTTTCTATGTCCCGAAAATAAATTAAAACGGAAATATGCTTCGAAAATTTTATTCTCAATATATATACCTATGTGTAGATATCGAAGTGATGATCATTTCTATATATAACAATTGAAATTTGGACGGACAGTTTGGAAGATATGAATTTTTAAAAGTTAAAAGTAAATAAATATACGAGAAGAGAAGAGAGTAGAAAGACAGAGAAAAGGCGGTGGATAGGATAGAAAAATGCGGGGGGTTTATGTACGCAAACTCCCTCTTTTTTTATAACACAGCCACGCACAACACAAAACAACAGGGCACGTGTGATGACCTCAACCCCGGGATCAGGAGTTGACGTCACTAAACATAATTATCAGAAATATAAACAACAAGATTATTATTAATATTAAACTACTACGACCCCAAACCAAGATCCGATCCAGGTTCAAGTATGATCCAGACTACACATTATTACAAACTATTTATTCAAAAGTCCGACACACTACTTATTCAGCAACTCATCAGACTATACATGGTATGATATTAACTACCTCTGAGGAGCCGGGTCCTGAAGGGGTTGAGACACGGTTCTGCCAAGGTCTGATCGGTCTTCTACGGATCTGCGATATGTATATAACAGGTTGCAAGGGTGAGCATAATCGCTCAGCAGTAGCAACATATGAATATCAAGATAAAAACTATAAAGTAAACAGTGATAGGAACATAACTATATCAATATGAAATCTGAAATCCGTGAATCATTCGAACAACATTATATAAAGAAAAGTTGAGGTAACTGGATATCACTGACTGGCATTTAGATAGTTTTAACATCATCAATTGGAACTTGAACATAATTCCATAATGAACAAGTAGGGGGAGATTATTAGAAGCAATTGATGATATCAAACAGAAACTATCAAAAGTTCATTTCAGAACTTATACATCAACGGATGTTGATGACAACATCAACGGATGATGAAATATCAACGGATGATGATGTCAATGGATAATGAAATCAGTATTTGTCACATCAGTTGATCTTCGAGGAGGAGAAGGAAACAAGAATTTTAAGGCGGTGAAGGACTTTATCTCAAAAGCAACAATATAGGTTTCCTTGTTTTTAATAGAATAGGATATCTTATACATTGGTAGCTATGCTCTATATAAAGCATAGTTTAGGTTCATGCTATAAGCATTGCAACATTGTTATATCTTTCACATAACCTAGCAGCTCTCAAGGATATTTATTCATCCTTTTGAAAGAGCACTTGTGTAATAAGTTTTTATAAGATTAATATAAAAACTGTTGATTCTGTTGAAGTTTTGTCGAGTTGATTATATTAATTATATTCACCCCCCTCTACAGTTGATTAAAGGCCCAAAAAACTGAATATTTGTAACTTCCCCAAATCTGGGGTAAGGATTGGTTGTCACTAAAGAACTTTAAACAATATAAACCTGTATAACAAAACAAATATACAGATAACCCCTCATTACTTTGGATCGCTTACAGGTCATGGTATGAAACAAGAATCTAACCTTCTAAAATTACAATATCTAAATATAATTTTATTACCTCTTTACTAACTTTCTCGTATTATTTACTTTGACACCTCCAAATTCCTTCAGCTGGAATCTCTCCACTTTTGTTGTCTATTAAAAGTTATTCACTCTTGCCCTCATTTGATACTGAAAGAAATAAGAATTCACAAAGCAAGAGTGAGCCAAATATTCCCAGCAAGTATCACAAATGGTTTCCAGGTATCAGATCAAAGAAACTTCTAGAAATATTTTTTTAAAATAATTTCAAACATCTTTATTTAATTAAAACGGTTGAGCGAATAAAACATCGGACCTCATTGGCCTTTAATTGTAAATCACATTTTTCTGTAAAAGAACAGTGAACGCTTCATTGATTCATTTCTTGAATCAAATCTTCATTTGTTTTTGTAACCATAACTTTCCAAGAAGGAATGTCATTAATGGCGATCAAAAATAAATTAGACTGGACACTAGAAACCAACATATGCACTATAGCCTGCCGATCAGTCAGGATATAGTACAGATCCATACCCAACTGCATAGACCCACCAACATATGGGGTACCCAGGCAACTATGGCCTAATAATCTAGGGTCTAGCCATCCCTAGCCCTTAGGGTCCAACTCATTCCTGGCCCTCATCATAACCATCCAGTCCGTTGAGTATTTTGATGTCAAAATCATTTTGCTTTCAGAACATCCCGATTCAGGGTTCACAAATAACCCGAAATAATGGGTATTTGCTCAAGAGATCAATCGATAATCAAGGAACAAGATCAAAGAGGTACTTGCATAAATAAGAGTAATTGCAGCAAAAGATAAAAATATTTAACTATTCTGAAGTTAGAATAGGAATGAAGTATTTGCAGTATATTAGAAGAAAGTTTAGGAATACTTCCCTCAATTGATTCGCTTTTTAGCCTTCAATCACCATTTTATGCTCACAGCTACTCAGTATTCACTCATCTTATTTCCATGTATAATCAGGCTTTACTGTTATTATCACTGTCTGGCTTTGAATGCCTCGAACTATGTGCATCTATCATAAGGGGTGCTATTTCAATTAGCCGACAACATATAATTGTGTATCATACATTTATTCTTATCATCTACCCACCCGGTAATAACAGATAAGGATCGTATACTGATCAGATAATGTTTGAAAGACATGTTGACTCATAATTTACATGATACGTACAAATAAGGCATACAATCATGTTATTCATATAACACATAGTCACTTAATTCATGTAATATCTAAGTCGAATAGCCAAATGATAGGTCTCGATATTTTAGAATTAAAAATCAAGTTAAAAAGGGTATTTATCGATCTATAGTTGACTCGAAATGATTTACAAACAAATGACCTTTTGATACAAAAGAATTTAGGTTTCGAAAGTATTTTTATTAGAAGCGTAATATTTTTCTGAGTCTAGAGACGTTCGTTTCGTATTAAACGGACGAACGATCTATTTATTATGAACTAAATAAGAATAATGCTATTATTAATAATATTAATTAAATTTTTAAATACCTTTATATAATTTTTAAAACCTCAAAATGATTTTTAAATCATTATTTGGCTTAATTATAATAATTACATTTTATTTAACTATTTATATATAAAATTAATTAATTAAATGAATTATTCAATTAATCAAATCAATAAATAGTTTACTAAAATAAATTATAAATAATCAAATCAAATTTATATTTTTGAAAATAATAAAAAAAATAATTTTTTGATAAAATAATTCAGTTATTTATTTAAAATAATTAACTAAATCATTTTTGGAAATTAAAAGTAATTTCTGAAATTCAAAAATGAATTTCAAATTAATTTTTAAAAGAAATTCACAGAAACACTTTTTCTGGAAAATGATTTGGGGGAAAATGGATCGAAACCGGTTCAAATCCCGGGTTGTGAAGAACACAACCGGGTTGAACTTCGGCGATCCCCCTCTTTGCCCAGAATCCGGCCGTCATCGGCGCGGTTCCGGTGGACTCCGACGAGGACCAAAACCCCGTATGTTGCTCTCGATTCTTGCTGCAAAATACTCCTACAAAATCCAGCAGTCTATATTCATCCACAATCATCGAGAACGATCTGTAGATCGTGGTTTCCGGCCTGGAACTCCATTAACGCCGACGACGTAGCTTGATTCCGTCGAGGGGGTGATTTTTACGAATACCGAACCAAATGCAACGATCTATAATTCAAAATGAAGCTTATAACACACATAATCTTAACCTTATATTCATATTAACAACTAATCAATAAAAAGAACAGAATATCGAATTAAAAAAAATAAAAATTTCATGAACTCGGCTATACAACTCGGGGAATCATTTGGCACAAATAAATATACGAATCGATTGTAAATCACCTTAGGAAACTATTCCAATCATTAAATTCATTCAATAACCCTTGAATCAAAAAGTCCCAAACTTCAACTCAAGAACACCAACCCTAATTTCGAATTTTCATAAAATCAAACCTAATTACTATATGTTATTGAACTCTATTTTTGAAGTTTAATATATGAAATTGACCATAAAAACATGCTTTATAACATGGAATCATCAAAACAATCAAATAATCACGTCTGCAAAAATTCATATTTTAATTACTAAATAATTCGAATTAAAATAAATAAATAACAAAATCACCTTGATTTCTACACTTAATGGTTGATTGATTCAGAAAGTACTTTTCAAGAGCTTCGATTTGATATATGGCACGCCCGAATTGGAGTTTGATAACGCCTTCGTTTGTGAGTTTGATTTTCAAGAACGTAATGAATAATTAGGGTTTTCTCTGTATTTTATTGGTTTTAACTGACTGATTATGATTATACGAATAAAATAAGATAATAAATAGGTATTTATATTAATGGCATATTGGTTCGTGTTGGATCGTGTTGGATCGATAAATTAGTTACTTAGCCGCTAAGTAACTGCATAAACGATCCGATTTGATACCCGTATTGGATAATTATCCGAACCGGGTTTCTAATAAAACACTTTATATGAAAGTAATGTAATAATAACCCGTCTTTTGAGATTACGGGTTTTGTTGATTTATCGAAATGATTATCGTATCGAAAATTTTATGCCGGGACGCGTACGGGTCAAACCGTAATCTAGATCGAAAAAGTTAAAAAAAACGGAAAATGTCTGAAATTATCAGATTGGGTTAGGTAGGAGTTTTCCGAAGAGTTTCGGGTAGTAAAAACATAAAAAGATTGAAGTTGAATGATTCCCGTCTTTATAAAATAATTTTGTAATTATTCAGTAAATAATTAATAAATTCATAAATCATTATAAAATCATCATATTACATTCCAAAAAATACCATAATCATCTATATTTGATTCTGAACATAATAAAATTAACATACCTATATGTTAGGCCTCAATGATACTATAGAAAACGGTTGAATATAGTATCTACAATCAATTCGATTATGAACACAAGTATGTAACAAAAAACAAGTTTATTCAATATATCAAACTCTGTTACAGTAGGTTTAATCTACTCTCTCAGTGATGTATGATATCACTAAGAGTTGTTAGGGTTACAATGAATAATATTCTTGTGAATGATAACATTTATAGTGTAAACCCTAATATGTGTTTATATAATACACAATTACAAGATATCTCCTAATTGATATGATATGTTCTGTTTCCTAAAATACATCAATTAGAGATTATCTATTGTAGTCCTTTAGCTGTAAAACTCTCCAAACATATCTTCTTTTGTTTAATCCAGATCATCGCCTGTAAATCAGCCGCTTTTCATCCCTGAAGTGTATCCGCACTTAAGTTCTGATGTAAATCCCGATGGCTTAAGTTCTGATAACTTCCTGTCTTCAGTAAGTTCTGATTTCTAGTTAAGTTCTGATAATAAGTTCTGAAACTAAACAAATCAGATTAGACATGACATCACAAATATATCTAACAATCTCCCCTAACTTGTAAATTATGAAAAATATACAAGTTAACAGATTTGATGATGTCAAAAACATTCTTGTACAAATGCAATAAGATATTATTTTAAACAGCTAAATACAACTTACAGTATATGTAACTTTACCAATATCACTGGATCAATCTGAATCCATAGTGATTACTTGTAAAGTTTGTTACCAGCTTGTCCTCAGCATTTCTCAGAACTTCAACTAACTGTGCTTTGACTTGCATCAGTTCTTCATCTTCATTATCAACAATTTGATAAATGGTTGCTCTGAGTGTAGGATTTAATGTTCTTTCAAGCCCATCTCCAAGTCTGATAGCTCTTGGATGTGAAGAGTCTTCATTGTAGCATAGACACTTTCCCTTCAGAATTACTTCAATCTTGGCAGACTTCTTCTTCATAGAAACTTCCCTTCCATCATCTTCAGTGATTTTTGGAATGTATTCAGAAGCTTTTGCACCAGAAATTATGAGAAGATCTCTTATAACCTTCAAAATGTAATCTAACCATCTTGTTGTAACATCAGATTTTACTTCCAGAAGGTAGTGAATATGTTTAATCTCTTTGACAGGCTTCTTTAGCACATCAGAATCTGCTAGTCTGTAAGTTCTGCCATCATTGAGAAACAGGATCAATTTTTCTTTAACTTCTGATTCATCATGATTATCCATGACAATTTGAGAAGACAACACTTTGTCAAGGTGCTTTTGTTTGATTTCTTCATATGGTTTGTCTGTCAAAATGAAAGGATCTCTGAGAGTAACTTCTACTCCTGTTTATCTCTTTTCTTTGTCAGAACCTAATCCAGACTTGTCTTTAGCTTGTTTAGGTCTAACCCCAAAAGATACAAGCTGATTCAACATTAGATTGGTCTTAGGTTCCACTGGAGTAGCTTTGTTCCATAGCAGCTTCTTTTTCTAATCAAGTGTTAAGCTGTCTATGTCAACTTGAGCAGTGTCAGAGGTTGATGTCTTGATGAATTGGTCAGGATTTGCAGTTTCATCTATAACTTGCTGTTCTGAAATATCTTCACTCTGAACAACTTGAGCTATGTCAGAGGGTGTCTTATATTCTTCTATCATCCTCTTTCTCTTCAAAGTTTCAACTGTTTCATCTTCAGCAGCAGTATCATCAAAGACTTGAACCATCTTGCACACAGGATCCATCAGAATTTGAGGAATCTTCATCTTCTATTTCTTGACTGTCTACCCAACTTTTCCTTTTCCCTTGTCTTTGGGATCAATAGTAGTTTGAGATCTAGTCCTTGATCTAGGAATCTCTGTGGCAGATCTTTCTCTTATTACTTACCTTTCTCCTTAGGTTTGGGAGGCTTCTTTGGATTATAAGCTTTAGGCTGTAGTTTTGACTTTTCAACATTAAATCTTGCTTCTTCTTCTCTAAGTTCCTCTAAATCCACTCCGGGATTATCCTTCAGGAACAGTCTCTTTGCAAGTTCCTCATCTAAGGCTTGAATATTAGGATCCTTGTAAAAGAAGGTTTCCTTCTTTCCCCTGAACTTTAAGGTTTGCATGAATTTCTTCGAGTCTTGACTTCCACCTTGAATGAGAACATCAGAATTTGATTATCATAACTTGTTGTCAGAACTTGATCTTCAATTTCAGAACTTGTGAGCAGCAAAGTTTGATCTGTAGTTGAAGTCTTCTTTCTTTCCTTCCTTAACACTCCTCTAAATAGTAGATTTATCAAAAATCTTACTATCAGGTACTTTCTGAATAGGAATTCTTCTAACTTGCTTTCCTTGACTTTGACCTTTGCCCTTGCTAGGGTTTCCCCAGTCATATTCAGAATCATCCTTTTTCTTCAGTGCCTTGCTAATTGAGAATTTGGACTTAACTACCTTTTTCCCCTTTTTGGCATCATCTGTCAGGAGTAGAGAAAGAAGGAGTTCCACTGAAGATTGGATCTCATTTAACTGAGTCTGTTGAGCAGCTTGATTTTGTAATACCTCATCCAGTTGGGCCTGCTGCTTGTCTTGAACAAGCTCAATAGCATCCACTTTTTATTGAATTGGTCTGATAAACCTCTTCTTGTCTAGTTTGAGCATCATATCTAGCTTATCATCTATTTCCTGAAGTTTATTAACCTTTGCATGAGTCTTGGAGTGTAGACCTTGAAGAGTTTTAGTACTGAGAGCAGTGACTTTAAGTTGTGTTTTGAAGTCAGAATTTATCAGCAACTCATCAGCTTTTGTAACATGATCTGTCAGAACAGTTGGGATGGGAATGAAGTGAGGTTCATTCCACTTCTTTTTCCATTCAACTCTTCTGTGAGTGTCCTGCCAAGGAACAGGTGCATCTTCTTCATCAAATTTAAACAGTGCCTTCTTGCCAAGAATTGGAGCATTGACTGGAGCACTTGTTGGAGCACTGTCTCCAGAATTTGATAAAATCTCATCATCTTCTGATAACACCAGAGTGTGTGTAATTGAAGGAGATTCTGGAGCAACTTCATCTATTTCCAAATTCTAATCTTCAGGTTCCAAATCCAGAATTGGTGTAGTAGGAATTTCAGTATTTAGTATTGGAGAAACAAGTGGAGTTGACTCTTTTGCTGGTGGTGCTTCCAGATACAAAACAGTTCGAATATTCAACTTGTGAATGTCAATTTCAGGACTTGTCTCTTGTTCTTCAACATAATCTGTAGCTTTGATTGGAGAGTGAGGTGGAGAAATCACAGATTCCTGTACAGGTTCTGATTTGTGGACTTCAGGAATTTCAGATTCCTGAATCAGAACTTCTTCAGCTGCAGGCAGGGCTTCAATCACAATAGGTTCTGATGAGATCAAAGATTCATGATCCCCTTCCTTAGCATCTTCAGCATCCTCAGATTGAGTTTGTGGAAAATGCACACCTTCTCTCACCTTCCTTGATTTTCTAGATGGAGGAGTGACATGTTCTGTATCAGAATTTGAAGACCTCTTTCTTTTTTGAATGCCAGAAGCTTCAGTTGTTTTCTACTTCTGAAGAGTTGACTCTTCAGCTTCTAATGTCATAGGTTCTGATGCAGGAACCTGGACTTGTTCATCCTCATCAGATTCATCTCTCAGAATCAACTTTCTTCTTCTCCTTGGTGGAGATTTAGGCACAGAGATAGTTCTTTTGGTTTTGGGCCTAGATGGTGTAGCAGATTTCACAACTGGCACTTGTTTAGATGTACCAAAGTGTGGTTTAGATTTGGACTTGAGAGGTGAGTTTCTGACAGTAGGTGTTGATGGTTGTGGTTGAGAGGATTGTGTTGGTTGAGTATTGGAAAGCTGGGTTGGTGGAGGTTGAGAAGTAGTAGGCTGTGTAGGTGCAATATCAGGATATATGGTTGTGTATGTGTGAGGATCAGAATTTACTAAGAATTATTTAAGTATATCTTTCTTATTATCAGCAGATAATAAGTCTGTGAAAGCCCTTTTGTGAAGTTTAAAGGGTTCAATTAACTCACTAAAGGTTTGAGGTACATTAGGACAATGGAAACTAAATATAAGCAGACATAATCTAGAAAAATATACAATGTTGCTATCTTCTTTCATCATATCACCTATAAACCCTAGCACAACACTAGCATAATCAAAATGAGTTTGATTAAAAAGAGCATACCCGATTTGCTGACTCATGACTGGAATAACATCAAAATTGGAGCATTTGTCAGCAAAGGCTTTGGTAATACAATCGAAAAAGAAGCTCCACTCCCTCCTGATGTAGGGCCTCTTCAGTTGTCCCAGCTTGGACAAAGACTTTTCATAGCCAAGATTTTCCATCATGTTTTGAAGAACTGTGTGGCGCCCTCCAAACCCGGGTCAAAAGTCTGGGGTCCACAACACAAATACAACATATTAACCTGTATATGAAATATTAATTGCAATGACTTTGCTCTATATAACCACGGATCGCAACAGGTTAAAGTATGAAAATAAGCCACAACCTTAACTTTTATTACAACGTACCAAATCCCCACTAATTTAACTTACAACTGACAATAAAATTATCCTTACAATCTTACTATCTCGCTACCGCAATAAGCTCCTGCTAGCTCGATCCAACTCAATCTGGAATCCTAGCTCGTACATTGAGCTGGGAAAACCTCGCTATCAGCCATATCCTTCTTAACTGTAGAATACATAAAAAGGTTTGCAAGAGTGAGCTAACTAGCTCAGCAAGTCATAATAACGAGAACTGAGGTTCAACAATGATCAAATGAGATAATTCAGATGAATCAAGTTTCTTTTTAACTAATCATTAGAATTGGATATTCATTTTAAGTTTTAAAAACCAAGGTTAGGCTGCTGATCAGTCATGCACTAACCCCGAGCAAGCACACAACACTGCTCTAATTACTGGATCCAAGGCACACATTGGCCTAACTTGACCATTGGTATGGTCTGACCACGAATCTGGTCCACATATATAAAACTATCCAATTCTAAAGCAGTTCAATACGATAAATAATATAATTTGATAAAACAAGATCATAATCAAGGATGGTTAAACACCTGAATAAAAACGTAAGGAAACTCATAGATATCTCAAGGGTATATCAGGGTATGTGTAGGAAAGGATTTTCAGTTTGTAAAATGATCAGGTGTTAGACGAATGCTGATTTTTCAAGGTATAGTTCTTTGATGTTATAAAGAATGGTTGGAGTATAAAAGTTTCTGTATTTTCAAACAATTTTCTTCTAGTGTTTGGTGTTTGGTAGTTAAACATTTGGGGAGTAGTATCATATCTGTGAGGTTTGGTGTCTGAGGATCAACAAAGGATGATTTACAAAGAGTAAGGCTTATGGCTCAAAATCAAGAAAATCAGGGTACAAGGTTAAACGGTTTAAAGCATTTGTATTATAGAACAGGAGTTATGTTTAATAATAGCCACATGTTATGAAACAGTTCGAAAACATTGGTAATATATCTTGAAGAAAAGTTCAGAAACACTTGCCTTACAAGGCCTTACAACTAGTACTGATCAACTCTGAGCCGACTCTGCTGCTCAGGCTCTAACGTCCAACCACTAGATCCCATTGGATTCGACTTCGACACTCAGGTCTTCCTGTTGAAACTCTACTGAGCTCGTCGACTGACCACTAGGTTATCTTTAGTCCATCGTCCACTTTCAGGTTCCCGACTATAACCTACAGGGTCGAAATACCCTACGTTAGACGTCTAGGTATGCTTGACATATCCTCGATACTAATTCTTACCCAACGATATTCAAACCTGACTCGTAATTAAATGGATTATTATAATATAACAACACACCCAACAGTCAGGTTCACATTCTCGAGAAATCGGTTTGGTATTCGTTTTCCGAAAATACGTATACTTGTAATTTTACAAATCAGGGTTATGGATTTTAGCAAATTATTTATCACATCGTGCAACCAATTTTCATATAGAACACATATATATCTATATAACCATTTGACGTCCCGATAATCGTTGGATACGCGCCCGTATTGTTGTAGGTAAATTTTCCGGAAATCGGGTAGCGTCTCCTCTGTTTATCGGACTACCCGTTGATACATTAATCAACGTCAAACGAACCACAATCAAGAACACAACAATCTCCAGTTCAACCCAATAATCAATTTAATTACAAAGTCATTCACTAAATTACGTACTCGAATTTAATATAAAATCAAATTCTTGTTTCAAAGAGAATTTCATGAATTAATTTATTCATTTTAAAATATTAGGACTCAGATAAACATCATCATCGTCCACCGTCCGCTCGTTGAAATTCATCGCGGACGGCGGTAAAATTCGCAGGTTCCCGTTTATATCGGGCGTCCTACGCGAATTTCCCCGATATATATAATTAAATCCCAATATTATTAAATAACTTTCAGCACGAATTAACTGAGAAATTAAAATATCAGCAAAAAGAGATCAATTCATAGGACCATCGACCCACGCGCACACGCGCGACCGGAAAAATGGAAATCAAGCGGCAACAGTGAGCACAACAGGTGGCTCCCCTTACTGACAGATACACATATAAAACAGGAGTATATATATATATATATATCGATAAGTAGAAGAGAACCAGCAGCTATCGTGACCAACCAGAATAAGGCGGCTGGAATTTCACCGGAAATGCAGAGAATCACAACACACCCGGGAAGAACACGGGCACAGGAAGGAAAAAGGAATTAAGAGGAGAAAGACTGGGGAACTATTAATTAAGAGAAAGAATTGCAGAGGGAGACTAACAGGGTCGAGAGAGAACCGAGATGGAGGTGAAAGGGGAAGAAACACAGGATCTCTGTGTTGCGTTTGTGTCTGTTTTTTTATATCTCTGCTGTACAAATCAATGTAGTACAAATAACACTACAATTAGTAGTACAATTCCTGTAATTTAATCACGTGTATTATTGGATAATTACGAAGATTCTGAGACCCGTTTTATCTCGAAATTCGAATTTAACGGACCGAGGTGCACGTAAAATAATTTCAGAAAATTACGAAAATCGCCTTAAAAGGTTACAAATATCCCGAAGTTTATAAAAACATAAATTTGGAAATTTTAAAACAATTTCTAAAATGCACTTGATGCCCGCGTTTAACAAATAAATGAAACAACGCGCAGGTGAAATTAATCCCGAAAATTTCCAAAATAATTTTAAAATTCCCGAAATATTCCAACTTAAATAAATATGAATTTTATAATTTTTAAAGAGTTCTTGAATTAAATATGGATTTTACAAATAAAAGCATTCAGAAAATCATTTAAAGATAAATAATTAATAAAATATTGATTTCTCAATTTTATAAAATCCTAAAAATAATTATTGAAATTATAAAATCATAAAAACAATTTTAGAGACATTTCAAATATTTATACAAATAAAGTTGCATTAAATCAACTTTAAAAGTGGAACAATTCAATGCAATTCCTTAATTAATCACGCGAACAACCCTGTACATCATAAATTACGCCTATATAATAATCAACCAACACAGAGCGATCAAAACTAATACACATATTTTATTTAATAGTTTTCATAATAATCACATATTTAAATAATTCAAAAACACACGAGTCGTTATATCCTTCCCCCTTAAAAGTGAGGATATTTGTCAAGCATATCTGACTTTATTTTCCAGGTAGACTCCTCTACTCGAGGATTTCAAACGTACTTACTATAGATATACACTCATTTCCAATGATTCGCCTTTAACGATCAAGAGTTTGGATTGATCACTATATGCAAAACAAACTTGGACAAGAGTCCCATTGGCTCCTGATTAATCACTTAATTCAAATCAGATACTTATCATTTTTAATTTTAACAGGTCAAACACACTATATGTACACACTGTTGCGACGGTAACATCAACTCATGAACAACTTTGTTTATATTTATCAATACCTCGAATGGTTCACTAATTTTTGGATTTAGCTTGTCCCTTCTACTCATACTTATTTAATCTCTTTCAAGACGACACTTTTACTAACACTACTGGTCCTATTTCTATACTCATACTTTCTCTCAATACAATTTCTCCTTCTTTCTTTGTCTACTCCGAGCTGCTTCAATCAATATTACTATGCTCTTGGCGTGCCGATTTAACTTAGAATTTGATAACTTTCTTTCTCCCGCTTATTTTAATAGAAATGGGGACCTACACTTGCGTTCGCATGAAGCTTGGTAAAGTGGCATTCCAAAGCTGACATCGCTGATAAATGATCATTCTAGTGTTTCCTAAACTCAACCTCTCAACATATCTTACATTTTCTGAATCACTTCCGTATTTTGACTCTCCGTTTGAGGATGATAGGCGGTGCTTATTTTCAACTTGGTTTCCAAACATTTAAACATCTCTTACTCTTTTTCATCAATTAAGGCTGAAAAGTAATATCATATGTTCACGTATTATCGCTTTTAAGTATTTGAACTTCAGATTCCACTCTTTCCAATCCGTTTATTAACTCCTCGGGAGTCTTAATTACATCCAATCCTTTCTGTCGCATAAGGCATCTATTACCATACGGCTTTGCTAAGGTAGCTGTTAATATATTAATTCAAAATCTTTTGTTAATCGTAGTCAAAATTTCATTCTTGAAAATTCAACATATAGTTGCTTTCCTTCTGATCTTTGGAGAAAAAAAATCCTTGGGCATTTGACGTAGACTTCATTATTCTTCGAGTAGCTGAGGATGTTATCAATAAATACAGTTTTACTTATCTAAGTACTCCTTATATACCATGATCCTTAATTCCTTATAATCACCTGATACACTTGTTATTTCACATAATATCACTAGAGCTTGCAATGCTCTTAACTTGCTTTAATCGTAATCTCTGATATGTTCTCAGGTCAGATCTTAAGTTAATCCCCGAGATATAACATACTTCTTGAATTAGGTCTCGTAAATAATCAATTCTTTATAGAGTCTCACTTTTTCTTATTCATTGTTTTGTTAAACTCCCGATAATCAGTACATACTCTTATACTTTCATTTTTTTTCTCCCTTAATATCAGTGGTACACTTCACGATTCGTTTCTTGTAAAACCACTTTCTGGGTCTGCCTTGTCTACTAGGCCTCCAATATTTTGCCTTAATCCTCTGACATGTCCACACTTCCTAATCCATCTTGAAACTTCCTTCTTATACTTGGTTATCAATATTTTTCTTTACATTTTCGTATATCTTGGTATTTCTTCAGTAAATTAAATACTTTATATTGTGAATTCCCTGTGGGATCTCATTTCTTAATCCTTCTACTTATAGCATCCAAGTGCTGGAAGAAAACCCGGGGATATCGTGATCGTTCTCCTGGGCGCATAAATTTCCTCTTGCTAGCTATTAACATCGTGATCCATTATCTTTTCTTGATATCTCTTTATCTTTTCTTAACAATTTTGACTAAAAGGTTATACCACCCGTCCTTGTTTCCTTTGGATTGTATATCCACTTCCGACTCCAACTTCTGAAATTCCATAGGTAATTCTTTTCGGTGCAGTTTCTATGTTTATTTTCTTCTTTTTGCTTGTCGCTTGCCACTACATTTGCTTTTCCTCATGAATACATACTTCAACCCTTATGGTCCATATAAATCTTACACCTTTCTCCATACTATCATGTTTCCCAATCTTTCAAAACAAATATTATTACTTCTAGTCCCAAATTATGAGTAGGATACTTCTGCTCATAAGGTTTCGGTTGTCTGGATGCATATACAATAACTTGATTGTGTTGCATCAACACACATCCTATTTTCTTATGAAAAGTATCACTATGAACTACCAAATCTCCTTGATATTTTCAAAGTGATAAAGCAGGTGCTGTAACCATTCTTTCATTTAACTCTGCAAAACTTTCTTCACCCTTCTCCACTTCATAAAAACTTTTTTTTCCTGATTAGCTTCATCAAAGGTATTGCAACTTTTTAAAAAAAAAAAAATCTTGCACAAATTTTCAATAATAACCGGTCCAGGGTAAAACTTCTTACTTTTGTTGGTGCTTTTGGCCTTTCTTTATTCATAGTAACTTTAATTTATACTGGATCTCCTTTGGTCTCCTCCTCACTAATTACTTATGCTCTCTACCATCAAAACTTCCACCTTGTAAACTTTACATACAACTTCTTTCTTCTCCGACTCCTTCGTTGTCATTAAATGTTTCGCATGGTCCTCCGTTGACTTACAAATACAACCCATCCAGATATTCCTTAAAAATTCTGTCCATCAAGTTTTAATATTATTGGTATATTGATTAATTCGAATGATATCACTAGAACTTTATAGCAGCAGTACTCAGTTCTGGAAATTATCCTTGATATGTCCATAGGTTCGATCTCCAATTGATAACGCCCAAATCTTAAATCAATTTTAGAAAATACTTTGCTTCTTCGGTTTGATAAAACAAATCAGTAGTTCGAGATAACAGATACTTACGCTTGATAGTAAACTTGTTGAGCTTTCTTTAGTCGACGCATAATCTCATACTTCCATTTTCTTTATTAACAATTAGTACCGGTACACCCCATGGGATTCACTGGGTCTAATCGCTTCTTCTTCTAGCATCTCTTGCATCTTCTTTGCTAACTTCTTTATTTTAACTGGTGCCATTTGGTGTAAGGCCTTGGTCACTGGCTTCGTCTCAGGTGCTATGTCAATCGCGAGCTTCATTTCTCTATCAGGAGGAAATATTGATAACTCCTTATTTGCTATAAAATCTTAAAATTTTGTTTGCTTCTGACTTTTATTTATCTCATGATCACCATAATCATCGTTAACTAATTCTTAACCCTCCTTTTTCCTTTATACTTCATCATATTCTCATTTAACGTCTTCATGACTATCTCTTTATCACGACGGTTTGTCTGGGCATCATGCTTCCATAGTTAATCCATTCCTTAGAATAATATCAAGTCCTCTTGTCTCAAATGATATCAATTATTCACAACTTATTGCCAAAAATCTCAATTCCATCATTGGTATTCACTTATGTAACAATTACACGTTCTTGACTTGCTAGTCCTTTAATCATAATCTTATCAATTCAACAAAGTAATTCATCTTATCAACAAAACCTTGAGAGATAAACAATTAAGTTTCTCTCACATCTTTTAATACTTTAACGCATAAGGTATTTACTATAATCATCCATGTTATCACGTCCGTATTCTGAACAACATATTTCACAGGAAAATCGCATATTCTCGTTCTCGAAAACGTATTCCTTATTGGAGTAGATTCCCTTGATCCTTAGGGGATCCTTCCCTAGGGTTAGTGATTTTCAATCCTCACCATATGTCCTTGTTTCCTTTCCATGCATAAGAGATAAATGGAATTTTGTTCGCTTGATTCAGGATACGTTGATTTCTGTTTAGAAACCTCTTGTAAAGAACGACAGTATGACGAAACAACTAGAAGGATTCACAATTCAACAAAATTAGAGTTGAAAAGAAAGAAGAAATAAGGATTTGAATATGAATGAGATAACCACATTGGTACTTAAGATGGCCAGTCTTTCATACCATATGGCATACATCACATGATTAGGTGGCGTCCCACCCGACTCTTCGTCATCCCGACAAAGCATCTCACCATAACACTGTTCGTCCCAATCAGAGAGCAAAACTTGAGGGGAACAATTTAAATTTGAAAGGAATACAATATCCTTCTTTTTCGATATCATAGCAAAGAGTTTATTTAAGAAAAAAATTCATACATTTTTAGGAATTGAGAAGGAATATACGCTGTAATATTGAAAACTAGAACGATACCATTGGTCACCATCCACATTTCACTTGTATTTTTTTTTCGAGCTTGTTTGATCATCTCCCAATTGTGTCATGTAACAATTTTTTATTTTTTTTTGAAAATATGCTGAAATACCTTCACAAATTAAGCATTATGGTAGATTCTTACTTGCCAAGTCTTGCATCCTTAACATCGCACCTACACATATAATACTTTAACAATTCGATCATAATGACGTTCTTACCAGATAACCTCGAGTATCCTCCTCTTTAGTTTAGAATAACCATGAATTATTCAACATAACGATCCTTTTGCTAATAATCTTCTTCTTTTGGAAAGGTCTGGAAATCTTCCCAATTTCCTTCGATCACGCCAAGCTCTTTTTAAATCAATGAATTCTTTAAACTCTAATGGTCTCTGTAACTGGATAAATAATTACTCCGTACGCGGATTCTGTTATTAACCTTGTCAAACAACATTTACAACTTACCGTTAGGAATAATCAACTTCTTCATAATCACAGATCACTTTATTCTCTGAATTAACAATACTGGATCTAAAATAAGTATCCTTCCAGATAATCCGGGTCTTTTAACAAACAAGAAACTCAAGTAGTAACTTGACAACCAATGTTTAAAACTTATTTTATTCAAAAAGCTTTTAGAAATTTTGTAAGGGAATTTTTTTTTTTTTGAAAATTTATTTATAAATTTTGAAAATCATAAATCTTATTGTCCTTACTATATGAGTTGGTTGTTGTCCTTCTTACCTATAAAAAGGTACCATATTAAAGAAACAATCACATAAAAGTCCGTTCACTCCAATCTACCTTTTCTCCTTTATCGTGTCCATTTGCCTTCCTTAATTGATGAAAACTTCAATTGTCGTTGCATGTTATCTTATTCGTAGCTTCACATCAAAGCTTCCATACTGGTAATACTTTCGACATTACCGTTGCAGTAGTTAAGTAGAACAAGCTATCCAATAGTCAACAAGTCTATTTCATAGAACAACGTTTGCTCATATCACATCACATCACTACTTTACATATCGCATTTATCATAACACCATCATTTAATTCCACAAAAATTCCAGGTTTATACTTTTCTCTCTTACTCTTTCAAAATTCATCTAATTCATGCCACAACTAATCACGGGTGGCTTAGTCACTAATAGCTTCTCTTAACCGGGTAGCAGCTATCCTCCAGAATATTTGAATCTTCTTTCTAAACTTCTTATCACCTTTATTTATATCTCAGGTACTCACCATTTACTGTAGCTCTCAAATCCATCCTCGTAGGTACTGTTGCTTCATAGGACGAGTTTTAAACTGGGAGTGTAGAACAGGGTGTAAAGTAAACTGAAAAGATACTCTCCCAGCTGAATATCCAATAAAACAAGTATAAACAGAGGGAGGTTCTTACATAGGTGGTTTCATATCAAAAGGTGATAATAGTGTAGAATAGGTTGAAAGAGTGTAGCTGTTATAACAGAAGGTAATACCATTAAAGCTGGTGGAGAACAAGGTGCAAATCCAATCTGAAAGAAGATGACGATCCTTGAACGAGAAGCTCCAAACGATCAGATGATATAGGGAAATCAGGATCTGCCATTGCCGTTGTCTGGAAATCACGTCGCAAGCTAAGAATCCCGAGTCACAATATGAACCGTGCCGAAGACCTACTATACAATCGCACTCAACCTCACAATGTCTTATCTTTCTATTTCATATTCCTAATCCTAACCCTCTACCCAATCCTAACAATCTAGGCTTGTTTCAGTGACTTATAACCTGTAGCTCTGATACCAACATATGGCGCCCTTCAAACCCGGGTCAGAACTTTGGGGTCCACAACACAAATACAACATATCAACCTGTATATGAAATATTAATTGCAATGACCCTGCTCTATATAACCACGGATCGCAACAGGTTAAAGTATGAAAACAACCTTAACTTTTATTACAACGTACCAAATCCCCACTAATTTAACTTACAACTGACAATAAAATTATCCTTACAATCTTACTATCTCGCTACCGCAATAAGCTCCTGCTAGCTCGATCCAACTCAATCTGGAATCCTAGCTCGTACATTGAGCTGGGAAAACCTCGCTATCAGCCATATCCTTCTTAACTGTAGAATACATAAAAAGGTTCGCAAGAGTGAGCTAACTAGCTCAGCAAGTCATAATAACGAGAACTGAGGTTCAACAATGATCAAATGAAATAATTCAGATGAATCAAGTTTCTTTTTAACTAATCATTAGAATTGGATATTCATTTTATGTTTTAAAAACCAAGGTTAGGCTGCTGATCAGTCATGCACTAACCCCGAGCCAGCACACAGCACTGCTCTACCTACTGGATCCAAGGCACACATTGGCCTAACTTGACCATTGGTATGGTCTGACCACGAATCTGGTCCACATATATAAAACTATCCAATTCTAAAGCAGTTCAATACGATAAACAATATAATTTGATAAAACAAGATCATAATCAAGGATGGTTAAACACCTGAATAAAAACGTAAGGAAACTCATAGATATCTCAAGGGTATATCAGGGTATGTGTAGGAAACGATTTTCAGTTTGTAAAATGATCAGGTGTTAGACGAATGCTGAATTTTCAAGGTATAGTTCTTTGATGTTATAAAGAATGGTTGGAGTATAAAAGTTTCTGTGTTTTCAAACAATTTTCTTCTAGTGTTTGGTGTTTGGTAGTTAAACATTTGGGGAGTAGTATCATATCTGTGTAGTTTGATGTCTGAGGATCAACAAAGGATGATTTACAAAGAGTAAGGTTATGGCTCAAAATCAAGAAAATCAGGGTACAAGGTTAAACGGTTTAAAGCACTTGTATTATAAAACAGGAGTTATGTTAATAATAGCCACACGTTATGAAACAGTTCGAAAACATTAGTAATATATCTTGAAGAAAAGTTGAGAAACACTTGCCTTACAAGGCTTTACAACTAGTACTGATCAACTTTGAGCCGACTCTGCTGCTCAGGCTCTAAAGTCCAACCACTAGATCCCATTGGATTCGACTTCGACACTCAGGTCTTCTGGTTGAAACTCTATTGAGCTCGTCGACTAACCACTAGGTTAATTTTAGTCCTTCGTCCACTTTCAGGTTCCCGACTATAACCTACAGGGTCGAAATACCCTACGTTAGACGTCTAGGTATGCTTGACATATCCTCGATACTAATTCTTACCCAACGATATTCAAACCCGACTCGTAATTATATGGATTATTATAATATAACAACACACCCAACAGTCAGGGTTCACATTCTCGAGAAATCGGTTTGATGTTCGCTTTCCGAAAATACGTATACTTGTAATTTTACAAATCAGGGTTATGGATTTTAGCAAATTATTTATCACATCGTGCAACCAAGTTTCATATAGAACACATATATATCTATATAACCATTTGACGTCCCGATAATCGTTGGATACACGCCCGTATTATTGTAGGTAAATTTTCCGGAAATCGGGCAGCGTCTCCTCTGTTTATCGGACTACCCGTCGATACATTAATCGACGTCAAACCAACCACAATCAAGTACACAACAATCTCCAGTTCAACCCAACAATCAATTTAATTACAAAGTCATTCACTAAATTACGTACTCGACTTTAATATAAAATCAAATTCTTGTTTCAAAGATAATTTCATGAATTAATTTATTCACTTTAAAATATTAGGACTCAGATAAACATCATCATCGTCCACCGTCTCCTCGTTGAAATTCATCGCGGACGGCGGTAAAATTCGCGGGTTCCCGTTTATATCGGGCGTCCTACGCGAATTTCCCCGATATATATAATTAAATCCCGACATTATTAAATAATTTTCAGCACGAATTAACTGAGAAATTAAAATATCAGCAAAAAGAGATCAATTCATAGGACCACCGACCCACGCGCACACGCGCGACCGGAAAAATGGAAATCAAGTGGCAGCAGTGAGCACAACAGGCGGCTCCCCTTACTGACAGATACATATATAAAACAGGAGTTTATATATATATATATATATATATATATATATATATCGATAAGTAGAAGAGAACCAGCGGCTATCGTGACCAACCATAAGAAGGCGGCTGGAATTTCATCGGAAACTCAGAGAATCACAGCACACCCGGGAAGAACACGGGAACAGGAAAGGAAAAAGGAATTAAGAGGAGAAAGACTGGGGAACTATTAATTAAGAGAAAGAATTGCAGAGGGAGACTAACAGGGCCGAGAGAGAACCGAGATGGAGATGAAAGGGGAAGAAACACAGGATCTCTGTGTTGCATTTTTGTCTGTTTTTTTTATATCTCTGCTGTACAAATCAATATAGTACAAATAAAAGTACAATTAGTAGTACAATTCCTGTAATTTAATCACGTGTATCATTGGATAATTACGAAGATTCTGAGACCCGTTTTATCTCGAAATTCGAATTTAACGGACTGAGGTGCACGTAAAATAACTTCAGAAAATTACGAAAATTGCCTTAAAAGGTTACAAATATCCCGAAGTTTATAAAAACATAAATTTCGAAATTTTAAAACTATTTCTAAAATCCACTTTATGCCCACGTTTAACAAATAAACGAAACAACGCGCGGGTGAAATTAATCCCAAAAATTTCCAAAATAATTTTAAAATTCCCGGAATATTCCCAACTTAAATAAATATGAGTTTTATAGTTTTTGAAGAGTTCTTGAATTAAATATGGATTTTACAAATAAAAGCATTCATAAAATCATTTAAAGATAAATAATTAATAAAATATTGATTTCTCAATTTTATAAAATCCTAAAAATAATTATTGAAATTATAAAATCATAAAAATAATTTTAGAGACACTTCAAATATTTATACAAATAAAGTTGCATTAAATCCACTTTAAAAGTGGAACAATTCAATGCAATTCCTTAATTAATCACGTGAACAACCCTGTACATCATAAATTACACCTATATAATAATCAACCAACACATAGCGGTCAAAACCAATACACATATTTTATTTAATAATTTCCATAATAATTACATATTTAAATAATTCAAAAACACACGAGTCGTTATAAACTGGCTCCCCAACTTGTGAATTGTAAGTACAGTTTTCTGGCAGATGCAATGCTTGTCGAACAGTTGACAAGGTTAACAAGTGCTCATCTCTCCCTGTTATAAAAATGATGCTTGGGGACCCACTTTCACCACCATTATCATAGACTCCAGACCTCCAAAACTCCAGAATTTGCTTTCCTGAGAGAGCCTGTGGTTGGGTCAGAGCATACCTAATTTCACTTCGAGCGAGAAAATCTTGAATGAAGTGAAGTTTTGAAGGAGCCTCGTCCTTGTTGAGAATAGCCATATAGTTGTTGAGGACAAACTTGGCTCCATCATAAATAAGATCCTTAGGTGCGATTTCTGTGAAAATTAAGTGAAAAGTTGTGTGTGTATAGAGTGTTTGATAAAATGCCTGTAAGAAAGTCCGTCAGAAAATAGAGAGAAAAAGGGAGAGAGAGAGAGAGAGAGAGAGTAAAAGAAATAAGAGATAAAGTAAGAGAGAAGGTAAAAGATTTATTTCTACTATTTATACTCTTTCCACTCAACGGCTCTTTTTGGAAGTAAAACCGGCATAGTTACACCTATCACACAGTAAATAGTCAAGACAGTAATTAGTGGGCACGGGAAATGTGCAGTAATTATTGCACACATGCATATGCAAAAACCAACACGCAACCCATTAATCAAATGATTATTACTGTTCTATTGCACTTAATTATTTTTTTGAGAAATATAACCGTTACAGTAAGTACAAAAAAAATAAGTCAAGTAAATAAATAATGCCACGTAAGCATCAGGATTTGCATCAGAACTTCACTATTATCAGAATTTAACGGTCATCAGAACATGGCTTCTGTACTAAAAAAGGTGAATGACTGTTTCTGTGTTTCTTCACACAAATACTGACTGGTTTCTTCAGAGTTTAATCATCAGAACATAATCAGAACTTGTTCTCAGAATTTATGCAAATAATACTTAACTGTTTATCAAAAATAACTTAATCACCACAGTAATTTTCATCATTCATATGGAGTGATAGTGTGTGTATGTGCAAATGATAAAATAAAGATCAAAGTCTGATAAACTTCAGTATATCTTAGAAATAAGGCATAACTAAGAAAAATGCTTAAAATCTGTCTTGAATTGTGAAGTCTACTGTAGAATAAAGTTATGCAAGAATCCACCTCAACTGTTTGTGCTAATTTTATGCATCTTTTAAAATTCTTTTGACAAGGTCTTCTCAGTGTAAATGAGTTACAACTGCCATCAGAATTAATGCTGTTATCTGAATATTTCTCCAGTAATCAGAGAATATGAAAAGTCACCAAGAAAAAATAATTTGCTTTTCTAATGCATATAACTTAATACCAGCAATGCACTTGGATCTTCCCTTTCACATATTTACTCTAGATCTCAAAGGAGTACCTGATTGCAATTTTTTTTATTTTCTATAGATAAGTGAGGCTTATCAAGCATTTAATTAATCCTTAAGATTTACTGACATCAGAATTTGATAGATAAGAAGCAAAAATCTAGTTTTTGACTTAGTAATAAGATACAGGAAGTAAATTTGACTAAGATCAAAATCAGAATTTGCTTGTGTTATTGATTTCCACATAAATAACTAGTTCAAATATGGGATATATAGTTTGTTAAAGACTACTAAGTCAGCATCTAACAAGATAATCCTCATTGGATTGAATAGTCACAGATCATTCAAAACACTTTCAGAATTTATAGAATCATATCAGATAATAACCAATGTTTAATATATTACAATTTAAGCACATATTACATTGAGATAAGAAAATCTGTAAACACTGATCATAAAGTCTGATGTATGAGAACAAAAACTAAATAGATTTTGGAAAAAAACCTGAAACCATTCCAAGTTCATTTACCAGTCTTGTAAAAGTAGCTTCACATAGTGGTTTTGTGAATATATCTGCTAGTTGTTGATCTGTTGGAACAAAATGCAATTCCACTGTACCTTCCATCATATGTTCCCTTATGAAATGATACCTAATGCTGATGTGCTTTGTCATTGCGTGTTTAACTGGATCTCCTGACATAGCAATAGCACTTTGATTATCACAGTAAATAGGTATTTTAGAAAATTCTAACCCATAGTCCAGTAACTGATTCTTCATGCAAAAAATCTGTGCATAAAAACTTCCTACAGCAATATATTCTGCTTCTGCAGTTGATGTGGAAATTGATTTCTGTTTCTTGCTAAACCAAGAAACCAATCTGCCTCCAAGAAATTGGCAGCTTCCACTTATGCTTTTCCTGTCAATTTTGCATCCTGCAAAATCTGCATCTGAGTAATCTATTAGCTTAAAGTCTAATTCATTGGGGTACCACAATCCCAAATCAGGAGTACCCTTAAGATACTTGAAAATTCTTTTTGCAGCTATAAGGTGAGGTTCTCTTGGATCTTCCTGAAATCTTGCACAGAGACAGGTAACATACATGATATCAGGTCCACTGCAGTCAAATATAGAAGTGAGCCAATCATACCTCTGTAGTTAGTAATATCTACTGATGTTCCAGTGTCTTTATCTAACTTTGTGGCTGTGGCCATAGGAGTGGATGCAGTTGAACTGTCTTGCATTCCAAATTTCTTGAGTAAATTTCTGGTGTACTTGGATTGATTTATGAAAGTACCTTCTTCAGTTTGCTTGACTTGAAGTCCCAGAAAATAGCTAAGTTCTCCCATCATACTCATTTGATATCTTGACTGTATTAACTTGGAAAATCTTTCACAAAGTTTTGTATTTGTAGAGCCAAAGATGATATCATCAACATATATCTTTACCAAAAGTAAGTCATTTCAATGGTTAAGGTAGAATAAAGTCTTGTCAATTGTGCCTTTGTGAAATCTACTTTCCAGAAGGAATTGAGGCAGAGTCTCATACCATGCTCTAGGAGCTTGCTTAAGGCCATAAAGTGCTTTGTCAAGCCTGTAGACATGATTTGGAAATTTTGGATCTATAAAGATTGGAGGTTGTTCAACATATACCTCTTCTTCCAATTCTACATTGAGAAAAGCACTTTTCACATCCATTGGAAAGACTTTAAACTTCTTGTGAGCAGCATAAGCCAAATAAATTCTTATGGCTTCCAATCTAGCAACTGGAACAAATGTTTCACCATAGTCAATACCCTCTTGTTGAGAGTAACCTTTAACAACCAGCCTTGCTTTGTTTCTTGTAATTATGCCATCACTGTCAGTTTTATTTCTGAACACCCATTTTGTACCAACAATTGATCTGTCATTTGGTCTTGGTACTAGGGTCCAGACTTTATTTCTTTCAAATTCATTTAACTCTTCCAGCATTGCTTGCACCCAATCAGCATCTTGAAGAGCTTCTTCCACTTTCTTTGGTTCAGTCTGAGATAGAAAGGAATGATAGAGACATTCATTTGTTGTTGATGTTCTAGTTCTGACACCTGCTTCAGGATCTCCAATTATTAAGTCAGGTGTGTATGATTTAGTCCACTTCCTTGCAGATGGAAGTTGATCTCTAGAACTGGATCCTCCCCCATGATCCATGCTGTCTCCATCAGCAGTTTCTGATGCTCCCCCTGAAGTTATGCTCTTTGAGATTCCATAATTTGAGTTGGATCCTTCAGGAATTGAAGAATTAGAGTTTCCAGAATTGTTAGAATTTGGCTCATCAGAACTTGATGAATCAGAATTTGAAGAGCCAGTGACTGGTTCTGATGTTTCTTGAGAGTCGAGATGTGGTATCATCAGCTTGCTCCCCCTGAATATGTGCATTTTCCTTTGGAGCAGTTACTACAGTTTCAATGACATAAAAATTTAACCCATCAGAACTTACAGGGTCATGATTTAGGTCATCAGAATTTATAGAATCAAAATTTACATCTTCATTTTCAAATCTCAGCTGATCATGATCATTGAAATCTTCAAGTCCAGTAATCTTTTTATCATCAAAAAATACATTGATAGATTCCATGACAACCCTTGTTCTTAAATTGTAGACTTTGAAGGCTTTTGTGGAAAGTGGATATTCAACAAAAATTCCTTCATCGGCTTTTAGATCAAATTTCGACAGCTGTTCAGGATGAGTCTTAAGAACAAAACACTTGAATCCAAATACATGAAAGTATTTCAGATTTGGCTTCTTTTTCTTCACCATCTCATATGGTGTTTTTCCATGCTTGTTTATGAGTGTAGCATTCTGTGTAAAACAAGCAGTCTGCACAGCTTCAGCCCAAAAATAGGTTGGTAACTTTGCTTCATCAAGCATAGTTCATGCAACTTCAATAAGAGTCCTGTTCTTTCTTTCTACAACTCCATTCTGCTGTGAAGTTCCAGGTGCAGAAAATTCCTGCTTTATTCCTTGCTCTTTGCAAAACTCTTCCATGATCAGAACACTTCTTATTATTTTAACAGGATCTTTGACTAACTTATCCAGCTGTCTGACATGATCAGTTAGAGTAGATGCAGTTTCATTCTTCTTGTGCAAGAAATACACCCAAGTGTATCTTGTGAACTCATCCACTATAACCATAGCATATTTTTTCTTTGCAATAGACATGACATTGACTGGACCAAATAGATCAACATGCAGTAATTGATAAGGCTCAAGAATTGAGGATTCAGTTTTGCTCTTGAATGAAGATTTTCTTTGTTTTTCCTTTTGACATGAGTCACAAAGACCATCAGGAGCAAATATTGATTTTGGCAGTCCTCTCACAAGATCTTTCATTACTAGCCCATTTATGTTGTTGAAATTTAAATGAGAGAGTCTCTTGTGCCAATTCCAGCTTTCTTCAATTGATGCTATGTTTAACAGACAGATTGCAAAACCATCAGAATTTGTTGAAAGTCTGGCTTCATATATGTTACCATGTCTGTAACCTCTCAGAACCACTTTTCCTGTAGAATTACTTACAACTTCACAGTGTTCTTCAAAGAGATCCACATTATAACCTCTGTCACAGATTTGACTCACACTTAGCAGATTATGTTTAAGTCCTGAGACAAGAGCTACTGATTCAATTATGGCATTCCCAAGATTGATATTGCCATATCCCAGAGTCTTTCCCATGTTGCCATCTCCATAAGAAACTCCTGGGTCATCTTTCTTCACAAAGTCGGATAACAGGGCTTTATTTCCAGTCATATGTCCTGAACATCCACTATCCAGAACCAGGATGTTTTTCCTGTAGCCCTGCAATCACAAAGACCACTATTGATTAGTTTTAAGGACCCTGACTTGTTTGGATCCTTTGGCCTTATTCAGTTTGTTAGCATTTACAGTGGATTTAGTTTCAGAGTTTATGCTAACATGCTTTTTATCAGACTTTATATCAGAATTTACACTAGAAGGAATTACACTAATTTTCTTTAAAGAAGGTTTTATTTCATAATAATCATAGTATAAACTATGATATTCCTTACAAGTATAAATAGAATGCCATAAACTGCCACAATGAAAATAAGGATTTTGTGGTTTAAACCTGACAGACTGACTCTTAACTCCTGATCTAGGAGGTACAGAGTTTATATCTTTATTGTTCCTGTATAAAGAAGCAAGATGGTTAGAGTTTCCACAATTATAGTATTTAATTGTAGGAGCATTAGGAACATGCATATAATACTTACTTTTATTCACACCTTCCTTTCCATTCCTATTTTTCCTAGATTTCTTTACCTTGTTCACATTTTTAATCTCTTTCAGCTTATACTTAAGCTGCTTCTTAGTCATTAAGCCGATATTTACCAAAGCTGGTTTATCCTATTTTAATTTATCAGAAGTTGACTTTTCTTTGACTTTTATTTTAGATTCTTTCATCTCTTCAGAATTAGACATAACAGTTTTTGCAACAAATTTAATAGGATTTACCTTTGGCTTAATTGGCAAAGTCCCTTTCTCACTTTTACCATCTTTATAACCTAACCCCTCTTTCCAGTTTCCACTACTTAGCATATTCTGAGTTATTCTGCCTGAGTTAGTCCAAGTCCTGATGATTTCTCTTTCTTTTTCAAGTTCAATTTTTAGATAATCATTATGTTTAAGCAATTCATTCTTAACATACACAGAATTATCTCTCTCTGTCTGAATAGTGTTCATCTTGACTAACTCTTCTTCTAGATAGCTATTTCTATTTTTGTATTTTAGATTTTCAGATTTTTATCTTTCATTCTCTAAAGTCTGATCTCTATAGCTAATATAAATGTTTTTCCGAAATAATCTCAAATCAGTAATATCTTCTGTATCAAAAGCAAGAGTTGATAGAGGTACCTTTAGTTCAGCAGCATCAGAACTGCTATCAGCATTTGCCATTAGGGCATAGTTCACCTCTTCTTCAGATTCTGAAGTGTTTGCCCAGTTTTTCTTCTCTGTGATAAGTGTCTGGCCTTTATCACCCTTTCCTTTCTTATAATCAGGAGAGATGTGGCCTCTTTCACCACAATTATAGCATTTGACATTTAAGTTGTCTCCTCTGTCAGACTTTCCTCCTTTGCCTTCAGTCTTTCGGAACCCTTTCTTGTCAGAACTTCCACCTTTCCTGGAAAACTTCTTACCCTTTCTGAATTTCTTGTAGGCTATCTTTATGATACCCTTCACCATAAGAGCACACAGTTGCATCATCTCTGCATCAACATCCACTTCAGATAAATTTTTAGGTTCTGAATCATCATCATCAGAATCTGATGACTCTGAATCAGACTGTATGATGAGAGCCTTTCCTTTTGCCTTCCTACAGACAATTGGCTTTTCTTCAGTCTTTAAAGCAACTATCTTAGACTCCCTCCATGCCTCTTTTTTCTTGGCTCCATCTCAAGTTCATGAGTCTTGAGCATCCTATAGATTTAATCAAGAGACATATCAGCAAGTTCATAGTTGTCTCTTATTGTAGTAGCTTTCAAATCCCACTTTTTAGGAAGAGCTAGTTGGAATTTCAAATTTGAATCTTCTGGATCATATTCCTTATCCACTAGTAATAGATCATTCAGCAGCTTTATGAATCTGTCATATGTATCAGTTAGTGACTCATCAGATTTTGAGTCAAAGTGCTCATACTCCTGTGTAAGTATTGTCTTCCTGTTCTTTTTGATGGCATTGGTTCCTTGACATCTCACTTCCAATGCATCCCAAATTTCTTTTATAGTCTTGCATCCAATCACCCTGTTTGACATGACATTGTCAAGTGCACTATGAAGCAAGTGTCTTACTTTTGCATCCTTGCCTAGTGAAGAGATGTATTCAGTGGTGAGTTCTCTCTTTTCTTTGGGAATCATCTTCTCTGGCTCATTCCCAACTGCAACAGAAAACTTTGTGGGCTTGTGTGGACCATCATAAATTCTCTCTAAATATTCCGGATCTGTAGCTTCCGGAAACATGGCCATCTTCACACTCCATACAAGGTACTCAGACACCCTGAGCATAAGAACCCTGATGGTTTCATATCTACTGGTATTTTGAATGGGTTGAACCTTTACAGGTTCTTGAGGGTCTGGTATTTTTGCTTGATCAGACATGATTGATTGTTTTTTTGGATCTTAACTGTTTGTAAGCTTAACAGATTGGCTCTGATACCACTTGTTAGGCCTCAATGATACTATAGAAGGGTGTTGAATATAGTATCTACAATCAATTCGATTATGAACACAAGTATGTAATAGAAAACAAGTTTATTCAATATATCAAACTCTGTTACAGTAGGTTTAATTCATTTTTCCATAAGTTATTGCCTCGATCTTTAGAAGTTAACATTGTCATGACTGACTCTCAATCATACTTAGGACGTCTCTTATCTTGGGTCCTTCTTGTTTTCACCAATCTCGACCTTCATTGGGTCGATCTATACTTTCTTATGGTTCAACATGTGCCTACCTGGCATTATTATAATTACATCATATTTCCTTTATCAAAATTTCTATTCTTCAGAACTTTGAATATTAACTTTCTCCTTATAAGACCTCTAAGGTTATCCTTGAATCGTTCCTCCTGTATTCCCTAGATACAGGGCATATCAAAATACAATTTACTAATACTAGGACCATTGTCTATATACTTCTAAAAATTTCTCCACTGATCCTTAAAGGTTGTTGTTACCTTAATCTTTTCCAATTCATATTGTCAAAACTCATACTGTCCCTATTAAGGGTGAAATGCCAACCTTTATGCATTCCCCTAGGATTCATCTCAAGTTATCGAGGTTTTATCCTTAATTCCACCTTTAAAAAGGTACATGCATCCTTTCATGGATAAATCAAGTCATATATCCTTGATAGATTATCTTATTCAATCATTCCCACCTCGATAGTCTATACCAAATTTCACAATAGCATCCTTATTCAAGCTGAGGTCAATCCATATGGCCTCCAAAAGATAACAATGATTATCCATTTTTCTTTCCTGATTTGGTAATGATAACAGGGATGTTCTGAAAGATATTGGTCATGTTCAATGTGAACTTTCTTAGTTATAACTATTCATTTATCTCCATTATTTATCTCAACTGCCATCTCAATACTGGGATATCTTTTATACTTGATGTCTCCCCTTTTTTTGGGCATCAAGTCACATGTCTTACATACACTTCCCATTCTTGAAGGTCACTTCCTTCATCCCATTTTCCTAATATCTTGTTATCCCGTCTCCTCAGCCCATCTGTGTTTCCTTATTAATCCATCGGTCTATCTCAAAGTTTCATCGAATACTCTCAACTTAAAGGGGATTAATTATATGTATCGCTTACACCTTCAACCTTGAATTTATCTCATGATCAGTCACCATCGCGCTGATGATGACACACTTCTCTATATTTATTGCAAGGGTTTCTAAGGGTTTCCCATACCTAACTCCCTTATCACTTCTCAACTCTATTTCCTTAATATCCCTTTATACTGCTTCCCCTTTTAGTCTTTTATTTTCGTTTCTATTACAACCATTTCATGAACCAACACAACATAAGCATTGATTTCAAACATCCCGTCATTCTGGATTCATGTCCTTCAGACGAACCCTGAAGACTTTCACAACCTAGATTCATGATTCATCATACTTGTCCGCCTCTGGCCTGGTTTTAAAACTTCTACACTATCTCTCTAGCTTCCTTAGCCTTCCACCAACGGGTGGCCTCTCTCTTAGGAAGGTAAGTGGAAAAATAGTCTTTTGTGCTTCGTCAATCATTTTAATCTCAAATGATTCCTCTATTTTTTTAGCCAGGCTCTTGCCTCGACTGGGTCAACTTGTTCCTTGGAACTCTGAGAGCTTAGCGACTTAATGGTCCTGAAAGAATTTCCCACCGCATTGTTTCCTCAGGGTGGTGGTTGGGGTAAAAGTATAAGTTTTATTTAGGCAGGTCCATGAATTTCCCCATAGGAGTACCGTCCCGGTTCTCCCTATCTTGCTCGACTTCTGTTTTCTCAATATGAAATGTTTCATCCTCCTCCCGTTATCGGGGTTATCTTATACATTAAAATCTTTATTTTCCACTTCATTATGTTATGGGTTCCTTCTTTCTTGATGGCGACCTCTCTGACTATCACATTCAGGGTTTGCCCTAAATCTTATTCCTCGAACTATAAATTTCATCTAAGATCCAGTCCTTAAGCTCTTAAACGTTTGGGACCCAAATTCTGTAGGAATACCTCGTTATTCCCTTATCATCTTTCTCGGTATTAATCTCTTCTCCAATCATTGGCTCTCTACCTTCATTCATCGCTTTTTCTTGGCACAATATGATCTTTTCCCATAATTCAGGCTGCATTACAACCTCAAACAACCTTTCAGTACCGGCTCCGGTTACCTTCACTTATATTTCCATTTTCTCGAAATCTTTTATCTACTCTCCTAAAGATATTATCATCTTGAGTCTCTCCTTTCTACTAAGGGCGTCAGCCACCACATTGGCTTACCTGGTTGATAAATAATCTCATAATCATAATCCTTGATTAGGTCTAACCACCTCTTCTGGCGCATGTTGAGCTCTTTTTGCGTAAAAATATACTTAAGCTCTTGGGGTTTGCGTAAACCTCGCACTTCTCTCCATACAAGTAGTGCCTCCAATATTTAGGGTAAAACTATTCCCGTAAGCTCAAGATCATGGAGGGATATCGAATTTTATATTCCCTTAATTGTCTTGACGCGTACGCGATTACCTTGTCGTGCTGTATAAGAAGCACCCTAATTCCTTATGCGAAGCGTGACTACAATTCATAAAATCTCCTTTTCCATCCGGCAACGCCAACATAGGGGTCGTCACCAATCTTTGCTTCAGTTCTTGAAATTTGTTCTCGCATTTCTCTGTCCATTCGAACTTCTCAGTCTTACGAGTAAGCCGCGTTAAAGGGGCTGCTATCTTTGCAAACTTGAACGAACCTACGGTAATAATCGGCCAATCCTACCGCTGGAAGTCGCCCTAACCACGGTCATCGATTCCTCAACGGTCCTTTCTTCATTCTTGTCAGGATCTCCCACGGGATCCTCTTCAGCAACAATCCCTTCTGGGATAAAATCCTCAACCGCTACATCCTTAATATGAACATCATCTGGTCCCTCGTTAGGGTGCTCCATTGGATCCGCAATCCGATCCCAATATATAGTAAAACATCATCGTGTTATTGCTTTTGAACTTCAGGGTTCGGAGTCCCGCTACCATATACGATAACGATCTATGTTACTATCATGATATTTATAAGGGTTCCTGTAAGGGTTTTAATTGTCAGTACTATGTTAGGTAGTCCGACTATGAACTTGGAAAGAGTTCTTATTATCTTAGTGAACTTATAATTTTAACGACTTATCATCTCTGAGGTTTATAACGCTTAGCTCTGATACCATTTCTGTAACACCCCCAAATCCGGGGTCGGGGATCCGGGTTGTCACGAGTTCCATTTCCCTTATTAACACCCAATCTTAATAAACAACCAACTACTGCGTACTGTGACCCCACAATAAACACACACACCACAAGTTATAGTCTCAGAGATGAATACCAAAATAACACAAGTCATTTTATTCCATAATTATAAGTCATTACACCTCAAAAAGGGTTTCTGAATAAATTTACATTTCTTTGCCATTATTACAATTCATAATATACATAAGTCTGGTACATCAAAAGTTTAAAGCCTTGCCTATTGGTAGTTCCTACCTCAGCTACAACGACATCAACGCCTACAGGAAACCGCAGAACATTTCCTATCCGCTCGTGAATTGGGAGCGTGGCCCTGTTCATCTTGTCTATCTGTTGTTGTGTGATGAAAGAAGAAAGCAAGGGTGAGAAACAAGCCCACCAAAATAACATGTATTGTAATTAACAATATATGAGCTTCTCATAGTACTCATGAAAGTCTTGGTCAAGCAGATATGAACCAATTTTGA
Organism: Apium graveolens; assembly: GCF_009905375.1. Taxonomy (NCBI): domain Eukaryota; kingdom Viridiplantae; phylum Streptophyta; class Magnoliopsida; order Apiales; family Apiaceae; genus Apium; species Apium graveolens. The sequence continues at coordinate 118,931,912 of NC_133655.1, forward strand.
TATCTTAATGCGATATTCAGCATATATATACATATATACTTTTCAAAACCTTTGAAATCCTCTGACATGTATATTATACACAGAGTTCCAGTTTATAACTGTATACAAATATCGTTGCAAGGTGATCTCATATTTCTAACCTTGTCTCAACATTTTTCTAAAAATCTTGTCATGCATAAGATAATCATTTACTAGATATAAGTTGAAAAGATGAAGTTACAGGATACTCCAATATACTTATATGTTTTTCTGAATACTACTTGAACTACCACCGTTCAAGGTATAAATAGTTCGTCCCATAGATGAAGCTACAAGACAAAACTTGTATAGAATCAATCTTTGAAATATCATCAAAATAAAATGAAGTTACGAGATACTTCATTTGATGAAAACATCATTTTGAAAACTCGACCCTGCCAACACTCAACAATCGCCCAGCCGTAGCCTTTCTGTCGAAGTGCTCTGGGTAGTGTTGTAAAAATATCCAACTGGATGATGAACTCATTATGGGAGTTTGCCGCGCCAGGAAGACCACTCACGATGATCAGTCGCAGTAGTGCAACCCCACCATTTTTCTACATGTAGAGGAGAACAGTCGGATTTACTTGTCGACCGAACGCTGGACTCCTAAGGAATGGACCGTCTTAGCGGAACTTCCGGGCCATTTGGGCCAATAAATAAGGTTGGGCCGGCGCCACTCGACCACTTACGCCACTCCTAGTTCAGATGAAATCCATGACTCTGAAACGTAAAGCTCGTCTCCCCTTTCCCCAAGTAGGAACTTGTTGATACGACTCCACCAAGAAGTCGCATCTAGTTGAAAAGAAAAACTCACCAATATTTCCCAAGCGATGCCTATTAATGGATTAACTTATTCCAAGAATTTTACTTCCCAAGTGTTGGGTAAGTAATCAAAAACTCTTTTATCAAAACAGCAACCTCGTTACGAATATAAAAACACGTCACGTAGTCGGATCCCTCAGATTTTTAAGCGAGTATTCAAATCCCCTTCGAAAGGAAGATCTCAAATTTGAAAACCAGTTTTGGGATCCGCTTTAACTTTCAAAAATAGTTTTGATAAAGTTTGAAAATAATCTCTGGAAATATTTAAAATAAGAATAATTTGATAGTATCAATCATTTTCCGAATACTTGGCGAATATTGACACATTATTCTTTAAGAAAATGAAGAATATTATTTAATAAAATAATCGGAGTCATAAGTCCTCGAATGAATATTCAAACTAATATTCATTAAATAAAATAAGCGGAGTCATAAGTCCTCGAATGAATATTCAGACTAATATTCATTAAATATAATAAGCGGAGTCATAAGTCCTCGAATGATCATTCAGACTAATATTCATTAAATAAAATAAGCGGAGTCATAAGACCTTGAATGAATATTCAAAAAAATAATATTCACTTATAATATAAAACTATCGAATAAACATTATTCGATTAATAGTTTTGAAAACTATATATATATATAATTTACTCGGGAACATCGCCTCCCAGTTTAGAAAAATGTTAACCTTTGGGTCCCCAATACTAAGGGTATACACAACTACAACTTATCTCTAGTATAGGTATTATGCAGTTTATAAGCATTTGAATTGATAATAAAATATCAAGATTTCACAACATGCATATATATACCATATCAACATGCTCCAATATATCGCAAGATTTACTAATAACAACCATGCACTTATCTCAAGATAATGCATCAATATATTTACATCACAACAACAGTTATACGGGTAGAAAACTTGCCTGAGTGTTCCGGGGTAGACTTAAGCTTAGAGTGGGTCCGGTAACCTATAAACAACAACATAAGCCAGAATTAGACCAAGGTCGCTTAAGAAACTAGTCAAAACTCACTTATACCCTAACGGTCGCTTACGGTCGCTAATACGCTTAACGATTTGCATTAATCACTCGCCTATCCTCGGATCCACTAATTTTAATAAATTAATCATCACGAATTTTAAGGCGACTCTTTCACGAATACTTTACCAACTTCCAATCCACCTTACATAATTTTTTTGTAATCCAATTAGTCTTTTAAGGGCCTTAAACAAGGTTTCAAAGTAAAGCGAGGGGTAATGGTTCGCTCGCGAAACGCCGTTACTTAAAACGGTCGTTTCTCCTAAACCGTACCTCGGATCTAAGCGAACCACATACCAAAACGAAGCTTACGACATGATCTAGCTAAACATGGCAAAGTTCAGAATCTTATAGTGAGTTCGTGGGTCCTGAAGCTAAGCACAAAAATATTCTAAGGTAAATCGGGCATTACGACGGCTATGTTTACGCGATTCCCAAAATAATTACCACTATAAATCCTCATCAATTCACTCCCATCCTCCAACAATAAATAACACAACAAATAAAAATTAAACCACTGAAAAATCAGTCCACACTCCAAGGTTTTACCAACTCATTCAATCATTACAAATTCACCATTCAAAATCAATATAACTTCACAAAAATCACTACTAAGCGGGGATCTAACTATACATTTACCAATTCATCTAAAAACTCAAATAATCAAGCTTAGTACTAAAGGTCAAGAAGTTTTTATACCTTGATTTGTGAGTGAAAAGTTTCTAGGGAGACTTAAAACCTTGATCAATCCTTATACAAGCTTGGATCTCACAAATAATCAAGAAAACACAAAGTTAGATTTTGAAGTTTCCAAAAGTCCGATTTAAAGATCTGTAAAAATGAAGCTCTTAACCTGATTCTTTGGACAAGACTTGTGAATAAGAGTTGTAGGCCATCTCAATACCTTTCCAAAGAGATATAGAACACAATATTTGAGTGAGTATTGAAGCAGATATGGCAGTTTGAAGTTGCTGGTATCATTTTGGCCGAGAGCAAAATGATGAAATGAAAAAAATGAAAGAGCTTCTTTGATTTCCTTGCATAAATATCTTCTCCCTTAATGACATCATCCATCATGCATCACTTTCTTGCCATGTGTCAATCTCTTGTGGTTTGATGATGTCATAATCCTTGGCTTCTTGTATATGCTTGTCTCTTGGTCGCTTATTTGTTTTACGGTTCGCTTAACTCTCGTTCTCGTTAATAGTTTGAGGGATCATATCCAGGATCTTATTACTTGGGCTTCCCTGAACCTTTATTAATATCTTATATTCCTTTATTGATCCTCTGCTATAATTCTTAAATAAAAATCATTTTAATCATGTTACCTTTCAATCAGCCGCCTTCCTTATCTCAAAGTCTCCTTAAGTCCTGATATTATCTCCTGATAAATATCTCCTAATAACTTAAGTTCTGATAACTTAAGTTCTGATATCTTAAGTTCTGACTTCAGTATAAGTACTAATTTCCAGTTAAGTACTGATTTCTCCTGTTAAGTAAGATTTGAAAACTAAACACAAATCATCTTTAGACATGACATCACAAATATATCTAACATTGCGCTTTCTAACTCTCAAGTCAAAATTTTTTTTCCCACATTGTGGTTTTACCACAAAACTCTGACTAGTCTGATAACCCTGTTCTTAAGCACTCGCTCATTTCAATCCATAACCCTTACTAGTTGCTCCATATAGGTCAAGTCTGGTTGGAGGTTTATGTGTTCATATTCCCCTATGTGTCTCGCCTATGGATCCTACTTCCTTAACATTGATACTTGGAACTCATTGCGAACTTGTTACAGGTTCGGGGGTAGGGCTAGTTCATTTGATAACTTCCCAATACGTCTTAATATATCCAAGGGTCCAACAAATCATGGACTTAGCTTTCCTTTATTTCCGAACCTCATTAATCATTTCCAAGGGAATACCTTTAACAATACTAGGTTCCCTACTTCATACTCTTTGTCCTTTCGGGCCAAACCGACATACTTCTATAGTCGATCTTGGGCTGCTACCGGCCTTCCTCTGGTTAAATCTATCATATCCTTGGTCCTTTGGACCACTGCTGGTCCGAGCATCTTGCGCTCTACTACTTCATGTTAGATATATTTGATAATGTCATGTCTAATGTGATTTGTGTTTAGTTTTCAGATCTTACCTAAACAGGACAAATCAGTACTTAACAGGAAATTAGTACTTATACTGAAGTCAGAACTAAAGTGGTCAGAACTTAAGTTATCAGAAGATATTCATCAGGAGATAATATCAGGACTTAAAGGAGACTTTCAGATAAGGAAGGCGACTGATTGAAAGGAAAGAAGATCAAAACAAACACAAGAAGAGATATGCATGAAGAAGGAATTCTATGAAGAATAGAATACTTGGAAGAAAAGATATCTGATTGATATATTTTAGGAAGCAGAATTATATTCCATATCAATTAGTGATTATCTTGTAACTGTGTAGTATATAAACACAGACATAGGGTTTACACTATAAGTGTTATCATTATCGAGAATAATATTCATTGTAACCCTAGCAGCTCTCGTGATATTTGTTCATCACTGAGAGAGGACAGTTCCATATTGTAACAGAGTTTATTATACTGAATAAAGTCTGTTTTCTGTTACTTGAGTTCTTTAAATCGATTTGATTGTGATAAACACTATATTCAACCCCCTTCTACAGTTTGTGTGACCTAACAAGTGGTATCAGAGCAGATCTGTTAACACACAAACAGTTTAAGATCCGAAAACAATCATGTCTGAAGAAGAAACTCCAACCAAGCCCACCAAAACTGAAGAACCTCCAAAGACTCAAATCCATAGTCGATATGAGACTATTAGAGTTCCCATTCTGAAACCATCTGAATATTCCATATGGAAGGTGAGGATGTCTATGTTTCTGGAAGCTACTGATCCAGAATATCTTGACAGAATCAATGAAGGACCACACAAGCCAACCAAACTCATTGTTGTAGTTGCAGGTCAACCAGCAAAATCTGTACCAGGGGAGAAGAGTGATTACACTGCTGAAGATATCTCTTCAATTGCTAAGGATGCTAAGGTACGACACTTGCTGCATAGTGCTATTGATAATGTAATGTCAAACAGGGTAATAAACTACAAGACTGCAAAGGAGATATGTGATGCTTTGGAAACAAGATGCCAGGGAACCGAATCAATTAAGAAGAATAGGAAGACTATACTTACTCAAGAGTATGAACATTTTGACTCAAAGCCTGATGAGTCAATAACTGGTTTATATGACAGATTTGTCAAACTCTTGAATGATTTGTCACTTGTTGACAAGGAATATGATCTTGAGGATTCAAATCTTAAATTCCTGTTAGCACTTCCTGAAAGATGGGATTTGAAGGCCACCACTATAAGAGATAACTATAATCTTGAAGAAACAACTCTTGATGAAATTTATGGGATGCTCAAGACTCATGAACTTGAGATGGAACAAAGAAGCAAGAGGAAAGGAGGAAAGTCAAGGATAGTTGCTTTTAAGGCTGAGGAGGAATCTCCCAAAGCAGCTACCTCAAGGAAAGGCAAGGGAAAAGCTCTCATCATAAAGTCTAATACTGAGTCATCAAGTTCTGATAGTGATGATGACTCAGAAACGGAAAGCTTTCCTGAGATGGATGCTGATGAAGAGATGATGAAGCTGTGTGCTCTTATGGTGAAAGGAATCACAAGAATTGCATACAGAAAGTTCAGGAAGGGAAAGAAATTTTCCAAGAAAGGTTCAAGTTCTGATAAGAAGAGTTTCAGAAAATCTGAAGGCAAAGGAGGGAAGTCCGACAGAGGAGATTACACAAATGTCAAATGCTATAACTGTGGTGAGAAAGGCTACATATCTCCTGATTGCAAGAAAGTGAAGAGTGACAAAGGCAAGGCTCTTGTCAGAAAGAAGAAAAGTTGGACAGACACTTCAGATTCTGAAAGTGAGGAAAACTATGCCTTGATGGCAAATGTTGATAGCAGTTCTGATGCTGCTGAGTTAAAGGTACCTCAAACTACTTATGCCTTTCATACTGATGATAATAATGAGTTGAGAAGATATCTTAAAACCATGTTCATTAGTTATAGAGATCAAACTTTAACATGTGAAAGATTAACTTCTGAAAATCTTGCTTGTAAAAAGAGGAATGATTATTTAGAAAAAGAGTTAGTCATGTTCCATCAAACTCAGAAAGATAGAGATGATGCTTTTTATTTTAGGGATGAAGTACTTAAAATGAATGAATCTCTAAAAATTGAGTTAGAAAAGGAAAGAGAGATTATCAGAACTTGGACTAACTCTGGCAGAACAACTCAGAATTTGTTAAGTAGTGGAAACTGGAAAGAGGGCTTAGGTTATGCAGATGATAAGAATGATAAAGGAACTGTAGAAATTGAGCCTATAGTTGTTAAACAAAAGCCAGAGTTAAAACCTGTTAAGTTTGTAGCTGTAAAGTCTGATACTGATAAATCAGAAGTTAAAGAGGAATTAACTTCTAGAAAACTAAAACAGGAAAAGCCAACTGAAGTTAACGTAGGCTTAATGACAAAGAAGCAGCTTAAGCATAAGCTGAAAGATGTTAAGAATGTAAATAAGGTAAAGTCACCTAGGAAAAATAGGAATGGAAAGGAAGGTGTGAAAAAAAGTAATGATTACAAGCCTGTTCCTAATGCTCCTAGAAAAACATGTTATAACTATGGAAATTCAAACCATATGGCTTCTTTTTACAGGAAAAATAAGAACATAAACTCCTTACCTTCAAAGTCAGGAGTTAAGAGTCAGTCTGTTAGATATAGGCCACAAAATCCTTGTTTTCATTGTGGTAGTTTATGGCATTCCATTTATACTTGTAAGGAATATCATAGTTTGTACTATGATTATTATCAAATAAAACATTCTTTAAAGAAAGTTAGCATTGTTCCTTCTAGTGTAAGTTCTGATACAAAGTCTGATATTGTAAATGCTGATAAGAAAAATGTTAACATAAATTCTGATGCTAAATCCGCTGCAAATGTTAATAAACTTAATAAGGCCAAAGGATCCAAGCAAGTCCGGGTCCTTAAAACTAATCATTAATGGTCTTTATGATTGCAGGGCAACAGGAAAAACATCCTAGTTCTGGACAGTGGATGTTCAGGACATATGACTGGAAATAAAGCCCTGCTATCAGACTTTATGGAGAAACCTGGCCCAAGTGTTTCCTATGGAGATGGCAACATTAGAAAAACCTTGGGATATGGCAATATCAATCTGGGGAATGTCATCATTGAAAAAGTAGCTCTGGTCTCACGACTTAAATACAATCTGCTGAGTGTTAGTCAAATATGTGACAGAGGTTATCATGTGGATTTCTTTGAAGAACACTGTGAAGTTGTAACCAAGTCTACAGGCAAAGTTGTTCTGAAAGGATACAGGCATGGTAACATTTATGAAGCCAAACTTTCAACAAGTATTGATGGTTCTGCAATCTGTCTGATAAGTAGAGCATCAATTGAAAAAAGTTGGAATTGGCACAAGAAACTCTCTCATTTAAATTTCAACAATATAAATGAACTAGTCAAGAAAGATCTTGTGAGAGGACTGCCAAAATCAGTATTTGCTCCTGATGGCCTTTGTGATTCAAGTCAGAAGGCTAAACAAAGAAATTCTTCATTCAAGAGCAAGACTGAATCATCAATTCTTGAGTCTTATCATCTACTACATGTTGATCTATTTGGTCCAATGAATGTCATGTCTATTGCAAAGAAGAAATATGCTATGGTCATAGTGGATGAGTTCACCAGATACACATTGGTGTATTTCTTGCACACAAAAAGTGAAACTGTATCTATCTTGATTGATCATGTCAAGCAACTGGATAAATTGGTCAAAGATTCTGTGAAGATCATAAGAAGTGATAATGGCACTGATTTCAAGAATTTGATCATGGAAGAGTTCTACAAAGACCATGAAATCAAGCAGGAATCTTCTGCTCCTGGAACTCCACAACAAAATGGAGTTGTTGAAAGAAAGAATAGAACTCTTGTTGAAGCTGCACGAACTATGCTTGATGAAGCAAAGCTACCAACCTATTTTTGGGCTGAAGCTGTGCAGACTGCTTATTTTACTCAGAATGCAACACTCATTAACAAGCATGGAAAGACACCATATGAGATGGTGAAGAAAAAGAAGCCAAATCTGAAGTATTTTCATGTATTTGGATGCAGGTGTTTAGTTCTTAAGACTCATCATGAATAGCTATCCAAATTTGATCTAAAAGTTGATGAAGGAATTTTTGTTAGATATCCACTTTCCACAAAAGCCTTCAGAGTCTACAATTCAAGAACAAGGGTTGTCATGAAATCTAGCAATGTCTCTTTTGATGATAAGAAGATTACTGGACTTCAAGATTTCAATGATCATGATCAGCTGAGATTTGAAAATGACGATTTAATTTCTGATACTGTAAATCCTGACAGTCTAAATCCTGATACTCCAAACTCTGATGGTTTAAACTTTGATGTTATTGAAACTGTGGTGACTACACCAAAGGAAGATGGAACTGTGCAGGGGGGGCATACTGAAGATACAACCACATCTCAAGAAGCATCAGAACCTACAACTGGCTCTTCAAGTTCTGATTTATCAAGTTCTAATGAGCCAAGTTCTGATAACTCTGGAAACTCAAATTCTGAAGGATCCAACTCAGAGAGCATAATTTCAGGGGGAGCATCAGAAAGTGTTGATGAAGACAGCATGGATCATGGGGGAGCATCCAGTTCTAGAGAAAACCTTCCATCTGCAAGGAAGTGGACTAAATCACATACACCTGACTTAATTATTGGAAATCCTGATGCAGGTGTCAAAACTAGAACAGCTACATCAAATGAATGTCTTTATAATTCTTTTCTTTCTCAGACTGAACCAAAAAAAGTGGAAGAAGCTCTTCAAGATGCTGATTGGGTGCAAGCAATGCAAGAAGAGTTAAATGAATTTGAAAGAAACAAAGTCTGGACCCTAGTGCCAAGACCAAAGAACAGATCTGTTGTTGGTAAGAAGTGGGTGTTCAGAAATAAAAATGATAGTGATGGCATAATAATAAGGAATAAAGCAAGGCTGGTTGCAAAAGGATATTCTCAACAGGAGGGAATTGATTATGATGAAACATTTGCACCAGTTGCTAGATTGGAAGCCATAAGGATATTTTTGGCTTATGCTGCTCACAAAAAGTTTACTGTCTTTCAAATGGATGTGAAAAGTGCTTTTCTCAATGGAGAATTGGAAGAGGAAGTATATGTTGAACAACCTCCGGGCTTTGTAGATTCAAAACTTCCAAATTATGTCTACAGGATTGATAAAGCACTTTATGGCCTTAAGCAAGCTCCAAGAGCATGGTATGAGACTTTAGCTCAGTTTCTTCTGGAAAGTGGATTTAACAGAGTAACTATTGACAAAACACTGTTCTACCTCAACCATGGAAAGGACTTACTTTTGGTGCAGATATATGTTGATGATATCATTTTTGGTTCTACAAATGACAGACTTTGCAAGAAGTTTGCCAAACTGATGCAGTCAAGATATCAAATGAGTATGATGGGGGAACTTAGCTATTTTCTGGGCCTTCAAGTCAAGCAGAATGAAGAAGGCACTTTTATTTGTCAATCCAAGTACACCAGAAATTTGCTGAAGAAATTTGGAATGCAAGATTGTTCAAGTGCATCCACTCCCATGGCCACTGCAACAAAATTGGATAAGGATACTGGTACATCAGTAGATATTACTGATTACAGAGGTATGATTGGCTCACTACTCTATCTAACTGCTAGTAGACCTGATATTATGTATGCTACCTGTCTTTGTGCAAGATTTCAAGCAGATCCAAGAGAACCTCACTTAACAGCTGTGAAAAGAATTTTCAAGTACCTTAAGGGTACAGCTGATCTGGGATTGTGGTATCCCAGAGAATCAGACTTTAAGCTAATAGGTTACTCAGATGCAGATTTTGCAGGATGCAAAATTGACAGAAAAAGCACAAGTGGAAGCTGCCAATTTCTTGGAGGCAGATTAGTTTCTTGGTTTAGCAAGAAACAAAAGTCAATTTCCACATCAACTGCAGAAGCAGAGTACATTGCTGCAGGAAGCTGTTGTGCACAGATTCTTTGGATGAAGAATCAGTTACTGGATTATGGGTTAACATACTTTAAAATCCCTATTTACTGTGATAATCAAAGTGCTATTGCTATGACAGGTAATCCAGTACAACACTCAATGACAAAGCACATCAGCATTAGGTACCACTTTATAAGGGAACATGTAGATGAAGGTACAGTGGAATTGCACTTTGTTCCAACAGATCAACAACTAGCAGATATCTTCACAAAACCACTGAGTGAAGCTACTTTTAAAAGATTGGTAAATGAACTTGGAATAGTTTCAGGTTCTTTCTCTAAATTTGCTTAGGTTATGTTCTGATACATCAGATTTTATGATCAGTATTTATAGATATTACTTTCTGTATTTTATGCTTAAATTGGAAATTGTTTAAGTGCTAATTGTTGTCTGATGTGAAATTCTAAACTCTGATAGTGATATGAATGTTTTTGTGACTATTCAACCCAATAAGGATAACTGTGCTAGATGCTGACCTAGTAGTCTTTAAAATACTAAAGGTCCCATGTATGAAGTAATTATTTATGTGGAAATCTCTTAACACAAGCAAATTCTGATATTGAGCTTAGTTAAGTTTACTTTGTGTATCTTATTACTAAGTCACAACCTAGAATAGTGCTTCTTATCTGTTAAGTTCTGATGTTAGTAAATCTGATGGATGTACTAAGTGCTGATAAACCTCACTTATCAAAAGAAAAAGGAAAAGAAAAGGGAATAAAAATCAGGCACTCCTTTGAGATCTAGAGTAAAAATGTGGAAGAGAAGACCCCAGTGCATTGCTGGTATTAAGTTATATGCATCAGAAAAGCAAAAATAAATATTTTCTTGGTGACTTTTCACACTCTTTGATTACTGGAGAAATACTCTGATAATAGCATAAATTCTGATAAGTAGTCGTGACTCACTTACACTGAGAAGCCAATGTAAAATGGAATTTCAAAAGATGCATAAAATGAGCACAAAACAGTTGAGGTGGACTCATGCATAAACTCATTCTAAAGTAGACTTCAGAATCATGACAGATTTTGAGCAAAGTTCTTAGTTATGCCTTATTTCTAAGATGTACTGAAGTGAATCAAACTTTAATCTTTAACTGATATTTAACTTATTGCACACACATACACTCCATATGAATGATGAAAATTACTGTGAAGATCAATGTTCTTTTAGATGAACAGTTTAAGTGTCAGTTGCATAAATTCTGAGGACAAGTTATGATGAAAGTTCTGATGATTAAGTTCTGAAGAAACGAAATCAGAATTTGTGTGAAGAATTACAGAAATAGTCATTCTCTTTTCGAGTTAAGGAGTCATGTTCTGATGACTGTTAAGTTCTGATATAAGTCTAAGTTCTGATATTAAATCCTGATTCTTTACTTGACTTATTTTTGGTTCAATCTTAAACAGTCATTTCTAAAATCAGAATATGTTTGGGTGAGATATAAACAGTCAACATAATTTGGGTTAGTGGTACTCGTATATGCACAGTAATTTTTACTTCTTTCGTGTGCTCATTAACTCCTGTTTTAAGCTTCCAATGGCTGTCCTTATTACTCATCAATCTAGGGAGTCGAGGGGTCATCATTTTTACTTGGAATTATTGCCCAGTCCTCATGTCCCTTGGTATTCCATTGGCTATTTAAACCAACACTTCATTCCAGCCAAAACATTCTTCATTTTCTCACAAACTCACTCTCTCTTCTCTTTCATATCAACAAAAATGGCTGAGTTTGGCTGGTTTTACAACTATGGCACAGAAACTGTACATGTTTTTCAAAATGGAATTCCGACTGCATATCCTATCAACAACATTCCTCATAATCTCTAGATTCAATTTCTAGATATCATTAAAAATGACTTATTGACTGTCCAAAGAGATCTACATCTCCATTATCTCCGTCAGCAAGAACGGATTATCCGTCTTGCAGTGCTCTTCGTCAGCAGCAGAAGGAGTTAGTCGTTAGGCTTCTTAGCTTAGGACTAAAGCTGTTGATGTTAGACATTTTAGACTAGGACAATCTTGTAATTTTATGCATGTAATTTAAGTTTCATGAAATGTATTTGCTTAATATATTAATGAAATTTTATCTTTTTACAAGATTTAGTCTCTGAGTTGTTTCATATTCTGATGACATTTTAAATCCTGTACTAACCATATTCTAATGACCTTTTTTTTGCTCTGATACAAATCAAGTTCTGATTCTGATGTGGCAGTATTAATTTACTTGGTTTATTTATGGTCATTCTCTCATTGGTCATATTTTTACAGAATATTGGTAAAGTAGTAATAATAATTTATTTAGTGGGAAAAGTTTTAAAATTTAAAATAAAACTGAACGATTACTTGGTAAGTGGAACGGTTTTTCTCCTTGAAAAACTACATGTGATAAGTAATGATTACTGAATACCCGTGCCCATTAATTATCTTTTACTGCTGCATGTCTGACAGGTGTCTCAACGGTTATTTTTCTGTGTATAAGTAAAAGAGAGAAAAGATTGTAAAATCTTTTATTTACCTTCATATTTTATCTCTCTCTTTTTACTTTTATTCTCTCTCACATATACTGACGAATTTTCATACATACATTTTATCAAACACCTTACAGGAAATTTTCTCTCTCACGTATTTCTCATGGCACCCAAGGACATAATTTTTGATGGAGCTACGTTTGTTCCTAATAACTTCTCCGTTATTCTTAGCAAGTCAGAAGCCCCATCTGAACTTTACTTCATTCAGGACTTTCTTGCTAGTTCTGATATTGGGTATGCTTTGACCGCACCTGAAGCAGTCTCTGGTACTCAAGTACTGGAGTTCTGGAGAAGCGGTGTATATGATGATGGTGGTGCTCAAGGGTCCCCAAGTATTATTTTTTTATCAAGTGAGGATGAGTATATTGTGACATTGTCTACGGTTCGACAATCACTGCAGCTACCTGAGAACTGTGTTTATTCTACTGTTGAAGAGCCAGTTCTTCAAAACATGATGGCCAGTCTGGTATATGAGAAGACATTGGCAAAACTAGGCCAGTTGAAGAGATCTTTCATAAGGAGGGAATGGAGTTTCTTCTTTGACTGCATAACCAAGGCTTTTACAAACAAATGTTCCAATTCGATGCAATTCTCATATCCAGCCAACAAATCGGGTATGCTCTCATAAATCAAACTGATTTTGACTATGCAAGTGTTGTCTTAGGTTTTATTGGGGATAGAATGATAGAAGATAGAACTACTATTTATTTTGCTTGATTCTGACAGCTTATATATAGTTTCTGTTGTGATAATAAGCCCCAATCTGCTAGTGAATTAATTTCATCATTCAGACTAGCTAAAAGAGCTTTTAATGACTTATTATCTACTGATAATAAGAAGGTTGTATTAAGACCCCTCCTAATTCCTTTATCTGTCAAACAAGCCTTAATAAACTATGATCCAGTTAAATACACTAAACTATATCCTGATGTTCAACCATCCGAACCTCATCCATCAGCACCTACCACCTCTACTCAACCACCTCAAACTTCTCAACCTCAACCTTCAGATCCTACAGTGCAGCCTTCATCTTCCAAACCTAAGAGGACTAAGAAAGTACCTCAGACACAACAGAAGAGAAGGAGATTGATTCTGCGAGATGAATCAGATGCTGAGGAACAGGTTCCAGTATCAGAACCTGTTGTTATAGAAGCTGAGAAGGTCTCTTCTCAGAAGGATGTTGATATTGGGAGTTACAGGCCCCTAAAAAGGCTTAGAAAGCATAATTCTGATGATACAGCTCCTAAAGACTCCTCAAAAGCTAAAAGATTCAAATCATTAGCAAAAAGGCCTGAAGATTTTGGTAAAGGAATGGAAGCAGCAGCTAAGGAAGGGGGTCAGAAATCTCTGATCTCACAAGACCCTGTTGAAGCTCACAATTCTCCTAGTGCTGATCCAGACCTTTATGCTACTCATCAATCTCCAGTACATGCTGATAACCAGGGGCCAAGTGATGAAATTGACATCCATAACTTGGAAGTGCCTCAGGTTTTGCATTTAGAAGCTCCACCAGTTCCAATCACTCCACCACCAACACCATTTCTTGATGCTGATTTTAATCCAGAATTACCTACAACACCTTCTCTGCATCTAGATACTGAAGATCAGATTTTAGGTGAGCATCAGAATATGGCTGTTGATCAGAACTTAGTTGGAGATCAGCCCTTAGAGGATGATGTTGAAGCCTCAATAGCCTCCCATACTATTCTTTTATCAGAAGAAGCTGCTAATGCTGATTATATAAGTTCTGATGTTGCTAATGATGAAGTTACTGGTGAAGCTGCTACTACAAATGTAGAAGCTGATGCAGCTGGTCCATCAGGACATGCACCTCAACAAACTGTTCATAAAGCTGAGATAGTTAAGAAGTTTGTTACAGGAGAAGCACCAGTACCTTGGAGTGAAACTCCTAGAGGAAAGGAGCGGACTAAGGAGTGGAACACAGTTACCTTTTTTCCTTCTGAAAAGATTCTTGCTGAGCATCTTACAAAAGCTGATGAAATGCTGATTAATGATGATTTCAAGACACAACTGAGAGTTACTGCATTGAGTACAAGGCACCTTCAAGGTCAACACTCAATAACTCATGACAAGGTGAATACAATTCAAGAAAACTTGATCCAGCAAGATATGAATCTGAAACATTAAAAAAAAGGTTTTTCCAACCTGCCTTTGACAGAATTGCTTACATTGAGAAAACCCAAGGGAAGCAACAGTCTCAGATTGATGAAATTTTGAAGAATCAAGCTTCTCATCAAAATCAACTCAATGTGATCCAATCCTCAGTGGAATTGCTTGTCTCTCTTTTATTACCTGCTGATGCCAAAAAGGGGGAGAAAGTAATTAAGTCCAAATGCAAACCTATTAAGACACTGAAGGGAAAGGATGATGGAAAAGATGATCCGGGAAACTCTGGAATGGGTGGAGGTCATGGTCAAGGTAAAGGTCTTTCATCAAGTAGAACTGGAACTACAAGTTAAAGAACAAGTTCTGATACTGGGAGAAGAATAACTTCTGATACTGGTAAAAGGATAAGTTCTGATGAACATCTGGAACTTGATGAGGAGATTTCAAGACAGTTATTTCTAAAAGAAAATCCAGGAATGGACTTTGAGAGTCTAAAGGAAGAAGAAGCTAGACTTAAGTTAGAAAAAGTCAACTCCAAATCTGAAGCTTCTGTTGTTGAAAAGAAAATTCCTAAGGCTAAAGGCATTGTGATAAAAGAAAGGGTAAATCCTGAGGAAACCAAGGCCAAATCACAAATGCAGATAGATCCAAGGTCCAAGGGCAAAGAAAAAGTTGGTGAACCTGTAAAGGTTTATGTGCCTCCTATGGATGAAGAATTATATGTTAAAGATGATAATCATACTCTGGTTTCAAAGAAGATTTCTCAAACAACCTCTGGCATGGCTCAAGTTGTTCAGAGTCAAGATATAGTAAGTTCTAATATGACATTGAAGCAAGCAACCTCTGACATAGCTCATGTTAAATCCTCAAGGTTACTCCTACCAGGATTCACTAAAGCTAAACAGACTCAACCTTTGAAGACTGCAACAAGTAGTTTTGAAGCAGGAGTGGTTATAGGAAATGAAGCAAGAGATAAATCTGGTTTGGGTAGTGCTGATGAAAGAAGAGTGCAGAGCACAACCAATGATCCAACTTCCTTAAGTGAACCAGGTGTTGGAGCAACTCCTGAAAGATTCAATCAGCTTGAATCTATACATATGGTTTATCATACCTTCTTGAAAGAACACATCTTGTTATATTTCATGACAGATGGAAGGGTTTACCACATAAGGGAAAATGCTATACCACTGAAGTATTTTGAGGAACTAGAACATGTCTTATTTCTACTTCAAGTGAAGAACAGATTAACAGAAAGTGTTGCAAATTATTTGAAGACTCAAATTCAAAGACAGAAGAAGCTTTATTCTGTGAAGTCTGACAGCACATACTGTCCCAAGTACAGAGATCACAAGGGTGATATTGTCGAGATGAAGCCAAACTCCGCTAAGATTATAACTACCTTTTTGAGTTATAAGGCTGTATAATTCAATCTTGAGTCTGACAAGGCATATTTGATCAAACTGGATTAGTACATAAGGAAAGCTAAAATAAATGATCTCAGGGCTGCTATCTTTCAAATTGGTGAAGATAGAGTTGAATTGAAGAAAGCTAAAAGGAGGATGATTGATGAACTTAAATATGCTGAGAGAAAGTTTTGTTAAAGAACTATCTCAGAACAACTCCTGATATTAAAAAGATCAGTAATTGAAGCCAAGTCAAGATCTACAACTGCTCAAATTCTGATGTGTATACAGACTGAAGCTATTATCGCAAGTTAAAGTTGGTAAAGCTTTAAGGACTGTAAGTTGTAGCTATCTAGTCAAATTCGCATGCATTTGTACTTAATGTTTTTGACATCATCAAATATCTGTTTAACTTGTATATTATGCTAATATACAAGTTGGGGGAGATTGTTAGATATATTTGATAATGTCATGTCTAATGTGATTTGTGTTTGGTTTTCAGATCTTACCTAAACAGGACAAATCAGTACTTAACTGGAAATCAGTACTTATACTGAAGTTAGAACATAAGTGGTCAGAACTTAAGGTATCAGAAGATATTTATCAGGTGATAATATCAGGACTTAAAGGAGACTTTCAGATAAGGAAGGCGACTGATTGAAAGGAAAGAAGATCAAGACAAACGCAAGAAGAGATATGCATGAAGAAGGAATTCTATGAAGAATAGAATACTTGGAAGAAAAGATATCTGATTGATATATTTTAGGAAGTAGAATTATATTCCATATCAATTAGCGATTATCTTGTAACTGTGTAGTATATAAACACATACATAGGGTTTACACTATAAGTGTTATCATTATCAAGAATAATATTCATTGTAACCCTAGCAGCTCTCGTGATATTTGTTCATCACTGAGAAAGGACAGTTCCATATTGTAACAGAGTTTATTATATTGAATAAAGTCTATTTTATATTACTTGAGTCCTTTAATTTGATTTGATTGTGATAAACACTGTATTCGACCCCCTTCTACAGTGTGTGTGACCTAACACTTCATCCTAACATAAGGGAGATCGACATTGTCTTCCTTCAAGGATCTCGTAAGGCGACATCTCGATACTGACATACGATCTATTGTTGTAAGAAAACTCAATCTGCGTTAAGTGATCATTTTAAATTCTTTCAAGTCTATTGCACAGACTCTCATCATAGCTTCTAGCATTATAGCTTTTGCTTCTCAATACCCACTCTTTTCCAGTTCGTAATCGTTACTATCGTCCATACAGAATACTATTCTAGATATACCTTTACTCGCTAGAGTTTTATAACCTTTTAATAAATGCGTCAACCTTAGTATCACGAACGCGTTTCCATTCCAAATACCACCATACTTTTACTACTCCTTTTTCAGCTGCTTCTATTTTCCAAAGTTTGATCAATCATATAGAAGTGAAGGAATTTATTGAGAGATCACTATGATCATGAACACTAATTTTATTACATAGTTAGTACAGAAGGTGGCCAACCTTTAGTACTTGACAAATAATTAAACAATATGTGGTATCCTACTAGGATTCTATCACACAGATAGATAGTCATTCGGCCATACCTCCCTTTTTGGAAGGGTTATTCTTCTCAGTTTACACGAAAATGAAAAGAAGAGAAAAGAACGAATTTAAGAGAATTATATATAAAAATATATGGTCACAAAATATGTGGCTTGGAATTTACCTCTGAACTATAGAGGTTTATCACCGGAAAACAAAATACATATAGATGTATATATATATATCAACATCAAGTATTATCACATCGTATTTCACATGCCTAAATATTTACTATTTCGTCCATCGTTTTATGAACCCATGCTCTTGCGCGAGCTTCTAAACAATCACCTTTGAAACTCCCTCGACAGCGAAAATGGAATCCGGGATTTCATTCTAGACATCATCATTACTAAAATCCATTGCTATACCACAACCTTCTTCGTATAGTAATACTTCTCTTTATCGATAAAAAGGAATAAATATATCATAGTTAAATGTTCGGCCTAGTTGGTCTATCAATAATAACTTATACATCACCACGACCCGATTAGTGGTACTCAATCTCGACATCCATTCCAATACAACTCTCACGGTTGTAATCGGCTCATTCCTCGCAGAATCATTGTTGCATTACTATGGTCCACCGCTGACCTATTGTAGTCATTCGTTTTACCTGAAATCTTAATATCTAACCATACAGATTCCATACCTACCGTATCGAATTCCTCTAAGGAGGTAACATAATCACCATTCATGATACATGAAGAACACTCCTGAACTTGACGTACATATGACATGAAGCGGATAAAATTACAGAAGAGTTTCAATAAAAGCAACGATAGCAGGGTAATACCATTATTAAGCATATGTCTTTATTGGGAGACATGAAGCTCAAAGGTTCATTTAGTCCTTTCGTAACATGGTCCTGGCTAATCTCAAGATAGGACTTTTTAAGATAGATAACCCGCTCACGGCAATTACATGAATTAAATCTTTATCAAAATACTATTACGGTTGAATAACACACAATCATCAGAAGGAATGTCAATCTTCCACACCATAATACAACCTTCACGGCTTTAACCATCATCAATGTAATCCTCTGGCATGAGCGCCTATAATTGCTCTCTTACATATAGAGTGTCGACCACCTAATTGGTTTTTCCTGATAGTAATAGTTCCTCATAATCAATGTCTTTTGAACGATCTCCAACTAAATTTTCTACCTCATTTCCAATCACTACTTGTGTGAAAATGCTCTTCCTTAAGCTTTGGTGAGAAAAAAAAATATCACCATTTTTCCATAAGTTATTGCCTCGGTCTTTAGAAGTTAACATTGTCATGACTGACTCTCAATCATACTTAGGATACCATAATCCCAGGTTTGGAGTTCCCTTCAAGTATGTGAAAATCCTCTTCACAACCATCAAATGTGATTCTTTTGGATTGGCTTGAAATCTTGCACTCTTAGATGTTGCAAAAATAATGTCTGGTCTACTAGCAGTCAAATATAGCAAAGATCCAATCATTCCTCTATAACCTGAAATGTCTATACTTTTTTCTTTCTCATCTTCATCTAACTTTGTAACTGTAGACATAGGTGTTGATGCAGGTGAACAATCAACCATACCAAACTTCTTCAATAGATATTTAACGTACTTGGTTTGGCTGATGAAGATTCCATCACTTCTTTGACTAACTTGAAGTCCAAGAAAGTAATTTAACTCTCCCATCATACTCATTTCATATTCACTCTGAATGAGTTTTATAACACCCCCAAATCCGGGGTCGGGGATCCGGGTTGTCACGAGTTCCATTTCCCTTAATAATACTTAATCTTAATAATCAACCAACTACTGCGTACTGTGACCCCATAATATACACACACACCACAAGTTATAGTCTCAGAGATGAATACCAAACAATAACACAAGTCATTTTATTCCACAATTATAAGTCATTACACCTCAAAAGGGTTTCTGAATAAATTTACATATTCTTTGCCATTATTACAATTCATAAATATACATAAGTATGGTACATCAAAAGTTGAAAGCCTAGCCTATTAGTAGACCCTACCTCAGCTACAACGGCATCAACGCCTACAGGAAACTGCGGAACATTTCCTATCCGCTCGTGAATTGGGAGCTTGATCCTGTTCATCTTGTCTATCTGTTGTTGTGTGATGAAAGAAGATAGCAAGGGTGAGCAATAAGCCCACCGAAATAATATGTATTATAATTAACAATATATGAGCATTCTCATAGTACTCATGAAAGTCTTGGTCAAGAAGAAATGAACCAAGTTTGTTATTTTAATGCGATGAAGTCGCAAAATATTCAGTATACATATATACTTCTCAAATCCTTGAAATCCCCTGACATGTATAATATACACAGAGTTCCCGTTTATAACTGTATAAAATATCATTGCAAGGTGATCTCATATATCTAACCTTGTCTCAATGTTTTTCTGAAAATCTTTGTCATGCATAAGATAATCATTTACTAGATATAAGTTGAAAAGATAAAGTTACAAGATACTCCAATATACTTATATCTTTTCCGAATACTACTTGAACTACCACCGTTCAAGTTATAATTAGTTTCAAAAGTTCATCACGTAGATGAGACTACAAGATAAGACTTGAATAGATTCAATCTTTGAAATATTATTGAATAAAATGAAGTTACGAGATACTTCATTAAGTCCCGATATAGATATATACATATATATCTCTCACACATTTCCTGAAAACCTCTGTCATTTAAAGTATGAACAGAGTTGCAATATCCAATGAATTTGGAAAGAAAAGAATTTTGGCATAAACCCGATATCTTGCTGATCAGGCAAAGATACCAATAAGTAACCTTTTCTACTGTAGATGAATGAATTCCTCGCCGGTCATCACCCTGGCCGCATTAGGACCTCGCGCTAGACCATTACCCGGTCACTCACGCGTGGATGGACTGTCACCCAGCCTCTTACACCTTCATAGACCGTACCCCGGCCTGTCGCTTATGCCGACTCAATTAGATAGACATACTTCCTGAACATTGGGAAAGTAATCAAATTGTTTTCTCAAAACAGCAACCTTATTGCGAATATAAAATACACCACAGAGCCGGATCCCTAAGATTTTTGAGCGAATATTCAAGTCTCCTTCGAAAGGAAGATCTTAAATCTGAAAATGAGTTTTGGGATCCGCTCTAACTTTTAAAATCATTTTGAAGACTCGAAAACATTTTTAAGAATGTTTGGAGTAATGCTGATTTAATGAAATAAATCAGTCCCGATATATTAGAAAATATCTGAATATTATTATTTAAATAATATTCCCATAGGGATAATCCTTATAAAAATAATTGAAGTAAAAGTTTTAAAACTTATACTTGAAATGAATAATAAATAACCAAAGATATACTTAAACGAAAGTATGATCTTTATTTGAGTAATCGAAAATAAGTTTGATTATCGAAACATTATTCCTTAATAAAATAAAGAATATTATTTAATAAATAAGCGGAGTCATAAGTCCTCAAATGAATATTCAAAATAATATTCATTAAATAAAATAAACGGAGTCTTAAGTCCTCGAATGAATATTCAGAATAATATTCATTAAATAAAATAAAGTTATCGAATAAACCTTATTCGATTAACAGTTTTGAAAACTATATCAATATATATATATATATATATATATATATATATACTCGGAAACATCGACTCCCAGTTTAGAAAAATGTTCACCTTTGGGTCCCCTATACTAAGGGTATACGCAACTACTGCTTATCTCTAGCATAGGTATTATGCAACTTATAAGCAATTGAATCAACAATTAGATATCAAGATTACGAAACAGACATGCATATATACCATATCACATGCTCCAATATATCTCAAGATTTGCTAATAACAATCATGCACTTATCACAAGATAATGCATATACATATATTTACATCACAACAACAGTATAACGGGTAGAAAACTTGCCTGAGTGTTCTGGGGTAGACTTAGCTTAGAGTGGGTCCGGTAACCTATGAACAACAACATAAGCCAGAATTAAACCACGGTCGCTTAAGAAACTAGACTTTAACCATTTAGAGGCCTAACGTTCGCTTCTGTGCTTAACGATTCACTTAAGTCACTGGAGTACCCTCGGCTCCACCATTTTTAATAAATTAACCATTAAGAGTTTTAAGGCGATTCTTTCGTGAGTACCTTACCAACTGCCTTACACTTAACATAATTGTTTCATACACCAATTAGTCAATTAAAGTCCTTAACCAAGGTTTCAAAGTAAGGCGAGGGGTAATGGTTCGGTCGCGAAGCGCCGCTACTTAAACGGTCGTTTCTTCTAAACCGTACATCGGATTCAAACGAACCATATATCAAAACGAAGCTCGTAACATGAACTATCTAATCATGGTAATGGTAAGAACCTAACAGTGAGTTAATGGGTCCTGATGTTAAGAACAAAAATAGTCTAAAGTAAATCGGGCATTACGACGGCTTTGTTTACGCGATTACCAAATTTTATCCTACTCCAAATCAATCCACAATCAACCACAATTCAACCATACAACCAAACTCCATCCATACATTACTAAAACAGCCCCAACACCTCAAGTTCTCCAATTTATATTATTCTCAAACATGAACTAAAACTATTCTTAAGTTCATTAACTAATAACCAAGATTTACAACTCCAAAAACATCACAAAACCAACTAATCTCTACATATTCAATCACCATGCTTCTTATGAACTATACTACTCATAATAAGCTCTTAATATTAAATAACAATGCTAGGTTAAGAGATTATACATTCCTTGGTGAGTAAGAGTAACTAAGGAGCTTGGAATCACCCTTATAAGTCCTTACCAAAGCTTAATCTAACCAAAAACACAAGATCAAACAATTTAAATTTCTTGAAAACACTATTCACTCTCTTCTTAAATGATTTATTGAAAGAGATTGTGAAGGAATTTGGAGCTTAAACTACTAGGATAGCCATAACTAATCATAAGAAACCTTGGATAATTACCTCGCAATTTAACAATGGTTGGATCTTGGATTTTGAAATTTTCCTCTTTGAAAAACCAGAAAAGCCGAGAGCTACTCTTGAATAATGAGAGTCCACTTTGTTTTTGTGTTTTTTGATTTGTTTGGCTTGGTTGATCCACTTTTGTTTTGATTTATTACCTTTTAACCATGGTGAATTTTGTGTGGTTTATAATCAACCAACCTTCCTTCCTTTTTGGTCATGCTTAGGTCATCATTCTTATGTCATCTTCCCATGCTTGTCCTCTTCTTATTGGTTTGATGACATCATCCTCACTAACCTCTTTTATTAGCTCCTAATTACTTGGCTAATGACCGCTGATCTGTTATATGGTTCGCTTAACTTTTGTTTTCGTTTATCGTTTGAGGGATCATACCCGGGATCTTATTACTTGGGTTCCCTTAACCTTTCTCAATACATTATATTCCTTTTATGATCCTTTCTTATAATCCTTGAATTTAAATCCTTTTTATCCTATTCCCTTATACTCAATTCTTTCGATATCTGGTGGATTTTTGGGAAAAATAAAAGTTTCGAATTTGGATTCTGACGATCTTTACATACACTTATATCCCATATAAAGTACTAATAAGATCCCAGAATAACAATAGAAGAACCCCTACATAGTGTGGCATGGAAAGTTTTTTTATTCAGCATAATCAGCAAAACACTATTCAAAAGGGTTACTAAAAGTTCAAAAATTTTGGGGTTATTACAGTCTCCCCTCCTTAGAAAGGATTCCGTCCCGGAATCAGGATAAAATGAATAGGGATACTTTCTTAGCATTGCACTTTCTAACTCTCAAGTCAATCTTCCCACATTGTGGTTCTACCATCAAACTCTGACTAGTTTGATAGCCCTTCCCCTAAGCACTTGTTCCTTCTCAATCTATAACCCTTCCTGGTTGCTCCATATAGGTTACGTCGGGTTGCATGTCTATGCGCTTATATGCCCCTATTTGTCTAGCATCCGAATTATACTTCTTTAATATTGATACGTGGAACACGTTATGAACTTGCTACATATTCGGGGGTAGGGCTAGCTCATATGCTAACTTCCCAATAAATCTTAATACCTCAAAGGGTCCAACAATTCGTGGGCTTAGCTTTCCTTTCCTTCCGAACCTCATCCATCCTTTCCAAGGGATACCTTTAACATTACTATGTCCCCTATTTCCTATTCCTTGTCCTTTCGTGTCAAATCAACATACTTTTTATGTCCACCTTGGGCTACTACCAGCCGTCCTCTGATTAGATCTATTATATCCTTGGTCCTTTGGACCACTACTGGTATGAGCATCTTGCGCTCCGTAACATCATCCTATCATAAGGGAGATCGACATTGTCTTCCCTCAAGGATCTCATAAGGCGATATCTCAATACTGACATATGATCTATTGTCGTAAGAAAACTCAATCTGTGTTAAGTGACCATTTCAAATTCTTTCAAGTCTATTGCACAGACTCTCATCATAGCTTCTAGCATTATAGATTTTACTTCTCAATACCCATTCTTTTCTAGTTTGTAGTCATTACTATCTTCCGTACATAATACTATACCAGTTACACTTTTGCTCGTTAGCATTCTATAACCTTTTAATAATTGCGTCAACCTTAGTATCACGAACGCGTTAGATTCGGAATACCACCGCACTGATACTACTCCATTCTAGCTGCTTCTATCTTTGAAAGCTTGATCCATCGTATAGAAGTAAAAGAATTTATTGAGAGATCACTATGATCATGAACACTTGTTATATCACATAGTTAGTACAGAAGGTGGTCGGCCTTTAGTACTTGACAAGCAATTAAACAATATGTGGTATCCTACTAGGCTTCTATCACACAGATAGATAGTCATTCGGCAATACCTCCCCTTCTGGAAGGGTTGTTCTTCTCAGCTTACATGAAATGAAAAGAAGAGAAAAGAGCGAACTGAAGAGAATTATATATATGTAAAAACTTTATTGCCATAAATATCTGGATTGGAATCTACCTCTGAACTATAGAGGTTTGTCATAGGAGAACAAAACATATACGTATATATATCAACATCAAGTATTATAGCATCGTATTTCACATGCCTAAATATTTTTGCTATTCCGTCCATCATTCTATGGACCCATGCTCTTCCTCGAGCTTATACACAATCACCTTTGAAACTCACTCGACATCGAAAATCAAATCTGGGATCTCATTCTAGACATCATCGTTACTAGAATTCTATGCTTGCACTACAACCTTCCTCGTATAGTAATACGACTCTCTATTGATAAGAAGGAATAAGTATTCAATAGGTAGATAATCGACTTAATTAGTCTATCAATGATAACTTATACATCACCACAACCCGATTAGTGGTACTT
Source organism: Apium graveolens (assembly GCF_009905375.1). Lineage (NCBI taxonomy): Eukaryota > Viridiplantae > Streptophyta > Magnoliopsida > Apiales > Apiaceae > Apium > Apium graveolens. The sequence continues at coordinate 118,956,999 of NC_133655.1, forward strand.
AATCTCAACATCCATTCCAATACAACTCTCACGGTTGTAATTAATCGGCTCATTACCCGCAGAATCATTCCTGCACTACTAGGGTCCACCGTTGACCTACTGTAGTCATTCATTTTCCATGAAGTCTTAATAGCTAACCATACGGAGTCCATACATCTCGTATCGAATTCTTCTAAGGAGGTAACATGATCACCGTTCATGATTCATGAAGAACACTCCTGAACTTGACGTACATATGACATGAAGCAGATAAAATTACAGAAGAGTTTCAATGAAGGCAACGATAGCAGGTTAATAGCATTCTTAATCATATGTCTTTATTGGGAAATATGCATCTCAAAGGTTCATTTAGTCATTCCGTAACATGGTCCTGGCTTATCTCAAGATAGTACCTTCTAAGATAGATAGCCCGCTCATGGCGATTATACGAATTAAACCTTTACCAAACTACTATTATAGTTTGGTATTGCACAGTCATCAGAAGGAATGTCAATCTTCCAAACCATAATACAACCTTCACGGCTTTAACCATTATTACTGTATTCCTCTGGTACGAGCGCCGATAATTGTCCTCTTACACTTAAAGTGTTGGCCACCTCTTTGGCCTTTCCTGATAGTAAAATTTCCTTACAATCAATGTCTTTTAAATGACCTTCAACTAAATTTTCTACCTCATTTCCAGTCACTGCTTGTGTGAAAATGCTCTTCATTACGCCTTGGTAAAAAAATATATATCATCACTTTTCCATAAGTTATTGCCTCGGTCTTTTAGAGGTTAACATTGTCACGATTGATTCTTGATCATACTTAGGACGTCTCTTATTTTGGGTCCTTCTTGATTTCACCAATCTCGACCCTTATTGGGTCAATCTATACTTTCTTATGGTTCAACATGTGCCCCACCTGGCATTATTATAATTACGTCACATTTCCTTTATCAAAATTTCTATTCTTGAGAACTTTGAATATTACCTTTCTCCTTGTAAAACCTATAAGGTTATCCTTAAATCCTTCATCAGGTACACCCTAGGCACAGGGCATATCAAGATACCATTTACTAATACCAGAATCATTGTCTGTATACTTCTGAAAATTTTCTCCACTTATCCTTAAAGGTTGTTGTTACCTTAATCCTTTCCAATTTATATTGTCAAAACTCATACTATCCCTATTAAGGGTGAAATGCCAACCTTTATGCATTCCCCTAGGATTCATTCTAAGTTACAGATGTTTTATCCTTAATTCAACCTTTAAAAAGTTACATGCATCCTTCCATGGATAAATCAAGTCATATATCCCTGATATGGGTGTCTTATTCAATCATTCCCACCCAGATACTCTATACCAATTTCACAATAGCATCCTTATTCAAACTGAAGTCAACATATATGGCCTTCAAAAGATAACAATGGTTACCCGCTTTTCTTTCCTAATTTGGTAATGACAACAGGGATGTCCTGGAAGATATTGGTCGTGTTCAACGTGAACTTCTTCTTAATAATTCCTCATTTACTTTTGTTGTTTATCTCAACAGTCATCTCAATGTTAGGATGTCTTTCATACCTGGCGTCTCCCTTTCTGGGTATCATGCCACTGGTCTTACACTTCACATTCTTGAAGGTTACTTCATTCATCCAATTTTCCTAATTTCCTACTTTCTTGTCTCCTCAGTCTATCCGCGTCTCATTATTTATCCTTCGAACTATCTCAAGGTTTCCTTGAATTCTCCCAACTTAAAGGGGGTACAATATGTACATCTCTTATGCCTTCAACCATCAACTTTTAACTCATAGTGAATCATCATCATCCTGACGATCACATACTTTTCCATTTCTATTACTATGATTCTTTAGGGTTTCCTCATACCCAACTCCCTCATCATTCCTCAAACTCTATTGCCTTTATATTCCTTTCCACTTCAGTTTCTTTTTTTTCTTTTTTCTTTTTTTCTTTTTTTTCCTTTCTCTTACAATCATTTCATGAACCAACACAACATAAGCACTGATTTCAAACATCCCGTCATTCTGGATTCGTGTCCTCAGAACGAATCTTGACAACTTTTACAACTTAGATTCATAATTCATCATACTCGTCTGCCTTTGTTTTGGCTCTAAAGCTTTTACACTATCTCTCTATCTTCCTTAGCCTTCCACCAGCGGGTGGTCTCTCTCTTATGAGGGTAAGTGACAAAAACAGTCTTTTGTGATTCATCAATCATTTAGAATCTCAAATGATTCCTCTATTTCCTTTAGCCAGACTCTTGCCTCGGCTAGCTCAGCTTGTTCCTTGGAACTCTGAGAGCTTAACGACTTAAAGGTCCTGAAAGAATTTCCCACCGTATTGCTTCCTCAGGGTGGTGGTTAGGGATAAAAGTATAAGTTTTGTTTAGGCAGGTCCATGAATTTCCGTATAGGAGTACTGTCTCGGGTCTCCTTTCCTTACTCGACTTTCTGTTTCCTTATATCTTAATTGCGACCTCCCTGATTATCACATTCAAGGTTTGCCCCTAATCTTATTCCTCGTGGGGGCATAATGCTTGGAAAAAATTTGAAAATCTCTGGGTATTTGTCTTACTTACTTTGCTTAAATCCTTCCCTCGTTCAGTCCTTGCATGATTGCAAATTATGAATTCTCAAGTTCTATAAACTTCATGACACTTTCTTAAGTGTTCACAGCGCAATTAACAATATGAACTTATCACAAACAAACTGATCCGAACTGAAATTAACGAATATATACTTAACCATTTGTTCGAGGGTAGAACAACTAAACACATTAAAGAGAATTACATCATTTGAGCTGATCACTTCTATCCCAAAAGTACTACCATAGATAATCATCTAGTCATTAAAACTAATCATTCATAACTTAGGCTAATCCTCCAAAAGTGGTGTTGCATGAAATCCTTGTCAGATTGCTCAGACTCTGCACACTAATATGGATCAAGAAATGCGGGCACGTACGACATCCCTAACCTGCTCTATTAAAACGGTGATGAGGTCTAAGATAGTTGTAAGTAGAGCTGGATCAATCTGATCCTCAAGATGGCCTCTAGCTGTAATTTGGGTGGTAGCCTCAATCCTTTCCATGCTATAAGCTAATCCTGCCGGAAGTACCCTGCCCTCAATCCTTGGTGCAGTAAGTCGATCCAACAGATCACTCCTATCATTACGGGCCTCAGACAGGCCACCCAAAGTCATATAATAATCGGCGATAAGAGAAGCCTGAGTGGTAGCATCTAGCAGTCCATGGGGTGCAGGTGGTGCAGACCCAGGAGATCCAAATGGATAACCAAGCACGGTATCAGGTGACCATGGTGCAGGAGATAAAGGTGGCATTTCCTCAGTAGGTGTTGGGCTCTGTACAGAGGAGGGAATAGGAATTGGTGGAACCTCATGGATGTCTACAGGAACCTCTGGAAGAGGGTCTGATACTGGTATAATTGGTGCCGTGGAAGACCCCACTCCTTCTGCCCTCATTATCCTTTGTGCCCTTGGTAACTCTTCATCCTCTTGTGCCACCCTCGCGGCCATTCTAGCTCTGGTAGTCGCCTTGACTACGGTCATCAATTCCTCAGCGGTCCTCTATTCATTCTTGTCAGGATCCTCCACGAGATCCTCCTCAGCAACAATCCCTTCTGGGATAACATCCTCAACTGCAACATTCTCAATATGAATCTCATCCGGTCCCTCGTTAGGGTACTCTATTGGATTCACAATTTGATCTCCAATATGAAATAAAACATCCTCAAGCTGATGCCCCTGAACCTCAGGGTTCGGTGCCCCGCTGCCCTATATGAGAATGAACTATGTTACTATCATGCTATTTATAAGGGTTCCTATAAGGGTTTTAATTGTCAGTACTACTCTAGGTAGTCCGACTATGAACTTGGAAAGAGTTCTTACTATCTTAGTGAACTTATTATCTTAACGCCATATCATCTTTGAGGTTTATAACGATTGGCTCTGAACCCATTTCTGTAACACCCCCAAATTCGGGGTTGGGGATCCGGGTTGTCACGAGTTCTATTTCCCTTAATAATACTTAATCTTAATAATCAACCAACTGCTGCGTATTGTGACCCCACAATATACACACACACCACAAGTTATAGTCTCAGAGATGAATACCAAACAATAACACAAGTTATTTTATTCCATAATTATAAGTCATTACACCTCAAAAGGGTTTCTGAATAAATTTACATATTCTTTGCCATTATTATAATTCATAAATATACATAAGTCTGGTACATGAAAAGTTGAAAGCCTAGCCTATTGGCAGACCCTACCTCAACTACAACGGCATCAACGCCTACAGGAAACTGCGGAACATTTCCTATCCGCTCGTGAATTGGGAGCTTGATCCTGTTCATCTTGTCTATCTGTTATTGTGAGATGAAAGAAGAAAGCAAGGGTGAGCATTCTCATAGTACTCATGAAAGTCTTGGTCAAGAAGAAATGAACCAAGTTTGTTATTTTAATGCAACGAAGTCGCAAAATATTCAGTATACATATATACTTCTCAAATCTTTGAAATCCTCTGACATGTATAATATACACAGAGTTCCCATTTATAACTGTATAAAATATCGTTGCAAGGTGATCTCATATATCTAACCTTGTCTCAACGTTTTTCTGAAAATCTTTGTCATGCATAAGATAATCATTTACTAGATATAAGTTGAAAAGATGAAGTTACAAGATACTCCCATATACTTATATCTTTTCTGAATACTACTTGAACTACCACCGTTCAAGTTATAATTAGTTTCAAAAGTTCATCACATAGATGAGACTACAAGATAAGACTTGAATAGATTCAATCTTTGAAATATTATTGAATGAAATGAAGTTACGAGATACTTCATTAATTCCCGATATAGATATATCCATATATATCTCTCACACATTTCCTGAAAACCTCTGTCATGTAAAGTATGAACAGAGTTGCAATATCCAATGAATTTGGAAAGAAAAGAATTTTGGCATAAACCCGATATCTTGCTGATCAGGCAAAGATACCAATAAGTAACCTTTTCTACTGTAGATGGATGAATTCCTCGCCGGTTATCACCCTGGCCACATTAGGACCTCGCGCTAGACCGTTACCCGGCCACTCACGCGTGGATGGACTGTCACCCAGCCTCTTACACCTTCATAGACCGTACCCCGGCCTGTCGCTTATGCTGACTTAATTAGATGGACTTACTTCCCGAACGTTGGACAAGTAATCAAATTGTTTTCTCAAAACAGCAACCTCGTTGCGAATATAAAATACACCACAGAGCCGGATCCCTAAGATTTTTGAGCGAATATTCAAGTCTCCTTCGAAAGGAAGATCTTAAATCTGAACACGAGTTTTGGGATCCGCTCTAACTTTTAAAATCATTTTGAAGACTCGAAAACATTTTTAAGAATGTTTGGAGTAATGCTGATTTAATGAAATAAATCAGTCCCGATATATTAGAAAATATCTGAATATTATTATTTAAATAATATTTCCATAAGGATAATCCTTATAAAAATAATTGAAGTAAAAGTTTTAAAACTTATACTTGAAATGAATAATAAATAACCAAAGATATACTTAAACGAAAGTATGATCTTTATTTGAATAATCGAAAATAAGTTTGATTATCGAAACATTATTCCTTAATAAAATAAAGAATATTATTTAATAAATAAGCGGAGTCATAAGTCCTCAAATGAATATTCAAAATAATATTCATTAAATATAATAAACGTAGTCTTAAGTCCTCGAATGAATATTCAGAATAATATTCACTAAATAAAATAAAGTTATCGAATAAACCTTATTCGATTAATAGTTTTGAAAACTATATCAATATATATATATATATATATATATATATATATACTCGGGAACATCGACTCCCGGTTTAGAAAAATATTCACCTTTGGGTCCCCTATACTAAGGGTATACGCAACTACTGCTTATCTCTAGCATAGGTATTATGCAACTTATAAGCAATTGAATCAACAATTAGATATCAAGATTACGAAACAGACATGCATATATACCATATCACATGCTCCAATATATCGCAAGATTTGCTAATAACAATCATGCACTTATCACAAAATGCATATACATATATTTACATCACAACAACAGTATAACGGGTAGAAAACTTGCCTGAGTGTTCCGGGGTAGACATAAGCTTAGAGTGGGTCCGGTAACCTATGAACAACAAAATAAGCCGGAATTAAACCACGGTCGCTTAAGAAACTAGACTTTAACCATTTAGAGCCCTAACGTTCGCTTTCGCGCTTAACGATTCACTTAAGTCGCCCGAGTACCCTCGGCTCCACCATTTTTAATAAATTAACCATTAAGAGTTTTAAGGAGATTCTTTCGCGAGTACCTTACCAACTGCCTAATCCACTTAATATAATTGTTTCATACCCCAATTAGTCATTTAAAGTCCTTAACCAAGGTTTCAAAGTAAGGCGAGAGGTAATGGTTCGGTCGCGAAGCGCCGTTACTTAAAACGGTCGTTTCCCCTAAACCGTAAATCGGATTCAAACGAACCACATATCAAAATGAAGCTCGTAACATGAACTATCTAATCATGGTAATGGTAAGAACCTAAAATTGAGTTCATGGGTCCTGATGTTAAGAACAAAAACAGTTTAAAGTAAATTGGGCATTACGACGGCTATGTTTACGCGATTACAAAATTTTATCCTACTCCAAATCAATCCACAATCAACCACAATTAAACCATACAACCAAACTCCATCCATACATTACTAAAACAGTCCCAACACCTCAAGTTCTCCAATTTATATTATTCTCAAACATGAACTAAAACTATTCTTAAGTTCATTAACTAATAACCAAGATTTACAACTCCAAAAAACATCACAAAACTAACTAATCTCTACATATTCAATCACCATGCTTCTCATGAACCATCCTACTCATAATAAGCTCTTAATATTCAATAACAATGCTAGGTTAAGAGATTATACCTTCTTTGGTGAGTAAGAGTAACTAAGGAGCTTGGAATCACCCTTGAAAGTCCTTACCAAAGCTTAATCTAACCAAAAACACAAGATCAAACAATTTAAATTTCTTGAAAACACTATTCACTCTTTTCTTAAATGATTTATTGAAAGAGATAGTGAAGGAATTTGGAGCTTAAACTCCTAGGATAGCCATAACTAATCATAAGGAACCTTGGATAATTACCTTGCAATTTACCAATGGTTGGATCATGGATTTTGAAATTTTCCTCTTTGAAAAACAAGAAAAGCCGAGAGCTTCTCTTGAATAATGAGAGTCAACTTTGTTTTTGTGTTTTTTGATTTGTTTGGCTTGGTTGATCCACTTTTGTTTTGATTTATTACCTTTTAACCATGGTGAATTTTGTGTGGTTTATAATCAACCGACCTTCCTTCCTTTTTGGTCATGCTTAGGTCATCATTCTTATATCATCTTCCCATCCTTGTCCTCTTCTTATTGGTTTGATGACATCATCCTCACTAACCTCTTTGATTAGCTCCTAATTACTTGGCTAATGACCGATGATCTGTTATACGGTTCGCTTAACTTTCGTTTTCGTTTATCGTTTGAGGGATCATACCCGGGATCTTATTACTTGGGTTCCCTTAACCTTTCTCAATACATTATTTTCCTTTTATGATCCTTTCTTATAATCCTTGAATTTAAATCCTTTTTATCCTGTTCCCTTATACTCAATTCTTTCGGTATCTGGTGGATTTTCGGGAAAAATCAAAAGTGTTCGAATTTGGATTCTGACGATCTTTACATACACTTATATCCCATATAAAGTACTAATAAGATCTCAGAATAACAATAGAAGAACCCCTACATAGTGTGGCATGTAAAGTTTTCTTATTCAGCATAATCAGCAAAACACTATTCATAAGGGTTACTAAAAGTTCAAAATTTTTGGGGTTATTACAAGTTTTGAGAATCTTTGACATAACTTTTCATTAGTAGAGCCAAAAATGGTATCATACACATAGATCTGAACTAGGATCATATCACCACCATGTTGCTTGTAGAAGAGAGTCTTATCAATAGTTCCTCTAGTGAATCCATGTTTAATCAAAAATTCTGGCAGTGTGTCATACCATGCTCTAGGTGCTTGCTTTAGTCCATAGAGAGCCTTTAGAAGTTGGTAGACAAAATCTAGAAATTCAGGATCTTCAAAGTCGAGTGGTTGTTGCACATAAACTTCTTCTTCCAACTCACCATTTAGGAATGCACTCTTAACATCCATTTGATACACCTTAAAGTTAGAATGTGTAGCAAATACAAGAAAGATTCTTATTGCTTCAAGTCTTGTAACTAGAGCAAAAGTTTCATCATAATCAATTCCTTCTTCTTGTGAGTAGCCTTTTGCAACCAGCCTTGCTTTATTTCTTGTCACAATCCCATTTTCATCAATTTTGTTCCTGAAAACCCACTTTGTTCCAATTACACTTATGTTCTTTGATGCAGGAACCAACTTCCAAAATTTGCTCCTTTCAATCTGATTTAGCTCCTCTTGCATAACAGATATGCAATCAGGATCAAGTAGGGCTTCTTCAATTTTCTTAGGCTAAACTTGTGACAGAAAGTATGCATATAGACATCGATTTGCAGTTCCACTTCTAGTCCTCACTCCAGCATTTGGATCACCAATAATTGCTTTTCTTGTGTGACTCTTGTCCCATTTCTTGGTGTGAGTTTGTTGACTTGAGTTCTCTGCATCTTCTTCATCATTGGCATGACTTACAGGACTTTTTCCTTTTTCTTCCCCTGACTTTTTCCTTTTTCTTCCCCTGAGTTTGTGCTATCAAATTCAGGTGTTTAAGATGAGCTTCCATTCTCATGATTCACTTGTTCATTTGATTCTTCATCCATTCTGTTGCTTGTGTTGACTTCAGCTTCATCTTCAGAATTACAATCAATATTGCGATTTTCAAATTTAAGGGCCTCAGCTTCATTTTCATCAAGGCATTCCAAGCCTGGACACTTGTCATCATCAAAAGTCACATCTATGCTTTCCATAATTTTCTTTTGTTTAAGCACATAGACTTTATAGGCAGTTTTCTCCAATGAATATCCCAGAAAAATTGCTTCAAAAATGTTAGAGTCAAATTTTCCCACATATTCAGAGTTGTCTTTTAAAATATAGCACTTGCTTCCAAACACATGAAGATGCTTCACAGTAGGCTTCCTTTTAGACAAGATTGAGTAGGGTGATTTTCCAAGATTCTTGTTAATGAGATATTTGTTTTCAGTGAAACATGTAGTGTTGACAGCTTCTTCCCAAAAATTTGTTGGCAGTTTAACATCCTGCAGCATTATTTTAGCAGCCTGTACTAGTGTTCTATTCTTTATCTCAACTACCCCATTTTGCTGAGGTGTTTTAGCATCTGAGAATTCTTGAACAATGCCCTTGCCTTTGCAGAATTTAGTAAAAGTTGCATTTCTGAATTCTGTGCCATTATTACTCCTCAATATTTTCACACAATTATGATCTTCAGCCCACTTCTGAATCTTCTTGATGTGTTCAATTATGATGTGTGGAGTCTCTTCCTTAGAATGTATAAATTGACTAACATTTAGGAGATTCACTTCCAAACCAGCAACCAGTGCTACTTCTTCAATGACAACATTTCCAGAAATTAATTTGCCATATCCCATTGTAAAACCTTTGCCGTTGTCTCCGAAAGTCATTAATGGGCAAACCATCTCCTCAAACTATGATAGCAAGGCCTTATCACCTGTCATATTTCTTGATCATCCACTGTCTATGATCCATATGACTTTCTTCATTTTTCCCTGCACACAATAAGGATTAAGTGTGTTTAGCTACCCAAGCAATGTTAGGTACTTTCTTCTTGTTAACAGAATTTGTAAAATTAGAGTGAGTTGACTCTGAAAGAATGGACTTTATTGATTTATTTGCATGTTCCCTTTTAGCTACAGACCCAATATTGACTTCTTTGAGGTCTACTCTCAGCTTGTGGAAACTTGTCATCACTTTCATGTTGCAAGGGATGTAATCAAACTTATCACAGAAGGTTTAGGGATCTTCAGTCTTTGCTTCATTATATTTGCATGCTCCCAATTTTGACTTATTAACAACCTTTTTGCAAAAGTGAGTTAGATGATTTGTAGAGCCACATTTTTGACATTGTTTCCTAGGAGCATCTGCAATAAATGCAAAGTTATTGCTTTTGTTTATCCCAATCTTCCCATTTCTGTATTTCTTCTTCTTTCCTGCATTCTCAGTCTTAACCTCCTTCATTAGCTTCTTGGGGATTTGATCCACCAAGGGCTTCTTCTCAGTTTTAGAAGGTAGGGTTGTTTCTATGCACTTCTTTTTATTGTCCTCATCAGCAAGTTCTTGCCTTATGATCATGTCACACCCCCAACTTAACCAACAAATTAAATATAACTATTACAATATTTAAAAGTAAGTAAACATAACCAAATCCAAGATCTTACAGTTTAGGGTTTGGAACAGCCCAACACTACAATCTATTACAACTGATTTTAATATCGAGTCCTCACACAAAACTATCTCTTATTCTACCTGAGCTCGAACATACGCATCAGCGTCACAGGTCTTACGTGATGTCTGCAATCTAACCATAGCTGCTAGATGTAATATCAGGGTAAAGCAAGGAGTGAGCCAAATGCTCAACAAGTGCTAAACAATACGATACAAAACATAAATCGAGATATATATTAAAGGATGACAATGGGAAGACATAACCAATAATGACAAGAGATAAAACTTTGGGTGATGGCATCATTTGCTTGTATCAAAACATTTTCAAAATCATATCTTAATGAAAATCATTTTATGACGCTACGGATTACAGCCGGTAATCAGCCGCGAAGTAATCCCGAACCTCGCTGGGTTCTAGAACATTAATGGGATCCCTAGGCAACTTTTAAGCCTACAATATAACTGTGGAAAGGACTCGCGTCTCAGTCCAGATCCACTATTCAAAGAAAACATTTATCCCCCTTTAGGACTGAAATCCACATTTTAATCATTTCAAAAACTGATACCGATTTATAACAAAATCTCTTTAAACAGTAAACATTTTTATCGAGGGATTATAGATCAACTTGAAACACTAGAAATACGATACTAAATCTCAGGGCCATGATCCACTAGACTTTACTCTATTAGGGTAGTTGAAAGGTTTCCATATACAAAAACTTGGACAAGGAAATTTAGCAAGGCTATTGAATATTATGAATGAGTAATGCCAAACTAGGCTTAAAGCAATGGTTTTTGACAAGGTACAAGTGCTGGAACATCAAGAAGATAAGCTGCAAGATTACTAAGGGTGTTAAGGTATGAAGAAATGATCTTTAGCTCAAGGTATAACAGGATTGCCAAACTTTAGGGTAATAAAGAGGGGTATCAATCAATTATGGACAACTTTGATGAATATCTGGCTTTTAGGTATCACGGTAAAGTTCTATAGGGGTTCAAGCATCAGGGTGAGATATCAATACTTTTGGAATCATTAGCATGTTAATCAAGAGGATCAATTAAGTATTATAACAACTCTTTATTTTATCATGGCATTCCAATTACTTTGATATACTATCATGATAAGACTTTTGAACTACTTGGAATACGTACTTGAAGGTTCATGGCATTTCTATATAATTAAAAGCTAAACTTAAGATACGCTTGGTTCAAGTATATCAAAATGACTCAGGATAATCGCATCAATATATATGAACTATTTGTAGTGAATACGAAAGACAGGTTGAATCACTTGCCTTGAGAAAGGCTGGTCTGGTCTGGCTGGTAGGAGCACTGGAAGCTTCAATCGACCTTTATGGCAAGTTTACCCTCATCTCGAGATCCTACATAAATAATAATAATCCTCATTATAATATAATCTCACCAACTTAACCTATTTATCACACAAATGGCACTTAGGCCTATATGCACACAATTTATATTCACCTTATAAATATAATCGTACACATAGCCATATATACTCACATATCATATTTTAATATCAAATAATATCACACACACCATAATGCAACACTAGGCTTGGATGATCTTGACTCACAACTTAAGTCACTTGGTCGCTATACTAGACAAAGTCTCCAAATTTTTGCTCCTAACTCGATGTGCCTTTACTAAACTATCCAAAACCCATTGACCCTCACTTGGGCCCTTTGCTCTATTGACTTTATACTATCTTACAACCATAGTGGTCAACCTAGATCTCACTCCTAAGTGTTCTAAAACTATTTGATAAGTGAAAGTGCTCACTGGAGTAAAATTCAGAATGACATCTATGGTTTCTTGAGTGCATTAGACACCCTTAAATTACAAGTTTTCCTCCAAAACTTTTACAATAGACTCTTCTGACCATAAGGCATCTCCCAAACTTGATGTGGCTCAAGGGCCTAGCTTGGGCCTAAGCTTAAAGTCTATGGTTCCCCTGTTTTTCTGGGCAGAAAACACCCTGACTTGAACTAACTTGTGACACATGGTTCTAACTCATATTTTATGAACTATGGCTGAAAAAACTTCTATGAAACTCCCTCTAACTAAGGCCCAACAGGGCCTAATGAGGGCCTACCCATGACATGGTCTAAACTTCCTATTTCTAAGTTGCAACAAAACTGTCCCCTGCTGGACAGATTTTGTGATTCCACTTGTGCATCTAACTAAACGATTTGCAAACCTCCAACCAACATCTAAAACCTTTCCTAAACTCCTAATGCTAGCTTCTGGTGGCTTGGGCCTCAAAGTGCACATCAATGACATGGTCAAAACTCACTCTAAACCTCAGGGTACTAAACTGATTTTCTGCAGAAACTAAGACTCTCCTTTCTTCAAGGTTTTTACTTGACAAACTCAACCACGAACAACCCTAATACCCAAATCATGACTTAACTATGGTGATATACTGAACTAACTCCCTTACACTCAAAATAATCTTTGTGGAGATCATCTTTACCTAAGGTGCAACATGGCAAAACAAAGGAAATCACATTACACAATTTACAAGTCATCAAGTTTTTGAAAACAACAAGTTATATATTCTTATAAAATATATATACGAATTATTACCACATATCAAGGAGCACTAATCAAGATTAATACCTTATCCCTACTGAAATTAAAACTTACTAACAAAATCTTTCCAAATGATCAAAATCTTCCAACATTCCAAGAGAAATCTACATACATGCATGACTTCGAGTCTTACAAACCAAAGCAACATATTTTCTAAATATATTCTACCATGAAATCGACATGCAAGCCTAGCATAAGCTATATCTAGATGATCACTTAGCATGCAAAGGGTTTTATCAAGTTTTTGATCCAAAATTTATGTTATCACCACCAAAACACATAAAAAATGAAACAAGGCAACAAAATATTCTCAAGAACCATTCATTCGGCTCCCTGAAGGTCATGGCGGAATGAAGTGGAAGGGAAATGGTCATTTAACATCAAGAGTCTCTTCATCAAGACTTGGCATTTCACCATTCCTTGTAGTCCTCTCAAAAACAACCTTAAATCCATAAGAATCAAGATTGTACTTTGAGTTCCAACCAAAACTTTGACATGCAAACTTAAAACTTAAACTTTTCACTCAAAACTCTTTGAATTACATATGATCATGATATAGGAAGTAATATTTACTTGTATGGAAGGTGGGAGCTTGAATGAGGAATGAAGAAAAAGGGAGGGGTAGGTTTTCGGCTAAAAACCCGAGAGGAGAGGGGGAGGGCCGAGAGGAGAGGGAGGAGGGAGGAGGAGTGTAGAAATGGTGGAGTGAAAGTGGTGTGTTTGTCATGTTTACTTGGTTTTTATTTGCCCATAAGTGAGTGGATGAGAGAAATTACAATAATAACCTTCCAACATAGTTAGGTAGATTTGCATGCAAGGACAAAATGGTAATGTGGCTAGTAGAATGAAAGTGAGTGGGGTTGGAAATGCCTTCCTTGCCCCTTGGTTGAATAGAAGAGAATTTGCATGCAAGGGTAACCATGTAATTTGATAATTATTAAGCAACTAATTTGTAAAGATTTATTTTTTATATAATAAAATAAAAGTTCAAAAATTATAAAATTTATACCATAAAATAACTTGGATTTTTAGTGATTGTATAAAATCACTTTCAAAATTTATGAACAAAATATCTTTTAAAAGAAAATTTCTCCAAGGCTTAGAATATTTCTTATAAATCAAAAATAAAGGAAATAAATAAACTTTTGCTTTGAAAAAATCATCTACTACACATAAAAATTTTATAATGCAGAAATTCTCACTAACACAAACGTACAATCATAGAACATATTTACTTTCGGCTTTAATATTATACCAAATTCACAAATATTATTACACGAAAATGCCGGTCGTAACAGATCAACTCCTCTTCACTAAAATTTACTTCATATGCTTTGAACAATGGTGAACCAACCTTCTCAGCATAGCTGAGACATTTTCACTTATAGTTGCTTTTCACTTGCCACCTTCAACTTTCCTGTTGATGTTCAAAGAATCATAGTACAAGCCAATAGCTATGTTAGCACATGGCATGTTCTTCTCATGGTACTTACCAACTAACAGAGATGCATTTCTGAATGATTTCAGCTTCACCTCATTCTTTTCTAGCTTCTCCCTAAACACTGCTTCTATCTCAGTAGCACACTTGTTAGGAATATGTTGTGAACTTGATGATAAGTTAAACAAAACACCTTAGTAGATTTAACTTAGTGAATTTTTGTAGCTCTTGACGGATGTTTTATTATAGTCTCGGCAGATGATCTTTATAGTCCCGATGGATGATCTTTATGTAACAATAAGTATTGTAGCACATTTCTGCAAATAAAAAAGTTTTAGTCTAATGGATTATGTAGGATTCTCTAACTCATGTTGACTACTAGATTAATATACATAATAGGTTTCCTAATTGTAAATATGAGATGTCTTGTAATTCTGTATAAGTAAAATGGAGTCAAGTGACAGATAGACTTCTGATGAATGATCTACAAGGCTCCCGACGGATGATCAACATATTCCCGATGGATGTTCAACATAATCTCGATGGTTGTTTGTAATATCTGGGATATCGCGTTGTTATGGATAAAAAAAATTAGGTTATTGTTTGCTGTATTTATTACTAAGGTTCGGGAGCTCAAGGCCTTTAATGGCTGCTCTCGTGTTACGTAGCTTAACTCTGCCTTTACGAGATGCCTACGTATCTCTGTGAATTAGAGAATCAAGCCAAAAACGTAGTTCTGATCTGTGGGGTGAGGCCCCTTATATAGATGTGGGAGTCCTTGAATTGGACTTGGTATAGGAGACTTGGTGGTCAAGTCTCTGAATTAGGATGGACTTAGGAGTCCTAGGAAGTAGGAAGCTGATTCCTTATCCTATGAGGTTTCTTGGAGGCCAATCTACAAGGATTTATATCCCCACTAGGACTTATCTTAATAGTTGTTTTTCTCCCTTATTAATTAATTATGAAATTAATAAATAATCAGGGTTTTGGGCCTTCTTTGTTCCATCAGGCCTGATCTGGTCCATCAGGCCGGATCAACATGTTAACCTTTCTGGTCTGAATATCATACATCTTCTTATTGGGCCTAGCAGCCCACACCTTATATAATCAATGTAATATTTAATTACACAATCAGGATTTATTTATCCCTATCACGCGTGTAATTATTTTTCTCAATAAATGATTTTTATGTGATTTTTGGTGAATTATTTGACGATTGGTGTTGTTATGTGGATGTTGATATGCGGTAAGTATAAGTATGTTAATTTTATTATGTCCAGAATAAAATACAGATAATTAAGGTACTTTTCTAGTAATTTTTGGGGTATTATATGATTTTATATTGATTTATGAATTTATTAATTATTTTCTGAATAATTACAAAATTATTTTATAAAGCCGGGAATCGTCCAACCTCAACCGTTTTTACAACCCGAAACTTTTCCAAAAACTCCTTTCTAACCTAATCTGGTAATTCCGGACATTTTCCATGTTTTGACTTTTTCGATCTAAATTACAGTTTGACCCGTACGCATCCCGAAGTACAATTTTCGATATGATAATCATTTCAGTGAATCATCGAAACCCGTATTCTCAAAAGACAGGATATTATTACGTTATTTTTATATAAAGTGTTTTATAAGAGGCCCGGTTTGGATAATTATCCAGTACGGGTATCAAATCGGATCGTTTTTGCAGTTACTTAGCGGCTAAGTAACTAATTTAATGATCCAAAATGATCCAACACGAACCAATATTCCATAAATATATACAGCCCTTTTTATTATTTCATTTTATTCATATAATCATAATCAGTCAGTAAAATCCTGTAAAATACAGAGAAAACATCGAATTAATACAGCGTTCTTGAGAATCAAACGCACGGACAAAGGCGTTATCGAACTCCGATTCAAGCGTGCAATATATCAAATCGAAGCTCTCAAAAATACCTTTCTGAATCAACCATCTATTTTAGTGCAGTAATCGAGATATTTTTCTTATTTAATTGTTTTAATTCGAATTATTTATGGATTAAATTAGGAATTTTTGTTCTTGATGTTTTTGATGTGATTTGATGGCATAATCATGTAGATCTTTTCTTCCTGGTCATTTTGGTATATTATATGTCAAAAATAGAGTTTAATAACATGTTCAATGTTAGATATATTTGATAATGTCATGTCTAATATGATTTATGTTTAGTTTTCAGATCTTACTTAAACAGGACAAATCAGTACTTAATTGAAATCAGCACTTATACTGAAGTCCGAACTTAAGTCATCAGTACTTAAGGATCAGGAGATATTTATCAGGAGATAATATCAGAACTTAAAGGAAACTTTCAGATAAGGAAGGCGGCTGATTGAAAGGAAAGAAGATCAAGACAAACGTAAGAAGAAATATGCATGAAGAAAGAATTCTATGAAGAATGGAATACTTGGAAGAAAAGATAACTGATTGATATATTTTAGGAAGCAGAATTATATTCCATATCAATTAATGATTATCTTGTAACTGTGTGATATATAAACACATACATAGGGTTTACACTATAAGTTTTATCATTATCGAGAATATTATTCATTGTAACCCTAGCAGCTCTCGTGATATTTGTTCATCACTGAGAGAGGACAGTTCCATATTGTAACAGAGTTTATTGCATTGAATAAAGTCTATTTTCTGTTACTTGTGTTATTTGAATTCGATTTGATTGTGCTATACACTGTATTCAACC
Organism: Apium graveolens; assembly: GCF_009905375.1. NCBI lineage: Eukaryota > Viridiplantae > Streptophyta > Magnoliopsida > Apiales > Apiaceae > Apium > Apium graveolens. Next base: position 118,974,288 of record NC_133655.1, read on the forward strand.
CCTTCTACAGTGTGTGTGACCTAACAAGTGGTATCAGAGCTGATCTGTTAACACACAAACAGTTTAAGATCCAAAAACAATCATGTCTGAAGCAGAAACTCCAACCAAGCCCACCAAAACTGAAGAACCTCCAAAGACTCAAATCCACAGTCGATATGAGACCATTAGAGTTCCCATACTGAAACCATCTGAATATCCCATATGGAAGGTGAGGATGACTATATTTCTGGAAGCTACTGATCTAGAATATCTTGACAGAATCCATGAAGGACCTCACAAGCCAACCAAACTCGTTGTTGCAGTTGCAGGTGAAGTAGCAAAGTCTGTACCAAAGGAGAAAAGTGATTACACTGCTGAAGATATCGCATCAATTGCTAAGGATGCTAAGGTATGACATTTACTGCATAGTGCCATTGATAATGTAATGTCAAACAGGGTAATTAACTACAAGACTGCAAAAGAGATATGGGATGCGTTAGAGACAAGGTGCCAGGGAACTGATTCGATTAAGAAGAATAGGAAGACAATACTCACTCTAGAGTATGAACACTTTGACTCAAAGTCTAATGAGTCATTGACTGATCTATATGATAGATTTTTCAAACTCTTGAATGATTTGTCACTGGTTGATAGGAGTATGATCTTGAAGATTCAAACCTTAAATTCCTGTTAGCTCTTCCTGAAAGTTGGGATTTGAAGGCAACAATTATAAGAGACAACTATAATCTTAAAGAAATAACTCTTGATGAAATTTATGGGATGCTCAAGACTCATGAACTTGAGATGGAACAAAGAAGCAAGAGGAAAGGAGGAAAGTCAAGGACAGTTGCTCTTAAGGCTGAAGAAGAATCCCCCAAGGAAGCTACCTCAAGGAAAGGCAAGGGAAAAGCGCTCATCACAAAGTCTGATACTGAGTCATCAAATTCTGATAGTGATGATGACTCAGAAACTGAAAGCTTGCCTGAGATGGATGCTGATGAAGAAATGATGAAGCTGTGTGCTCTTATGGTGAAAGAAATCACAAGGATTGCATACAGAAAATTCAGGAAGGGAAAGAAGTTTTCCAGGAAAGGTGCAAGTTCTGATAAGAAGAATTTCAGAAAGTCTGAAGGCAAATGAGGAAAGTCTGACAGAGGAGATTACACAAATGTCAAATGCTACAAGTGTGGGAGAAAGGCCACATATCTCCTGATTGCAAGAAAGTGAAGAGTGTGACAAAGGCAAGGCTCTTGTCACACAGAAGAAAAGCTGGATAGACACTTCAGATTCTGAAAGTGAGGAGAACTATTCCTTGATGGCAAATGCTGATAGCAGTTCTGATGTTGTTGATTTAAAGGTACCTCAAACTACTTATACCTTTCATACTGATGATATTAATGAGTTGAGAAGATATCTTAAAACCATGGTCATTAGTTATAGAGATCAGACTTTAATATGTGAAAGATTAACTTCTGAAAATCTTGCTTGTAAAAAGAGGAATGATTATTTAGAAAAAGAGTTAGTCATGTTACCTCAAACTCAGAAAGATAGAGAAAAATGCTTTCTATATTAGGGAGGAAGTACTTAAAATGAATGAATCTCTAAAAACTGAGTTAGAAAAGGAAAGAGAGATTATCAGGACTTGGACTAACTCTGGCAGAATAACTCAGAATTTGTTAAGTAGTGGAAACTGGAAAGAGGGCTTAGGTTATGGAGATAATAAGAATGATAAAGGAACTGTAGAAATTAAGCCTATAGTTGTTAAACAAAAGCCAAAGTTAAAACCTGTTAAGTTTGTAGCTGTAAAGTCTGATACTGAGAAATCAGAAGTTAAAGAGGAATTAACTTCTGACAAACTAAAACAGGAAAAGATAACTGAAGTTAACGTAGGCTTAATGACAAAGAAGCAGCTTAAACATAAGCTGAAAGATGTTAAGAATGTAAACAAGGTACAGTCATCTAGGAAAAATAGGAATGGAAAGGAAGGTGTAAATAAAAGCAATGATTATAAGCCTGTTCCTAATGCTCCTAGAAAAACATATCATAACTGTGAAGTTCTTACCATCTGGCTTCTTTTTGCAGGAAGAATAAGAACATAAACTCCTTACCTTCAAAGTCAGAAGTTAAGAGTCAGTCTGTTAGATATAGGCCACAAAATCCTTGTTTTCATTGTGGTAGTTTATGGCATTCCATTTATACTAATAAGGAATATCATAGTTTGTACTATTATTATTATCGAATAAAACCTTCTTTAAAGAAAGTTAGCATTGTTCCTTCTAGTGTAAGTTCTGATACAAAGTCTGATAGTGTAAATGCTGATAAGAAAAATGTTAACATAAACTCTGATGCTAAATCCGCTGCAAATGTTAACAAACTTAATAAGGCCAAAGGATCCAAGCAAGTCTGGGTCCTTAAAACTAATCATTATTGGTCTTTGTGATTGCAGGGCAACAGGAAAAATATCCTAGTTCTGGACAGTGGATGCTCAGGACATATGACTGGAAATAAAGCCCTGCTATCAGCCTTTGTGGAGAAGGCTGGCCCAAGTGTTTCTTATGGAGATGGAAACATTGGAAAAACACTGGGATATGGCAATATCAATCTTGGGAATGTCATCATTAAAGAAGTAGCTCTGGTCTCAGGACTTAAACACAACCTGCTGAGTGTTAGTCAAATCTGTGACAGAGCTTATCATGTGGATTTCTTTGAAGAACACTGTGAAGTTGTAAGTAAATCTACAGGCAAAGTTGTTCTGAAAGGATACAAGCATTGTAACATTTATGAAGCCAAACTTTCAACAAGTACTGATGGTTCTACAATCTGTCTGATGAGTAGAACATCAATTGAAGAAAGCTAGAATTGGCACAAGAAACTCTCTCATTTAAATTTAACAATATAAATGAACTAGTCAAGAAAGATCTTGTGAGAGGACTGCCAAAATCAGTATTTGCTCTTGATGGTCTTTGTGATTCATGTCAGAAGGCTAAACAAAGAAAATCTTCATTCAAGAGCAAGACTGAATCATCAATTCTTGAGCCTTATCACCTACTACATGTAGATCTATTTGGTCCAGTGAATGTCATGTCTATTGCAAAGAAGAAATATGCTATGGTCATAGTAGATGAGTTCACCAGATACACATGGGTGTATTTCTTGCACATAAAAAGTGAAACAACATCTATCTTGATTGATCATGTCAAGCAACTGGATAAATTGGTCAAAGATTCTGTGAAGATCATAAGAATGATAATGGCACTGAGTTCAAGAATTTGATCATGGAAGAGTTCTGCAAAGACCATGGAATTAAGCAGGAATTTTCTAGCTCCTGGAACTCCACAGCAAAATGGAGTTGTTGAAAGAAAGAATAGAACTCTTATTGAAGCTGCACGAACTATGCTTGATGAAGTAAAGCTACCAACCTATTTTTGGGCTGAAGCTGTGTAGACTGCTTGTTTTACTCAGAATGCTACACTCATTAACAAGCATGGAAAGACACCATATGAGATGGTGAAGAAAAAGAAGCCAAATCTGAAGTATTTTCATGTATTTGGATGCAAGTATTTTATTCTTAAGACTCACCCTGAACAACTATCCAAATTTGAATTAAAAGCTAATGAAGGAATTTTTGTTGGATATCCACTTTCCATAAAAGCCTTCAGAGTCTACAATTTAAGAACAAGGGTTGTCATGGAATCTATCAATGTCTCCTTTGATGATAAGAAGATTACTGGACTTGAAGATTTCAATGATCATGATCAGCTGAGATTGGAAAATGAAGACCTAAATTCTGATACTGAAAATCCTGAAAGTCTAAATCCTGATACTACAAACTCTGATAGATTAAACTCTGATGTTATTGAAACTGTGGTGACTACGTCAAAGGAGGATGCACCTGTGCAGGGGGAGCATACTGAAGATACAACCACATCTCAAGAAGCATCAGAACATACAACTGGCTCTTCAAGTTCTGATTTATCAAGTTCTGATGAGCCAAGTTCTGATAAGTCTGGAAACTCAAATTCTGAAGGATCCAACTCAGAGAGCATAATTTCAGGGGGAGCATCAGAAAATGTTGATAAAGACATCATGGATCATGAGGGAGCATCCAGTTCTAGAGAAAACCTTCCATCTGCAAGGAAGTGGACTAAATCACATACACCTGACTTAATTATTGGAAATCCTGATGCAGGTGTCAGAACTAGAACAGCTACATCAAATGAATGTCTTTATAATTCTTTTCTTTCTCAGACTGAATCAAAGAAAGTGGAAGAAGCTCTTCAAGATGCTGATTGGGTGCACGCAATGCAGGAAGAGTTAAATGAATTTGAAAGAAACAAAGTCTGGACCCTAGTGCCAAGACCAAAGAACAGATCTATGGTTGGTAAGAAGTGGGTGTTCAAAAACAAAAATGATAGTGATGGAATAATAACAAGGAATAAAGCAAGGCTGGTTGCAAAAGGATATTCTCAACAGGAGGGAATTGATTATGATGAAACATTTGCACCAGTTGCTAGATTGGAAGCCATAAGGATATTTTTGGCTTATGCTGCTCATAAAAAGTTTACTGTCTTTCAAATGGATGTGAAAAGTGCTTTTCTCAATGGAGAATTGGAAGAGGAAGTATATGTTGAACAACCTCCAGGCTTTGTAAATTCCAAATCATGTCTACAGCCTTGATAGAGCACTTTATGGCCTTAAGCAAGCTCCAAGAGCATGGTATGAGACTTTAGCTCAGTTTCTTCTGGAAAGTGGATTTAACAGAGGAACTATTGACAAAACACTGTTCTACCTCAACCATGGAAAGGACTTACTTTTGGTGCAGATATATGTTGATGATATCATTTTTGGTTCTACAAATGACAGACTTTGCAAGAAGTTTGCCAAACTGATGCAGTCAAGATATCAAATGAGTATGATGGGGGAACTTAGCTATTTTCTGGGCCTTCAAATCAAGCAGAATGAAGAAGGCACTTTTATTTGTCAAACTAAGTACACCAGAAATTTGCTGAAGAAATTTGGAATGCAAGATTGTTCAAGTGCATCCACTCTCATGGCCACTGCAACAAAATTGGATAAGAATACTAGTAAATCGGTAGATATTACTGATTACAGAGGTATGATTGTCTCTCTACTCTATCTAACTGCTAGTAGACCTGATATCATGTATGCTACCTGTCTTTGTGCAAGATTTCAAGCAGATCCAAGAGAACCTCACTTAACAGCTGTGAAATTTTTTTCAAATATCTTAAGGGAACAACTGATCTGGGATTATGGTATCCTAGAGAATCAGACTTTAAACTAATAGGTTACTCAGATGCAGATTTTGCAGGTTGCAAAATTGACAGGAAAAGCACAAGTGGAAGCTGCCAATTTCTTGGAGGCAGATTGGTTTCTTGGTTCAGCAAGAAATAAAAGTCAATTTCTACATCAATTGTAGAAGCAGAGTACATTGCTGCAGGAAGCTGTTGTGCACAGATTCTTTGGATGAAGAATTAGTTACCGGATTATGGGTTAACATATTTTAAAATCCCTATTTACTGTGATAATCAAAGTGTTATTGCTATGACAGGTAATCCAGTTCAACACTCAATGACAAAGCACATCTGCATAAGGTACCACTTCATAAGGGAACATGTGGATGAAGGTACAGTGGAATTGCACTTTGTTCCAACAGATCAACAACTAGTAGATTTCTTCACAAAACCACTGTGTGAAGCTACTTTTACAAGATTGGTAAATGAACTTGGAATGGTTTCAGGTTCTTTCTCTAAATCTGCTTAGCTTTTGTTCTGATGCATCAGACTTTATGATCAGTATTTACAGATATTACTATCTTTGTGTATTCTGTGCTTAATTGAAAATTGCTTAAGTACTGATTGTTGTCTGATGTGAATTTCCAAACTCTGATAGTGATATGAATGTTTCTGTAATTATTCAATCCAATGAGGATAAATATACTAGATGCTGACCTAGTAATCTTTAATATACCAACAAATCCCATGTTTGAAGTAATTGTTTATGTGGAAATCTATTGACACAAGCAAATTCTGATATTGAGCTTAGTCAAGTTTACTTTGTCTATCTTATTACTAAGTCAAAAACTAGAATAATGCTTCTTATCTGTTAAGTTCTGATGTTAGTAAATCTGGTGAATGTACTAAGTGCTGATAAGCCTCATTTATCAAAAGATAAAGAAACGAATAAATATCAGGTACTCCTTTGAGATCTAGAGTAGAAATTGTGGAAGGGACGACCCAAGTGCATTGCTGGTATTAAGTAATATGCATCAGAAAAGCAAAAATAAATATTTTTCTTGGTGACTTTTCATACTCTATGATTTCTGGAGAAATACTCTGATTATAGCATAAATTCTGATAAGCAGTCGTGACTCACTTACACTGAGAAGCCACTGTAAAATGGAATTTCAAAAGATGCAGAAAATGGGCACAAAACAGTTGAGGTGGACTCATGCATGAACTCATTCTAAAGTAGACTTCAGAATCATGACAGATTTTGAGCAAAGTTCTTAGTTATGCCTTATTTTTAAGATGAACTGAAGTAAATCAGACTTTAATCCTTATCTGATATTTAGCTTACTGCACACATATACACTCCATATGAATGATGAAAATTACTGTGGTGATAAATGAGGTTTTAGATGAACAGTTTATGTGTCAGATTGCATAAATTCTGAGGACAAGTTATGATGGAAGTTCTGATGATTAAGTTCTGAAGAAATGACATCAGAATTTATGTGAAGAATTGTAGAAATAAGCATTCATTTTTTGAGTTAAAAAATCATGTTCTGATGATTGTTAAGTTCTGATATAAGTCTAAGTTCTGATATTACACTCTGATTCTTTACTTGACTTATCTGTGTTTAAAATCTGAAACAGTCTTATTTAAAATCAGAATTTGTTTGGGTGAGATATCAACATTCAATACAATTAGGGTTAGTGGTACACGTCCATGCACAGTAATTTTTACTTGTTTCATGTGCACATTAAATCCTGTTTTACACTTCCAATGGATGTTTTTATTCTCATCAGTCTAGGGAGACGAGGTAGAATTATTTCTACCTATAATCATTAAATTTTCCTTGCGTCTCCTGACATTCCATTGGCTATATAAACCAACACTTCATTCCAGCCAACACATCACTCCTTTTCTCACAAGCTCACTCTCGTCTTATTCTTATCACCCAAATGGCTGCGTTTGGCTGATTTTACAATTATGGTACTGAGACAGTACATGTTTTTCTCAATGGAATTCCAACTCCATACCATATCAACAACATCCCTCACAATCTCTGGATTCAATTTCCAGAGATCATTAAACGTGATATGTTGACAGTTCGAAGAGATCTACATCTCCGTCGTCTCCGACAGCAGGAGCAAATCATTCGTCTCGCTGTTCTTTTTGTTGAGAGTAGGAAGAAGAAATAGTTTCTGCTCCCTGCTTCTCTTCACTGTTAGCTTTGTCTGGCTTCTAAGCTTAGGACACAAGCTGTTAATGTTAGGATTTATAGCTTAGGACAATCTTGTAATTTTGTGATGTAATTTAAATTTCATGGAATGTATTTGCTTAATATATTAATGAAATTTTTATATTTATGCAAGATTTTGTCTCTGAGTCACTTAATATTATGATGCATTTTTAAATTCCCGATTTACCCATATTCTGATGACCGTTTTAACTCTAATACAAATCAAGATCTGATTCTGACGTGCCAATATTTGTTTACATGGTTTCTTTATGGTCATTTTATCATTGGTCATATTTTTACAGAATATTGGTCTCGCAGTGAAAATAATTTATTAAGTGGGAACAGTTTTAAAATTTAAACTAAAACTGAACTACCTTAATTAATGGGATTACTTGGTAAGTGGAACAGTTTTTCCTTGAAAAACTGCATGTGATAAGTAATGATTACTGTATTCCCGTGCCCATTAATTATCCTTTACTACTGCATGTCTGACAGGTGTCCAACGGTTACTTTTTCTACTGTGTATAAGTAAAAGAGAGAAAAGATTCTAAAATCTTTTATTTACTTTCACATTTTATCTCTCTCGTTTTACTACTATTCTCTCTCATCTCCTGACGCTTTTTCATACAGTCATTTTATCAAACACCTTACAGGCAACCTTATTTCTCAATTTTTCTAATGGCACCTAAGGATTTGATAATAGATGGAGCCAAGTTTGTACCCAACAACTATGCTGCAATCTTGAACTATGCTGAAGCTCCATCTGATTTGCACTTTGTGCAAGATCTTCTAGCACACAGTGAGATTGGGTATGCGTTGACCCAACCTCAAGTAATTTCAAGCCAACAAGTTCTGACGTTCTGGAGGACTGGGCATTTTGATAATGGTGGTGCTACTGGTGCTCCAAGCATTATTTTTGAAGTAAATGATGTTGAGCATGTGGTAACTCCTGGAGCAGTTCGCAAAGCTCTACACTTACCAGAAGGCTGCATTTTCTCAACATCGGAGGAACCTGTTCTATAGCAGCTCATGGCCAATTTGGGGTATGAGAAGAGTTTGGTCAAACTTGGACAGTTGAAAAGAGCACATATCAGAAAGGAATGAAGCTTTTTCTTCGACTACATCACTAAGGCATTCTCCAATAAGTGTTCTAACTTTGATGTCATTCCAATTATGAGTCAACACATCGGGTATGCTATTATTCACCAAACTCATTTTGATTTTGCAAGAGATGTGCTAGGTTTTATAGGGGATAGGATGACAGAAGATATGAATGTAGTCTACTTTGCTAGATTCTGTCAGCTTATATATAACTTATGTTGTGCTGATGAACCCCAACCTACCACTGATTTAATTCCACCCTTTAAACTTGCAAAATGGGCTTTTAATGATTTGGTAAATGCTGACCTTAAGAAAAAGGTAGTTAGACCCTTACAAATACCTCAGTCTGTAAAATAGATCCTGGTAAATGCTGATCCTCAAACCTACAGATCTGTTTACCCTGATGTTCAACCCAATAACACATCCCAGAAACCACAACAACCATCAGAACATACCACATATACACCTCAACCTACTCAACCCTCTATCAGAACATATATCAAATCTTCACAAATATCTCAACCTTCATCATCAGCACATACTGTGAGGCCTTCATCTTCAAAGCCCAAGAGGACAAAGACTGTATCTCAGACACCACAGAAGAGAAGGAGGATTGTTCTGAGAGATGAGTCAGACAGTGAGGAACAGGTTCCTGTGTCAGAACCTGTTGTCGAAGAAGCTGAGAAGGTCTCTTCTCAGAAGGATACTGGAATTGGGGGCTCTAAGCTTCTCAAAAGGCTTAGAAGAATGTATTCTGCTGAAACTCCCAAGGAATCTCCGCCTTCAAAGAGATACAAGAAACTGAGAGCACAAAGGTACAGGACTGAGTTAGTTTTAGAGGATGAGGAAGCAGCAGCTAAGGAAGGAGATCAGGAATCTCTGATCTCAAAAGAGCCAGAATTTGTTGAAGCTACTGTATCTACACCTCCATTATCACCAACTCAGGAAGCTGCTCAAGATAAAGTATCTACACCACCCGTGTCTCATGTAAATGAACCAGTATCTACTTCAGACCCAGGCACAAGTGCTGAGATTGATATTCACAACCTAATTGTGCCTGAGGTTCTCTACTTAGAAGCTCCACCAGCTCCAATCAATCCATCAACAACACCAATTCCTGATGCTAATGCAACTCCAGAATTGTCTACAACACCTTCTCTGCATCTAGACATTGAAGATCAGACTATAGGTGAGCATCAGAATATGGCTATTGATCAGAACTTGGAAGCAGATCAGCACTTAGAGGATGATGTTGAAGCCTCAATAGCCTCTCATACTGTTCTTTTATCAGAGGATATTGACTCTGTAAGTTCTGATGCTGCAAATGCTGATGATACTGGTGATGCTGCTACAAATACAGATGCTAATGAAGCTGGTCCTTCTGGACATACACCTCTACAAGCTCCTTCTAAAGCTGAACTAGTTAAAAAGTTTGTTAGAGGAGATGCACCAGTACCTTGGATTGAAACTCCTAGAGGACAGGAGTGGACTAAGGAGTGGAACACAGTTACCTTTGTTCCAAATGAAAGAATTCTTGCTGAGCACTTGGCAAAAGCTGATGAGATGCTAGTTAATGATGATTTCAAGACACAGCTGAGAGTTACTGCATTGAGTACTAGACACCTTCATGGTCAACGCTCAATAACTCATGCCGAGGTGCATAAAATTCAAGAAGCATTACTCAAGCAAGAAATGACTATGAAACTTGAAAAGAAAAGTTTTTTCCAACCTACCTTTGACAGAGTTGCTTACATTGAGAAAACCCAAGAGAATCAACAATCTCAGATTGATGAAATTTTGAAAAATCAAGCTTCTCAACAATCTCAACTCGATGAAATTCAATCCTCAGTGGAATTGCTTGTCTCTCTTCTTTTACCTGCTGATGCCAAAAAGGGGGAGAAAGTAATTAAGTCCAAATGCAAAATTGTTAAGACACTGAAGGGGAAGGATGATGAAAAAGATGACCAGGGAAACTCTGGAATGAGTGGAGGTCATGGTCAAGATAGAGGTCTCTCATCAAGAAGAGCTGGAACTACAAGTCATAGAACAAGTTCTGATACTGGGAGAAGAATAACTTATGATACTGGTAAAAGGATAAGTTCTGATGAACTTTTGGATCTTGATAAAGAAATTTCAAGATAGTTATTTCTGAAAGAAAATCCAGGAATGGACTTTGAGAGTCTAATGGAAGAAGAAGCTAGACTTAAGTCAAAAAAGGTCAACTCCAAATCTGAAGCTTCTGTTGGTAAAAAGAAACTTCCTACGGCTAAAGGCATTGTGATAAAAGAAAGGAAAAATCCCGTGGCAATCAAGGCCAGATCACAATTGCAGATAGATCCAAGGTCCAAGGGCAAAGAAAAAGTTGGTGAACATGCAAAGGTTTATGTGCCTCCTGTGGATGAAGAAATTCCTGTTGAAGATGCTAATCTTACTCTGACTTCAAGGAAGATTTCTAAGACAACCTCTGACATGGCTCAAGTTGTTTAGAGTCAAGATATAGTTAGTTCTGATATAACCATGAAGGAAGCAACCTCTGACATAGCTCAAGTTGAATTGATATCAGAAGATAAATCAAAGGAAACCTCTGACATTGCTCATGTTAAATCATCAAGGTTACTCCTACCAGGTTTTACTAAAGCTAAACAGACTCAACCTTTGAAGACTGCAATAAGTGGTTTGAAGCAAGAGTGGTTACTGGAAAGGAAGCAAGAGATAAATCTGGATTGGGTAGTGTTGATGAAAGAAGAGTGCAGAACACAACAAATGATCCAACTTCCTTAAGTGAACCAGGTGTTGGAGCAACTCCTGAAAGATTGAATCAACTAGAGTCTGTACAGATGGTCTACTATACCAACTTGAAAGAACACATCTTGTTATATTTCATGACAGATGGTAGGGTTTACCATATAAGGGAAAATGCTATACCACTGAAGTATTTTGAAGAACTAGAACATGTTTTATTCTTACTTCAAGTGAATGACAGAATAACAGAAAATGCTGCAAACTATTTGAAGACTCAAATTCAGAGACAGAAAAGGCTTTATTCTGTAAAGTCTGATAGCACATATCTTCCAAAGTATAGAGATCACAAGGGTGATATTGTTGAGATGAAGCCTAACTCTGCTAAGATTATAACTACCTTTCTGGGTTATAAGGCTGTAGAATTGAATCTTGAGTCTGACAAGGCATATTTGATCAGACTGGATCAGGACATAAGGAAAGCTAGAATAAATGATCTCAGGGCTGCTATCTTCCAAACTGGTGAAGATTCCACAGAACTCAAAGATGCTAAAAGAAGGATGATTGATGAACTCAGATATGCTGAGAGATGTTTGTTAAAGAACTATCTCAGAACAACTCCTGACATCAAAGAGATCAGAAAGTGAAGCCAAGTCAAGATCTATAACGGCTCAAATTCTGATATGTATACAGACTGAAGTTGTTATCAGAAGTTAAATTTGGTAAAGCTTTAAGGACCGTAAGTTGTAGTTATCTAGTCAATTTTCTCATGCATTTGTACTTAATGTTTTTTGACATCATCAAATATTTGTTAAACTTGTATATTATGCTAATTTACAAGTTGGGGAGATTGTTAGATATATTTGATAATGTCATGTCTAATATGATTTACGTTTAGTTTTCAGATCTTACTTAAACAGGACAAATCAGTACTTAACTAAAATCAGCACTTATACTGAAGTCAGAACTTAAGTCATCAGTACTTAAGGATCAGGAGATATTTATCAGGAGATAATATCAGAACTTAAAGGAAACTTTCAGATAAGGAAGGCGGTTGATTGAAAGGAAAGAAGATCAAGACAAACGTAAGAAGAAATATGCATGAAGAAGGAATTCTATGAAGAATGGAATACTTGGAAGAAAAGATAACTGATTGATATATTTTAGGAAGCAGAATTATATTCCATATCAATTAGCTATTATCTTGTAACTGTGTGATATATAAACACAGACATAGGGTTTACACTATAAGTGTTATCATTATCGAGAATATTATTCATTGTAACCCTAGCAGCTCTCGTGATATTTGTTCATCACTGAGGGAGGACAGTTCCATATTGTAACAGAGTTTATTGCATTGAATAAAGTCTATTTTTGTTACTTGTGTTATTTGAATTCGATTTGATTGTGCTATACACTGTATTCAACCCCCTTCTACAGTGTGTGTGACCTAACATTCAAATTGCAGTTTGATTCTCGAATTGAAGAACTAGGGTTTATATCTATGCATATTTTGCTATTAGAAATTGGGCGTTTCTTTGTTAGGGGTTATAGTTTGAAATTGATTATATCAAGTTGTAGATCGTCAAAAGACGATTCGAATGATATATATTTGTTTAACAGACGATAGCCGGAAGGGCTTTATCGGAAAATCGAACCCCGCGGCGGCGGCATTTTCAGGCGACATTTCTGGTTGATTCTTCAGTTATCTAAGTGATTTGATTCTGCAGATATGTTCCTGGAAGTCTGAAGAATATCCCCTATTAATTTGTCAGCATTCTGGGTTGTTTTTGTATCGCCGAAAAAGCTCCAGTCGTCGTTAATGGCGACTGGCCGGCGAGACGGCGGCAAAACGGGGAAGACCGCGAAATTGTTGTTTAGCCCCCTGTTTTGCAGAAACTTCTATTTTTAGTCCCTGAGCTTTCAAAAAATTCCAAAAAAATTAGATTTTAGTTTTAAAAATTTGTAAAAATCAGATTTCTGATTTATTATTTTCAGAAAATGTATTCTCTTTCTATAATATTTTCAGAAATTGATTTTTATTTATTTTAAAATTCCAAAATTTAGTATATTATTTCTGAAAATTATTTTTAAGTTAAAAATAAATCTTAATTATTTAGCTAATTAATATTAGTTGATAATTAATTATTTAATTAGTTAATTAATTTAAATATTAATTGATTAATTAATTTAATTAGTTATTAATTAATTTTAATTGATTATTTAATTAGATTTAATTATTTATTTTTGATTTAAAAATTTCAAAAAATAGTTTCGAGCTTTAAAATATTATTTTCAAGGCTCGATAAATATTATAAAATTATTTTAAAGTTAGATTCGGGTGTTCGAACCCTATTATTTAATTATAAATTGATTTGGAGTCCCGTTTAAATTCTGAAAAATGTTCAAAAAATTGTAATAAATATCTGGAAAATTATTTTGACCCCGAATCTTCTTTGAAAAATTATTTTGATCGAATATCTTACGTACTATGTGTTACGTGCTATTTGATTGATGTGTTATATGCCTATATGGTTATTGTTTGACTGTTTTAGTCATAACTTTCAATCCGTAAATTGGATTTGGGTAAAACGAAGGGTAGATAAAAGCTTATATCGTCTACGTGATGATTAAAATGATATAAGATTGAGCATTGATAGATACTTGTGATGCCTAGCAGAGTAAGCAAGGCTTAGAAAAGAAGGCCATTGATCAGTAAATAGAACTGAAGTGTAGAAAAAGAAAGCAAATGATCGATGAATAGAAACAATGCATAGAAAAAGAAGGAAAGTGATGGAAAAGTAAAATTGTTAGATGAGTACAAGTAAAGTTGGAAATCATCGGTGATAAGGCAAGTACTTCTAAACTTTCTTCAAGATATATTGCAAATATTTTCAAATTTTCTCATAATATGTTGCTAGTATTCATAATAAATCATGTTTTATATTGCAAGCGCTTTAAGCTATCCAACCTTGAACCCTGATTCTTATTGATCTTGAGCTATAAGCCTTATTCTTCATAAACCATTGATTGTTGAATTCCCAGATACGAGCCAGACACAAACGATACTACTCCACAAATACATATCTACCACATATTGATTTCTGATATTGAATTTCTTGACATACCAACCCTTATTCCTTGTTTAACAGAAGACCAATCCTTAAAACACTTGAACCCTTGGTCTTCTACTTTCTGATTCTTTCCTTGATTTAAAGCAAATCTTTTGAAATCCTTGTTACACATTCATGGTATTGTGAAACTCCCTATGCTTCAAAATAAATGTTGTTTATGATTCAGCTTATTGAATTACATTAGTTATCATATTGAATTGTTTTAGAATTGGATGGTTTTATAAATATAGACCAGATTCGTGGTCATAATAGGCCAATGCGTGCCTTGGACCCAGTATATAGAGCAAAGCTGGGAGCCTTGCTCGGGATTAGTGTGTGACTAATCAGCAGCCTAACCTTGGTTTTAAAAATAAAAAGTGAATATCTAATTATAATAATTGCTTATTCAGAAACTTGATTCTTCTGAATCATTTCAATTGGTTATTGTTTAACCTCCGTTATTGCTATTATGACTTGCTGAGCTTGTTAGCTCACTCTTAAAAACTTTTTATATTTTCAACAGTTGAAAAGGAAATTGTTGGAAATGAGGATTCCCAGTCCAGTGTGCAAGCTAGGATTCCAGGTTAAGTTGGAGCGAGCATGCAGGAGCTTTATATTGTAGATGAGTTATGCAAGATTGTAAGAATGATATTATTATCAATTGTAAGTTGAACTAGTTGGGATTTGGTATAATGTAATAAATGTTAAGGTTGTGGCTTGTTTTCATACTTTAACCTGTTGCGATCCGTGGTTGTGTAAAGAAGGGTCAATGCATATAATATTTTATATACAGGTTTATATATTGTGGTGTGTCTGTTGTGAGCCCCAAACTTCTGACCCGGGTTTGGAGGGCGTTAGAATGATCATATTCAAAATAGCTGTTGATAGTGATAACACAGTCACATGCGTCGGGTGTTTGCAAAAGGAATGTGGCAGCCTGTTAAGCAGGATTTTGAGAACAAAGAAGCATTACAATTTCCATGCAAATATGAAGATATTCAAAGATGCTGGATAGAGTAATGTTGCAGCATGATATTAGACTAGATTCATTTTGTTTTATTGTCTTATCTTATTATCATGTAACTTGGTGATATATAAACCAAGCGTAGCAAGTTGAACAAATAACTAATTAACCACATTTTTCAGAGAGATAGAAAAAGCTGTACTTGTTAAGAATTTCTCTATAGTTTGTTTGTTCACTTGTAAAGCAGTTGTGTGCTATTCAAAGCATCACAGAGTTCTGTTGGGAATATGTTGTGAACTTGATGATAAGTTAAACAAAACATCTTAGTAGATTTAACTTAGTGAAATTTGTAGCTCTCGACGGATGATCTAATATAGTCCCAACGGATGAACTTTATAGTCCTGACGGATGACAATTTGATTATCCATCGAGAGTTTAGCTTATATAACAAATAAGTATTGTAGCACATTTCTGCAAACAATATATTTTAGTCCAGTAGATTGTATGGGGTTATCTAAGTCATGTTGTCTCCTAGATTGATATGCTGAATAGGTTGACTAATTGTAAATATGAGATATCTTGTAATTCTGTATAAGTGAAATAGAGTCAAGTGGAAAATAGACTCCCGATGGATGATCTACAAGACTCCCGACGGATGATCAACAAAGTTCCCGATGGATGACAAACATAGTCCCGACGGATGATCAAATTCAAAATAGCTGTTGACAGTGACAACACAGTCACATGCGTTGGGTGTTTGCAAAAGGAATGTGGCAGCCTGTTAAGCAGGATTTTGAGAACAAAGAAGCATTACCATTTCCATGCAAATGTAAAGATATTCAAAGATGCTGGAATAGAGTATTGAAGTAGTATAGAGTTAGACTAGATATGTTTTGTTTTATTATCTTGTCTTATTGTCATGTAAACTTGGTGATATGTAAACCAAGTGTAACAAGTAGAATAATCAACTAAGCAAATATTTTTTCCAGAGAAACATACCAAGCTGAATTCTGTAAGTATTTCTCTGTGGTTTGTTTGTTTAACTTGTAAAAGCATCTATGAGCCATTCAAAGCTTCACAGAAAGTTTTATATGATAAATATATATATATGGTGGATACTTTCTAATCTACCAGAAAGTTTTAAAGCTTGTGTTTTATTACTTAGTGTTTTGATTTCCATTATCTTTCTATTACGCATTACAGCAAATCAAACACTGTTATATCTATTAAGCTAAAACTATTTTAAAATATTGAAAAGAAGTCAGAATTACATTCAACCTCCCCTTTTGTAATTCTTGTTGTATTGTTAGTGTAACACCCTCATACTTAATTAAAATAAATATCACTTAACTTAATTAAAATAAATAACCTCATACTGTGACCCCACACTAACACACACCACAACACGTTATAGTCTCAGAGATGAAATTGAAATAAGTACAAGTCCTTGAATCCACAAATTAAAAGTTATTACAATCCAAATTGATTACTTAATAAGTTTACAGTTAATTGCCATTATCTATCACAAGTTATAATTATACATAATTGATTCCCAAATGTAGAATGCCCGGTCTACAGATAGATCTACCTCTGCAGCTATGTCAGCTATGATATCAACGGGAAGACGCGGGACGCTTCCCACGCTCTTGCGCTGGGTCTGCTTGAGTCTGGCCATCCTTCCTAACTGTTGTTGTGTGATGAAGAAATGAAGCAAGAGTGAGCATTACAGCATGCAAGATAATATATAGTGTAATCAATAATGCAAGTATCTAAATAGATAACTTACTGGAAATCTTTATCAAGTGTAAGATAATTACTTGCTGGATATAGGCTTAAAGGGAGATGAAGTTACCAAATACTTCACTATACTTATACCATTTTAGAAAACTACTTGAACTACCATTGTGCAAAGTATAATAAGTTTTCAAAGGTTCATCATATAAATGAGACTACAATATAAGACTTGAATAGATTTAAACTTTGAAATAGTGTTAATCATCTGTCTGTTAATTGCAATCTAGCCATGCCTACTCCCATGTGTGCATCCTCTTCTTTTCCCAACATTACTGCCATGCCTACCATGCCTATGAATGCTATGTCTACTCAGAATATGAATGTATAATTTGCTAATATACCATTTGCACCTAATCCTTATTATGCTGCATTTAGTATGCCTCAAATGCCATTTAGCATGCCTTACTGGAATAACATGTTTGTAAATAGCATGCCTTTTTCCTATTAATCAAAATGTTAGATATATTTGATAATGTCATGGCTAATATGTTTTATGTTTAGATTTCAGATCTTATTTGAACAGAACAAATCAGTACTTAACTGATCAGTACTTATACTGGAAGTCAGAACTTAAGGGATATCAGTACTTATGTTATCAGGAGATAGATATCAGAACTTAAGTGCTGAAGGATGATCAGATAAGGACAGTAGCTGATTAAAGTTAAGAAGATCAAGATAAACATAAGAAGAGATATGCATGAAGAAGGAATTCCGTGAAGAATGGAATACTTGGAATAGAAGATATCTGATTGATATATTTTAGGAAGCAGAATTATATTCCATATCAATTAGCGAATATCTTGTAACTGTGTAGTATATAAACACAGACATAGGGTTTACACTATAAGTGTTATCATTATCGAGAATATTATTTAATATAACTCTAGCAGCTCTCGTGATATTTTGTTCATCACTGAGAGATAACAGTTCCAGATTGTAACAGAGTTTATTGTTTAAATAAAGTTTGTTTTCTGTTACATAAGTTCTTGAAGTTTGATTTGATTGTAATAAACACTGTATTCACCCCCTCTACAGTGAAAGTGTGACCTAACAAGTGGTATCAGAGCTATCTGTTAACACACATACAGTTAAAGATCCAAACACAATCATGTCTGACACAGAAACTCCAACTAAGCCTACCAAAACTGAGGAATCATCAAAGACATCAACTCAGAGTCGATATGAGACTATCAGAGTTCCCATATTGAGACCATCTGAATATCCCATATGGAAGGTAAGGATGACCATGTTTCTGGAAGCAACAGATCCAGAATACCTTGATAGAATCAAGGAAGGGCCTCACAAACCTACCAAGCTCGCTGTTGTAGTTGCAGGTGAAGCAGCAATGACCGTACCAAAGGAAAAGAATGATTACACTGCTGAAGATATAGCATCTATTGCTAAGGATGCCAAGGTACGTCACTTATTGCATAGTGCCATTGATAATGTAATGTCAAACAGGGTAATCAACTGCAAGACTGCTAAGGAGATATGGGATGCACTGGAGACAAGGTGTCAAGGAACTGAAACAGTTAAGAAGAACAGGAAGACAATACTCACTCAAGAGTATGAACACTTTGACTCTAGGACTAATGAGTCATTGACTGATGTATATGATAGATTTGTCAAACTCTTGAATGACTTGTCATTAGTAAATAAGGAGTATGATCTTGAAGATACAAACCTCAAATTCCTGTTAGCTCTTCCTGAATGTTGGGATTTGAAGGCAACAACAATAAGAGACAACTACAATCTTGATGAAACAACTCTTGATGAAATCTATGGAATGCTCAAGACTCATGAACTTGAGATGGAACAAAGAAGCAAGAGGAAAGGAGGAAAGTCAAGGACAGTTGCTCTCAAGGTTGAAGAGGAATCCCCCAAACCACCTTCCTCAAAGAAAGATAAGGGTAAAGCTCTTATCATAAAATCTGATACTGAGTCATCAAGTTCTGAGAGTGATGATGACTCAGATTCTGAAAGCTTGCCTGAAACTGATGCTGATGAGGAGATGATGAAGCTGTGTGCTCTTATGGTGAAAGGAATCACAAAGATTGCATACAGGAAGTTCAGGAAGGGAAAGAAGTTTTTCAGGAAAGGCATAAGTTCTGATAAGAAGAATTTCAGAAGATCTGAAGGAAGAGGAGGAAAGTCTGACAGAGGAGATTACGCTAATGTTAAATGTTATAATTGTGGTGAGAAAGGCCACATATCTCCTGATTGCAAGAAGACCAAGAATGACAAAGGCAAAGCTCTTGTCACAAAGCAGAAAAGCTGGACAGACACCTCAGACTCTGAAAGTGAGGAGAACTATGCATTAATGGAAAATGCTGATAAATCAAGTTCTGAGAGCAGTTCTGAAGCTGCTGAAACAAAGGTACCTCAGACTACTTATGCTTTTCATACTGATGATATTAATGAGTTGAGAAGATATCTTAAAACCATGTTTGTTAGTTATAGAGATCAAACTTTAACATGTGAAAGATTAACTTCTGAAAATCTTGCTTTTAGGAAAAGAAATGATTTCTTAGAAAAAGAGTTAGTCATGCTTCATCAAACTCAGCAGGATAGAGATGATGCTTTTTATGTTAGGGATGAAGTGCTAAAAATGAATGAATCTCTAAAAACTGAGTTAAAAAAGGAGAGAGAGATTATCAGAACTTGGACTAACTCTGGCAAAACAACTCAAAATTTGCTAAGCAGTGAAAACTGGAAAGAGGGCTTAGGCTATGGAGAAAATAAAAAAGGAACTGTAGAAATTAAGCCTGTTGATAAGCAAAAGCCGAAGTTAAAACCTGTTAAGTTTGTAACTGAAAAATCCGAAAATGAGAAATCAGAAGTTAAAAAGAAATTAGCTTCTGACAAACTAAAACAGGAAAAGACAGCTGAAGTTAACATAGGCTTAATGACAAAGAAGCAGCTTAAGCATAAGCTGAAAGATGTTAAGAATGCAAACAAGGTAAAATCACCTAGGAAAAACAGGAATGGAAAGGAAGGTGTGAATAAAAGCAATAACTATAAATCTGTTCCTGATGCTCCTAGGAAAGCATGTCATAACTGTGGAAGTTCTCACCATCTGGCTTCTTTTTGCAGGAAGAATAAGAATATTAACTCCTTATCTACAAAGTCAGGAGTTAAGAGTCAGTCTGTTAGATATAAACCACAAAATCCTTGTTTTCATTGTGGTAGTTTATGGCATTCCATTTATACTTGTAAGGAATATCATAGTTTGTACTATGATTATTATCAAATAAAACCTTCTTTAAAGAAAGTTTATGTTGTTCCTTCTAGTATAAGTTCTGATAAGAAAACTGTTAACATAAAATCTGATGTTAAATCCGCTGCAAATGTTAACAAACCTAAAAAGGCCAAAGGATCCAAGCAAGTCTGGGTCCTTAAAACTAATAATTAGTGGTCTTTTTGATTGCAGGGCAACAGGAAAAATATTTTAGTTCTGGACAGTGGATGTTCAGGACATATGACTGGAAATAAGGCCCTGCTATCAGACTTTGTGGAGAAAGCTGGCCCAAGTGTTTCTTATGGAGATGGCAACATTGGAAAAACTTTTGGATATGGCAATATCAATCTTGGGAATGTCATTATTAAAGATGTAGCTCTGGTCTCAGGACTTAAACACAACTTACTGAGTATAAGTCAAATCTGTGACAGAGGTTATCATGTTGATTTCTTTACAGAACATTGTGAAATAGTTAGTAAATCTAAAGGAAAAATTGTTCTGAAGGGATTCAGGCGTGGTAACATTTATGAAGCTAAGCTTTCAACAAGTTCTGATGGTTCTGCAATCTGTTTAGTGAGTAGAGCCTCAACTGAAGAAAGCTGGAATTGGCACAAGAAACTCTCTCATTTAAACTTCAACAAGATAAATGAACTGATCAAGAAAGATCTTGTGAGAGGACTGCCAAAATCAGTGTTTGTTCCTGATGGTCTTTGTGACTCATGTCAGAAGGCTAAACAAAGAAAATCTTCGTTCAAGAGCAAGACTGAATCATCAATTCTTGAGCCTTATTATCTGCTTCATGTTGATCTATTTGGTCCAGTAAATGTCATGTCTATTGCAAAGAAGAAATATGCGTTGGTCATAGTAGATGAGTTCACCAGATACACATGGGTGTATTTCTTGCACACAAAAAGTGAAACTGCATCTATCCTGATTGATCATGTCAAACATCTGGATAAATTGATCAAAGATTCTGTGAAAATTTTAAGGAGTGATAATGGCACTGAATTCAAGAATTTGATAATGGAAGAGTTCTGCAAAAATCATGGAATAAAGCAGGAATTTTCTGCTCCTGGAACTCCACAGCAAAATGGAGTTGTTGAAAGGAAGAATAGAACTCTAATTGAAGCTGCACGAACAATGCTTGAAGAAGCAAAGCTTCCAACCTATTTCTGGGCTGAAGCTGTGCAGACTGCTTGTTTTACTCAAAATGCAACACTCATTAACAAGCATGGAAAAACACCATATGAGATGGTGAAGAACAAGAAGCCAAATCTCAAATACTTTCATGTATTTGGATGTAAGTGTTTTGTTCTCAAGACTCATCCTGAACAGCTATCCAAGTTTGATCTAAAAGCTGATGAGGGAATCTTTGTAGGATATCCACTTTCTACAAAAGCCTTCAGAGTCTATAATTTGAGAACAAAAGTGGTCATGGAATCTATCAATGTCTCTTTTGATGACAAGAAGATCACTGGACTTGAAGATTGCATTGATCATGATAAGCTGAGATTTGAAAATGAAGATTCATATTCTGATATCTCAAGTCCTGACAGTCTAAGTCCTGATACTGTAAATTCTGATGGATTAAACTCTGATGTTATTGAAACTGTGGTGACTACGTCAAAGGAAGATGCACCAATGCAGGGGGAGCATACTCAAGATATTATCACATCTCAAGAAGCATCAGAACATACATCTGGCTCTTCAAATTCTGATTCGTCAAGTTCTGATAAGCCAAGTACTGACAGTGCTGAAAATCTAAATACTGAAGGATCCAACTCAGAGAGCATAGTTTCAGGGGGAGCATCAGAAAATGAAACCGAAGACAGCATGAATCATGGGGGAGCATCCAGTTCTAGAGAAAATCTTCCATCTGCAAGGAAGTGGACAAAATCACATACACCTGATTTAATAATTGGAAATCCTGAGGCAGGTGTCAGAACTAGAACAGGTACTTCTAATGAATGTCTTTACAATTCTTTTCTCTCTCAGTCTGAGCCAAAGAAAGTGGAAGAAGCTCTTCAAGATGCTGATTGGGTGCAAGCAATGCAGGAAGAGTTGAATGAATTTGAAAGAAACAAAGTCTGGACCTTAGTGCCAAGACCCAAGAATAGATCGGTTGTTGGTACAAAGTGGGTATTCAGAAACAAAACTGACAGTGATGGCATAATTGTAAGGAACAAGGCAAGGCTGGTTGCAAAAGGATATTCTCAACAGGAGGGAATTGACTATGATGAAACATTTGCTCCAGTTGCTAGGTTAGAAGCCATAAGGATATTCATGGCTTATGCTGCTCACAAAAAGTTTACTGTCTTTCAAATGGATGTGAAAAGTGCTTTTCTCAATGGAGAATTGGAAGAGGAAGTATATGTTGAACAACCTCCAGGCTTTGTAGATTCCAAACATCCAGATTATGTCTACAGGCTTGATAAAGCACTTTATGGACTTAAGCAAGCTCCTAGAGCATGGTATGAGACTTTAGCTCAGTTTCTTCTGGAAAGTGGATTCAACAGAGGAACTATTGACAAAACATTGTTCTATCTCAACCATGGCAAGGACTTACTTCTGATCCAGATTTATGTTGATGATATTATTTTTGGGTCTCCAAATGACAAACTTTGCAAAAAAGTTTGCCAACCTAATGCAGTCAAGATATCAGATGAGTATGATGGGAGAACTTAGTTATTTTCTGGGCCTTCAAGTCAAGCAGAGTGAAGAAGGAACTTTTATTTGTCAATCTAAGTACACCAGAAACTTGCTGAAGAAATTTAGAATGCAAGACTGTTCAAGTGCATCCACTCCCATGGCCACTGCAACAAAACTGGATAAGGATACTGGTAATTCAGTAGATATTACTGATTACAGAGGTATGATAGGCTCACTTCTCTATCTAACTGCTAGTAGACCAGATATCATGTTTGCTACCTGTCTTTGTGCAAGATTTCAAGCAGATCCAAGAGAACCTCACTTAACAGCTGTAAAAAGAATCTTTAAGTATCTTAAAGGAACAGCTGATCTAGGATTATGGTATCCTAGAGAATCAGATTTTAAATTAATAGGTTACTCAGATGCAGATTTTGCAGGTTGCAAAATTGACAGGAAAAGCACAAGTGGTAGCTGCCAATTTCTTGGAGGCAGGTTGGTTTCTTGGTATAGCAAGAAACAAAAGTCAATTTCCACATCAACTGCAGAAGCAGAGTATATTGCTGCAGGAAGCTGCTGTGCACAGATTCTCTGGATGAAGAATCAGTTACTAGATTATGGGTTAACGTATTTCAAAATCCCTATTTACTGTGATAATCAAAGTGCTATTGCTATGACAGGTAATCCAGTTCAACACTCTATGACAAAGCACATCAGCATCAGGTACCATTTCATCAGGGAACATGTGGATGAAGGTACAGTGGAATTGCATTTTGTTCTCACAGATCAACAAGTAGCAGATATCTTCACAAAACCACTGTGTGAAGCTACCTTTTCAAAATTGGTAAATGAACTTGGAATGATTTCAGGTTCTTTCTCTAAATTTGCTTAAACTTGTTCTATGTTATCAGACTTTATGATCAGTATTTACAGAATTAATCTCTTTGTATATTCTGTGCATTAATTGATAAATGTCTTTAAGTACTGACTGTTGTCTGATATATGTTTCTAAACTCTGATAAGTGATATGTCTGTTTCAGTAACTATTCAATCCTATGAGGATAACTGTGCTAGATACTGACCTACTAGTCTTCAATAAACAAATGATCCCATGAAAGAAGTAATTATTTCTGTGGAAATCTAATGACACAAGCAAATTCTGATAACTGAGCTTAGTTAAGTTTACTTTGTATATCTTATTACTAAGTCCCAAATTAGAATAATGCTACTCATCTGTTTAAGTTCTGATTCTAGTAAAACTGCTGAATGTACTAAGTGCTGATAAACCTCACTTATCAAAAGAAAAAGAAAAGAATCAAAGAATAATATCAGGTACTCCTTTGAGATCTAGAGTAAAAATGTGAATGGGACGACCCAAGTGCATTGCTGGTATTAAGTAAATATGCATTAGAAAAGCAAAATATTTTTCTTGGTGACTGTTCACACTCTATGATTACTGGAGAAATACTCTGATAATAGCATAAATTCTAATAAACAGTCGTGACTCACTTACACTGAGAAGCCTCTGTAAAATAGAATTTCAAAAGATGCATAAAATTAGCATAAAAACAGTAGAGGTGGACTCATGCATGAACTCATTTATCAGTAGGTTTCAGGATAATGACAGTTCTTTAGCAAAATTTTAATTATGACTTATTTCTAAGATGTACTGAAGTAGATCAGACTTTACTCTTTGTCTGTTATTTAGCTTAATGCACACACACATCACTCCATATGAATGATGAAATTTCTGTGGTGGTCTATGTTATTTTAGATAAACAGTCATTGTGTCACTTCTGCACAAATTCTGAGGACAAGTTCTAGTTACACGTTCTGATGATTAAGTTCTGACGTTCATAACTAAGAACTTGTATGAGTATTTACTAAGATAGATATTCCTTGTTCGAGTTACGACATTATGTTCTGATGACTGTTACGTTCTGGTATAGGTCTAAGTTCTGATTTTTCAGTCTAACTCTTTACTTGACTTATTTATGAGTAAAATTTGGTAAACAGTCTCAGATTAATTTCGAAATGTTGAAGTGGAAGATTAATAGTCTATGGTTAAAACATAATGGCACTCGTCCTTGAACAGTTCACTCTTGTTATATGTGCCCATTCCTTTTCCAATGACTGTTATTCTTTTTCAAGGTCTAGGGAGACGAGGTAGAATTAATTCTACCTGTCTGCATTAAATATCTTTGTGTCTCTTGGCATTCTCTTGCCTATATATGCAACCACTTCACATCAGTCTTTCCATCACATTCTTCTCACACACTTATCCTCCTTCTTCTGTCAAAAACACAATGGTTCGATACAACATGTTTTTGAACACACAAACCTTCACAATGGAGCTCAGTTGTGCCGAGTGGCAGCAGGAGTGGCATATAACAGCCATTCCTGAGGAGATCTGGGACTCTGTCCCACAGGAGGTGCTGGCTCACCTTCTATTCTTCGAGATGGATTATCATCGCCATCTGGAGCGCCTGGAGGAGGAAAGGCGGGAAGCTATCCGTCAGCAAGAGCGAATCATTCGACTCGCTATCTTGTTTGTCGAAGATAGGAAGAGGAGGATGACTTAATCTCATCTTCTTCCTGTTCTTCTTCATCCTCAGCTTTGTCAGGCTTCTTAGCTAGGACTAAAGCTGTTGACGTTAGGATTAGAAGCTTAGGGAAAATCTTGTATTGATGTAATTTCTATTTCATATATGTATTGACTTGATATATTAATGAAAACTGTTTTTACTTCAAGATTTTGTCTCTGAGTTATTTTATCTGTGTTGTTAAATCCTGCTTGATATTCTGATGACCATTTAAATTTTGTCTTTATTTAAGTTCTGATTCTTTGTCAGCACTTATTCATCGAAATTATCTAGGTCATTTTTAACATGATTCATTTTCAGAATATTAATGTTGCAGTGAAAAATAATTCAATCAGTGCTAACGGTTTTAATTTTGAATTAAAACTGTGTCTCTTGATAACTGAAATGGTTTTTCCTTGAAACAAGGCAACTGGGTAAGTAATCATTCCTGTTTTCTCGAGCCCAGTAACTATCCGTTATTACTGCATGTCTGACAGGTGTCCAACGGTAACATTTTTTTTTCAGAGTATAAGAACAACAGAGAGAAGATTTCCTTAATCTTTTATTTTCTTTATACTTTATCTCTCTTCTTACTTTTACTCTCTTTCTCATTCCTTCTCACGTTGGTTTTTCATACAGCCATTATCTCAAACACCTAACAGGCATACTTGAATTTCAATATTTTTTCACATGGCACCAAAGGATTTAATCATTGATGGAGCAAAGTTTGTTCCAAACAACTATGCTGCAATTCTTGATCATGCTGAAGCTCCATCTAAATTGCATTTTGTGCAAGATCTTCTTGCACATAGTGAGGTTGGGTACGCCTTAACTCAGCCTGAATTATTCTCAAGTCAACAAGTTCTGCGGTTCTGGAGGACTGGAGTTTATGATGATGGTGGTAAACGAGGAACTCCCAGTATTATCTTCCAAGTGGGTGATTCTTCCTATGTAGTCACTCCTGGTACAGTACGAAGAGCATTACATCTTCCAGAAGATTGTACCTTCTCTATACCAGAGGAATCAGAACTTCGGGGGTTAATGACTGATTTGGGATATGAAAAGAGTCTGACGAAACTTGGACAGTTGAAACGGGCTAATATCAGAAGAGAATGGAGTTTCTTCTTCGATTGCATCACCAAGGCTTTTGGCAACAAGTGTTCAAATTTTGATGCCATCCCAATTCTGAGTCAGCACATCGGGTATGCTATTATCCATCAAACTCATTTTGATTTTGCAACTGGAATAATTGGTTTTATTGGGGATAGGATGACAGAGGATCGAGATGTTGTTTATTTTGCTAGATTCTGTCAACTTATTTATACGTATTGTACTGCTGAACCCCAGTTAGTCAGCACTCAAACCCCACCTTTAAGGTTGCAAAAAGATACTTTAACGACCTGATAAATGCTGACACAAAGAAATCAATGGTGAGACAATTACAGATTCCTCAGTCTGTGAAACAGATTCTGGTAAATGCTGACCCAGCTACTTACAAATCTGTTTACTCAAATGTTCAACCAACTCACCATAACCAAAATCCATCAACCTCAGTCCCTACCTCTCATTCTACTCAACCTACCCTCAGAACTTATCTCAAATCCTATCTCTCCACTTCACAGAATGCTCAACCTTCTTCTTCAGCACCTACTGTGAAGCCTACATCCTCTAAGCCAAAGAGAACAAAGACTGTTCCTCAAACATCTCAGAAGAAGAGGAGGATTACTTTGAGAGATGAATCAGATTCTGAGGATCAGATTCCATCTTCAGAACCTATGATAGATGAAGCTGAGAAGGCAACTTCTCAGAAGGATTCTGCAATTGGGGTTCTAGGCTTCTCAAGAGGCTTAGACGTATGACGGTTCCTGCAACTCCCAAGGAATCCAAATCAACAAGAAAGTACAAGAAACAGAGGGCACAGAGGCCAGTTTCAGATGATGAGGAGGAAGCAGCTAAGGAAGGGGATCAGGAATCTCTGATCTCACAAGACAAGGAATTTGCTCCAGTCACTTCTTCTCCATCAACTCCATCTCAGGAACCTGTATCTGACAAGGCTAATTCACCTTCTATATCTCTTGTTGATCCAGGCACAAGTGCTGAAATTGATATTCAGAACTTGGTTGTGCCTGAAATACTTTTCTTAGAAGCTCCAACAGCAAATAATCTTTCCACAACACCTGTTACTGATGCTGTTCAAACTCCTGAGTTATCACTAACACCTTCTCTGCATCAAGATGATGATCAGATTTTAGGTGAGCATCAGGATATGGCTGATTGATCAGAACTTAGTATCAGATCAGCAATTAGAGGATGTTGAAGCCTCCATTGCTACTCATACAGTTGTCTTATCAGAAGATACTGATTCTTTAAGTTCTGATGCTGCAAATGTTGGAGATACTGGTGAAGCTGCTACAACTGTAGATGCTGATGCAGCAGGTCCTTCAGGACATACTCCTCCACTGACTCTTCCTAAGTCTGAACTGCTAAAGGAGTTTGTTATCAGGGATACACCAGTACCTTGGAGTGAAACTCCTGCAGGTCAGGAGTGGACTAAGGAATGGAACTCAGTTTCATGTGTTCCAAATGCTTTACATCTTGCTGAGCACTTGACTAAAGCTAATGAAATGTTACATTCTGATGATTTTAAAATCCAGCTTAGAGTCACTGCATTGAGTACTAAACATCTACAAGGTCTTCATTCCAACACTCATGCAGAGCTACACAAGATTCAGGAGAACTTTATTAAACAGGAACAAGTTTGGAAACTTGATAAGAAAAAGTTCTTCCAACCTACCATTGACAGGGTTGCTTATATTGAGAAAACTCAAGAGAAGCAACAAGCTCAGATTGATCAAATTCTGACAAATCAAGCTTCTCAGCAATCGCAACTTACTGAAATCCAGACCTCAGTGGAACTACTTATCTCTCTTTTATTACCTGCTGATGCCAAAAAGGGGGAGAAGGTAATTAAGTCCAAATGCAAAACCAACAAGTCACTGCAAGGAAAGGATGATGGAAAAGATGACCAAGGAAACTCTGGAATGGGTAGTGGTCATAGTCAAGGTAGAAGGTTTACATCAAGACAAGCTAGTCACAGAACAAGTTCTGATACTGGGAAAAGAATAAGTTCTGCTGCTGGTAAAAGGATAAGTTCTGATGAACTTCTAGATCTTGATGAGGAAATGTCAAGACAGTTATTTCTTCAAGAAAATCCAGGGATGGACTTGGAAAGTTTAAAGGAAGAAGAAGCCAGACTTAAATCAGAGAAAGTCACATCTAAATCTGAAGCTTCTGGTAAAAAGTTACTTCCAAAACCTAAAGGCATTGTGATCAAAGAAAGGATACATACTGAAGAAACTTTGGCTAGATCACAACCACAGATAGATCCAAGATCCAAAGGTAAAGAAAAGGTTGGTGAACCTATCAAGCCTTATGTACCTCCTGAGGAAGAAAAAATTACTGATGGAAAAGATAATCTTGCTCTGACTTCAAGAAAAGTTCTTAAAACAACCTCTGACATGGCTCAAGTTGTTCAGAGTCAAGAAATTGTAAGTTCTGATATTCAGAAGAAGCAAGTAACCTCTGACAGTGCTCAAGTTAACTTGATATCAGAAAATAAATCTAAAACACTCCTACCAGGATTCACTAAAGCAAAACAGACTCAATCTTTGAAGACTACTTCAAGTGGTTTTGAAGCAAGAGTAGTTACTGGAAAGGAAGCTAGAGATAAAACTGGATTGGGAAGTGCTGATGAAAGAAGAGTACACAACACTACCGATGATCGAACTTTCTTGAGTGAACCAGGTATTGGAGCAACTCCTGAGAGATTGAATCAACTAGAATCTGTACAGATGGTTTACCATACCTACTTGAAAGAATACATCATGTTGTATTTCATGACAGATGGTAAGGTTTATCATATAAGACAAAATGCCATTCCGTTGAAGTATTTTAAAGAATTGGAGCATGTATTGTTCTTACTTCAAGTGGATGACAGAATAACAGAGACTGCTGCAAACTACTTAAAGGAACAGATTCAGAGACAGAAAAGACTTTATTCTGTTAAGTCTGACAGCAGATATGTTCCAAAGTACAGAAATCACAATGGTGATATTGTTGATATGAAGCCTAATACTGCACAGATCAGAACATATCTTGGTATTAAGGGGCTTGAATTCAATCTAGAGTCTAATAAAGCTTATGTCATAAGACTAGACCGGGAGTTGAGAAAAGCAAAGATTAATGATCTCAGAGCTGCAATATTTCAAACTGGTGAAGATACTGCAGAGCTTAAAGATGTCAAACGGAGAATGATTGATGAACTCAGATATGCTGAGAAATGTTTGTTGAAGAATTATCTCAGAACAACTCCTGACATCAGAGAGATCAGAAAATGATGAAGCCAAGTCGAAGATCTACAACTGCTTAAATTCTGATATTTATACAGATTGAAGTTGTTATCAGAAGTTGAATTGGTAAAAACTTTAAGGACTGTAAGTTGTAGTTATCTTGTCTATTTCTCATGCATTTGTACTTAATGTTTTTGACATCATCAAATATCTGTTAAACTTGTATATTTTGTTAATTTACAAGTTGGGGGAGATTGTTAGATATATTTGATAATGTCATGGCTAATATGTTTTATGTTTAGATTTCAGATCTTATTTGAACAGAACAAATCAGTACTTAACTGATCAGTACTTATACTGGAAGTCAGAACTTAAGGGATATCAGTACTTATGTTATCAGGAGATAGATATCAGAACTTAAGTGCTGAAGGATGATCAGATAAGGACAGTAGCTGATTAAAGTTAAGAAGATCAAGATAAACATAAGAAGAGATATGCATGAAGAAGGAATTCCGTGAAGAATGGAATACTTGGAATAGAAGATATCTGATTGATATATTTTAGGAAGCAGAATTATATTCCATATCAATTAGCGAATATCTTGTAACTGTGTAGTATATAAACACAGACATAGGGTTTACACTATAAGTGTTATCATTATCGAGAATATTATTTAATATAACTCTAGCAGCTCTCGTGATATTTTGTTCATCACTGAGAGATAACAGTTCCAGATTGTAACAGAGTTTATTGTTTAAATAAAGTTTGTTTTCTGTTACATAAGTTCTTGAA
Source organism: Apium graveolens (assembly GCF_009905375.1). NCBI lineage: Eukaryota > Viridiplantae > Streptophyta > Magnoliopsida > Apiales > Apiaceae > Apium > Apium graveolens. The sequence goes on from NC_133655.1 coordinate 119,005,071, forward strand.
GTTTGATTTGATTGTAATAAACACTGTAGTCACCCCCTCTACAGTGA